>NC_091368.1:20270362-20369675 GCF_038502225.1 Cherax quadricarinatus
TCCTCCCATTCCTCATTTTTGCACTCTTTCAGTATCATCCTTTCCTCTCGCGTTCTGTCTCGATCGAGGTACACTGGAACTACAGTTTCTCTCTCAGCCATGCTTTCTTCTGCAGGATCATGGCTCGAGTTGATTCTGCCTTGAAAACTACTTTGAGGGGCAGTTTCCTTCTTGCGAACCACCCAATTCTCTGAAAATTTGTCACCTGGGTCATGTCGCACTAGCCTATTGCCTTTATGATAATTTTAATCGCTTTTATCTCCTGTTTTCTTTCATCATAGGTTTACCCTTCGGCTTTCTGGAGCCCGTAGACAAAAACTGATCACTCCCTTTTTTCCACTCTGTGTGTGTTTGAGAGGAGGTATAACGTGTTTTTGATGAGGTATAGTGTGTGTGAGGAGGGATAGCTTGTGAGTGAGGAGGTATAACTGAAATACTTCCTGAAGATGTAGGCTGAATGGTATACATGTTCCTGGTATACATGGACCTTGAATACATGGTCCTGGAATAAATGGATCTGGAATACGTGGACCTGGTATACATGGACCTGGAATAAATGGATCTGGAATACGTGGACCTGGTATACATGGACCTGGAATACATGGATCTAGAATGCATGGATCTGGAATACATGAACCTGGAATTCATGGACCTGGAATACATGGATCTGGAATACATTGACCTGATATACATGAACCTGGGATACAAGGATCTGGAGTACATGGACAAAGAATACATGGACCCAGAATACATGGACCTGGAATATATGGACCTGAAATGCATGAATCTGGAATACATACACCTGGTATACATGAACCTGGGATACACAGATCTGGAATACACGGATCTGGAATACATGGATCTGGAATACATGGCCATGGAATACATGGACATGGAATACATGGACCAGGAATACATGGACCCAGAATACATGGGCCTGGAATACATGGACCTAGTATACATGGACCTGTGAGCTGTGTATTAATACGTAGTGTTTACATTACAGGTAGGTGAAGCTTCACAGATCATCGCGGGAGAGATGACAGCATCAGTAAGGTAAGTTGATGCTCAACTTGTAATAATGTTGAAATTACCGCCAATATGTTAGGCAAAAACAAAGTACATCTAATGCGACATATTGTGGCAACGTTTCGCTCTCGAAACATTGCCATAATAAAATGCAACATTAGTTGCACTTGTGTCATTTTATTTAATTTGTTTAAGTTAGCTGTTATCAGTGTAGTTTCCAGTTGTAAAGGAGCATCGGTTTGCGTAAAGCGCGTATACAGATGTTAAGGAAGAGTTGCTCATCTATCCTTTCTATCGTTACAGAGAGTTGAATGCCTCAATCATTCCAAAAGTCGTAAATATCCAGTAGTTTTCTTTCCAGTGGATGAGGTATCGAAGTCTCCATGTGACTTCTCATCCAACCTTTCCATCGTTACGGAGGTCTGAAAGTCCCAATTATTCCAAAAAGTCGTGGAAATCCCGTAGTTTGTCTTCCAACTTACATGGGCTGGTTTTCTAAAAATAAATAAATAAAAAAATTGACGAGTCAGGCATTTAAACACAGGTCTTTTTTGAAGGAATATTTCGCTTGGTAATCAGTCCATCTATGCAAGTCTCCATGTCACACTTATGACTAACACGACTTCAATTTCAATTTTAGTCACGTTATGCCTAGTTTATCATACACTTGTAACATTACGAATTTGTAATAAAACGGTACGACTGGGATTTGAACCCGTGGTGAGCGAGTTTTATGACGTGTCGTGGGTTTAAAAGCCACCCGTACCATGGTTTGATTAACTTGTATCCTAGACTGTGACTGTAGTTGATCCTATTATCCCTCTCTCCCCTCATGGAAGGTTCCTTGATGTTGGTGAGGGGCTCTTGATTTAGGGAATTGGATCTGTGCTCCAGTTCCCCGAATTAAGCCTGAATGCCTTCCACATCCCCCCTCCCCGGGCGCTGTATAATCCTACGGGTTTAGCGCTTCCCCTTTGATTATAATAATAATAATATTATCCCTCTCACACACAGTATATTCTGTCCCATTCCATGAACTTCTCGCATCCTGTAAGGCAAGGAGATACCAATACACAATCCCCCTCGTATCCGAGGGGGATAAATTCCAAAACCTACCGTGGATACCAGAAACCACGGATAGTAGCCAACCATATATATATAAAATCAGATTTTTTTCGTTTACGTACATACCTATGATAAAGTTAAATTGATAAATTACGCACACTAAGTAGATAATTATCACTTGTTCACTGATTGGAAGCACTTCACGGGTTCTCTTAGTGTTTGAACAACTGCCACCATCGCTACTTTAGGGACCATTATTAACCAAAATTCAGACTTTATGGGCCACAGTAAACTGCAGATAATGCAGACAGCAAACTGAAATCACATATACGGGGTTTACTGCATTACCTTCCGTAAATTCAGTAGAGCGAGCAAGATCATTAATGTTAATTCATTGAGGTATCTTTATCGTGAAATGTTGTGGTTACACAGTAGACTTTTTCAGATAAATACAGAGGGACCAGCAGAAGCAGTCGTCGACTAAAGGAGCCTACTGTGTAGGAGGAAGGTTTCGCAATAAATTTACGTAACTACTGCACATGTTGCCTAGAATAGACAAGAAGACCAGATTGAGGGGGGAGGGGCTCCCGAAATGAGAGGAACAAGTTATATATATATATATATATATATATATATATATATATATATATATATATATATATATATATATATATATATATATATATATATATATATATATATATATATATATATATATATATATATAATATACAATATATATATATATATATATATATATATATATATATATATATATATATATATATATATATATATATAAATATAATATAATTATATTTATATACATAAATATATATATATATATATATATATATATATATATATATATATATATATATATATATATATATATATATATATATGAACGTATTCAGATATTTGGGAGTGGACGTGTCAGCAGATGGGTCTATGAAAGATGAGGTGAATCATAGAATTGATGAGGGAAAAAGAGTGAGTGGTGCACTTAGGAGTCTGTGGAGACAAAGAACTTTGTCCTTGGAGGCAAAGAGGGGAATGTATGAGAGTATAGTTTTACCAACGCTCTTATATGGGTGTGAAGCATGGGTGATGAATGTTGCAGCGAGGAGAAGGCTGGAGGCAGTGGAGATGTCATGTCTGAGGGCAATGTGTGGTGTGAATATAATGCAGAGAATTCGTAGTTTGGAAGTTAAGAGGAGGTGCGGGATTACCAAAACTGTTGTCCACAGGGCTGAGGAAGGGTTGTTGAGGTGGTTCGGACATGTAGAGAGAATGGAGCGAAACAGAATGACTTCAAGAGTGTATCAGTCTGTAGTGGAAGGAAGGCGGGGTAGGGGTCGGCCTAGGAAAGGTTGGAGAGAGGGGGTAAAGGAGGTTTTGTGTGCGAGGGGCTTGGACTTCCAGCAGGCATGCGTGAGCGTGTTTGATAGGAGTGAATGGAGACAAATGGTTTTTAATACTTGACGTGCTGTTGGAGTGTGAGCAAAGTAACATTTATGAAGGGATTCAGGGAAACCGGCAGGCCGGACTTGAGTCCTGGAGATGGGAAGTACAGTGCCTGCACTCTGAAGGAGGGGTGTTAATGTTGCAGTTTAAAAACTGTAGTGTAAAGCACCCTTCTGGCAAGACAGTTATGGAGTGAATGATGGTGAAAGTTTTTCTTTTTCGGGCCACCCTGCCTTGGTGGGAATCGGCCAGTGTGATAATATATATATATGCAAAACAACCACTCTGAAAGAATAGAGAAATTCCAAGCGCTTTCGTGACTACTCACATTATCAAGGAACTATAGTTCCTTGATAATGTGAGTATGTATGTATATATATATATATATATATATATATATATATATATATATATATATATATATATATATATATATATATATATATATATATATATATATATATATATAACTCGGAGAAGAGGTTTTGCCTTGGAGCAGAGCATTTTCACTCTGTACTAACTCCCTACAGTAATTCCAGTTAAACATGGTCTAACTTAAGATAAACCTGGTCTAACTTAATATAAACCTGGTCTAACTTAAGATAAACCTGGTCTAACTTAAGATAAACCTGGTCTAACTTAAGATAAACCTGGTCTAACTTAAGAGACCAAATAAGATCAAACGCAAAGAAATGCAAGAAGGACATATTGCCAAATAATTCACTCTCTAATTTGCTAACAGTTTGCAAAATGAGGGCGACCTGTTCTCATTTCAGTTATTTTATTTTCTGTTGCTATTCCATACATTAGTTTCTTCCTGTTCCCTGGATATTTAAGTCTCTTTGTTCTTCTCTTCTGTGGTATTTAAGATTAAAGATTAAGAGTGAGCCAAACTGCTTCGTGGAGTTCCATGATATCTGATAGTTTAAAATATACAATATAAAGTCTGGTTTCCGAATTGTACCAAGTTTATGAAGAGGTTTGATAAGGATCAGTTAGGATGGGTCGGGTCTGATTGTGTAAGGCTAAGTATGGTTAGGTTAAGTTAGATTTTTTTAGCTTTGGCTACATAGAGCTCAGTTTAGTTATTAAACTCAATATTGACATTCGTTGTAACGCGATATAATTTAACCTAACCCAACTCATCCTAACAAAACACAGCCCAACCCAGTCGCACCCACGTTAGCCTAATTTAACCCGATATTCACCACTGCATCCTTACTTAGCCAAATATAACCTCACCTAACTTTAAAAACCATAAATAGCCTTTCGGAAAATCTACACAAAATATTGCCAAATCCACTGAACAGTGTCAACTTTAAACCATCAGGCATCTAGATATGAAAATGTTGTGTTAATGGGACTAACGAAATCGTAATGACACGATTGCAAACAAACCATACCACAGGTGGGATTTGAACCCGCGGTCAGTCTCAAAACTCCAGACCGTCGCGTCAGCCACTAGACCAGCTAGCCACAATAAGATTCATCCAACTAGGTATATTTCTACACCATAGGAAGGTTAGCATAGGCACCACTGTGGCCACAAATGCAAATTTTTACAGACGAATCTCCAGCTAGCGTGGCCGTGACGAACTCTAGCTCAGGTCCCCTCACTGCCGTCAACATGACTCACGAAACTTGCATTTGTGGTCACAGTGGTGCCAATGCTAACCTTCCTATGGTGTAGAAATATACCTAGTTGGACGAATCTTAGTGGCTAGCTGGTCCAGTGGCTATCGCGACGGTCTGGAGTTTTGAGACTCTGACCGCGGGTTCAAATCCCGCCCGTGGTATGGTTTGTGATAATGGGAGATTTTAACTTTAGACAAATTGATGGGAACAATATGACAGGAAATCTTGAGTCTAGTGACTTGATGCGGTTCAGGATTGCTTTTTAGAACAGGTTGTGACAGAACCAACTAGAGGAAACAATCTGCTTGACTTGGTTCTTGCCAACAAACATTCACTAATTAATAATCTTGAGGTTAATGATGAGCTTGGGGAAAGTGATCACAAATCACTTAGTTTCAATATATCATGGAATTACCCAGATAACTGCAATCAAATCTCTGTCCAAGATTTTCGCTTCGCCGACTTCGTGGGAGTGAAAAATTACCTGGGTGGGCTAAATTGGGATGTAGTGACTATGGGTCAGGTAGGTGATCTTGGTTGCCAATATGACGTTTTTCAGAGCATAGTTCTAGCTGCCCAGACAACTTTTGTTCCGAGTAGGGAAATTAGATCTAACAAAAATGATCCCAAATGGATGAACAATAGATTAAAACATCTCATTGGTCAAAAGAGAGGCATATATGGGCAGTTAAGAAATCAATATATTCAATTAAAGAGAGAAATAAAAAGGAATAAAAGCAAAAAGGAATTATGAGGCTAACGTCGCAAGGGATTCAAAGACTAGCCCAAAAGGGTTCTTTCAGGTATACAGAAGTAAGATTAGGGACAAGATTGGCCCATTTAAGAGTAACTCTGGTCAGATCACTGACAGTGATAAGGATATGTGTGAAATTCTAAATACCTACTTCCTCTCAGTTTTCACCCAGTAAAATACTAGCGATATTCCTGAAATAATAGATTATGTATAACAGGATGATGGTATAAACCTTGGTAATAAATACCGACAAGTTGGTTTAGAAAGACACGTAAGCAAACACTATGACATATTTATTAGAAAACGTTTCGGTCCTGGGACCTTGATCACTTCTAACTTGATCACTTCTAGAAGTGATCAAGGTCCCAGGATCGAAACGTTTTCTAATAAATATGTCATAGAGTTTGCTTACGTGTCTTTCTAAACCAGAACAGGATGATAAACTATGTACGATTGCGGTAACTAGTGACATGGTCCTCAGACAAATAGAGAAACTAAAACCTAACAAATCCCCAGGTCCTGATGAACTGTTCGCAAGGGTGTTAAAGGAATGTAAAGAGGAACTTAGCATACCTTTGGCCAGTCTTTTTAACTTATCACTACAAACTGGCATAGTGCCTGATAAGTGGAAAATGGCAAATGTAATACCTATTTACAAGGCAGGTGACAGGTCCTTGGCTTCGAACTATAGACCAATAAGCCTTACCTTCATAGTGGGAAAATTTATGGAACCAATAATTGCCGAAGCAATTCGTAACCATCTTGACAGGCACAGATTGATTAATGAATCTCAACACGGTTTTACAAAGGGGCGTTCCTGTCTTACGAATTTACTAACTTTTTTCACTAAGGTGTTTGAGGAGGTAGATCATGGTAATGAATATGATATTGTGTATATGGACTTCAGTAAGGCTTTTGATAGAGTTCCACGCCAGAGGCTATTGAGGAAACTTAAGGCACACGGAATAAGAGAAATTTTTTCCTGGGTGGAGGCATGGCTGACAAATAGACAGCAGAGTGTTTGCATAAATGGGGAGAAATCAGAATGGGGGCACGTCACAAGCGGTGTTCCTCAGGGGTCAGTGTTAGGCCCTTTGTTGTTTACAATTTACATAAACGACATAGATGAGGATATAAATAGCGACTTAAGCAAATTTGCTGATGACACCAAAACAGGCCGTCTAATTCATTCAAATGAAGACACTAGAGCACTCCAGGATGATTTGAATAGACTGATGCAATGGTCGGAGAAGTGGCAGATGCAGTTTAATATTGACAAATGCAAAGTTCTAAATGTTGGACAGTTAAATAACCATACCACATATAAACTAAATAATGTAGATCTTAATACTACTGATTGCGAAAAGGATTTAGGAGTTCTGGTTAGCAGTAATCTAAAACCAAGACAACAGTGCATTAGTGTTCGCAATAAAGCTAACAGAATTCTTGGATGGAAATAAATGGTATAAGATACCGACACAATGGAAATATAAACACATATGCAGTATAATGTGATCCTTTATTGACTACGTTTCGCCCACACAGTGGGCTTTTTCAAGTCACAAACAGATCTACCTGGGGTGGAAGGTACACGAGTATTTATAGGCAGGTTCAGAAAGCTGAGGTCAGGTGGAGAATGCTGCATCTGATCTACCGAGTGGGGTTATAGAGTCTAAAACCTTGGGCAGCTTGGAAGGGAGATTGGATAAGTTTGTGAGCAGACCTTCTGCAGTGTTCTTCTATTCCTGTGCTCTTATATGGGATAGCGATGAAGAAATTTCTTGGCAAGTGGTTCAGCTATGTTATAGAAGCCACTATTCTGGTTGAAGTTGTCGGATATAGAAATAAGCGATGATTCCAGGATTCTTCAGTATTGAGTGTTGTCTTCTGTGGCGATAAGTCTTGCGTTTCTGTAGTTTATCAAGCGGTTGTGTGAATTACGGTATTGTACACAGGCATTCCTTGTATCGTCAGACCTGCTTGCATATTGGTGTTATGAAATACGTGTTTGGAGATCCCTTGATGTTTCGCCCTCATATAATTTGTTGCAGTCATTACAAGGGATTATGTATACCCCTGCAGAGGGTGAAACTTGTCCTGTATATCACTGGTAATGTCCTTGATGGTCGTGGTTGAGGAGGTAGATACTTGGAATGAGGTATTGGAAAAGATGTTGGAAACGTGTTTGGCAATGGAGTTAGTGGGGAGGACTATGTATCTCTTCTCGGCAGTGTCTTCTCTGGGTGTGTTGAAGATGTTTAATGCCCGTCGTCTGCAGTCTCTGATGAAGTGACGAGGATAGTGGAGTTTAGAAAATACTTGTTCAATTATCGGGCATTCTTCTTCAAGAAACTCATTGCTGCAGATTCTGAGTGCACGCAGGAAGAAGCCCATAATTACACCACGTTTAGTTTTGGTGTCGTGGTGAGAGTAATAGGCAGTGCTCCCCACCAACTCTCAGGAATTCTCGCAAAACACCTCTCTAAACTCTTGGGCACTATCAGTCCAGCACATCTCAAACACTCGGGTGATCTTCTCAATCGCATTCGCAACATCAACATCAGGAACAAGAAACTTTCCAGCCTTGACGTGACTTACCTATTCACCAAAGTACCTGCTACACAAGCCATCGATCTCTTGTGCAGGAAAATTGACGATTCACTTGATCTTCCTATTCCAGCCAGCGATTTCATCGACCTTGTTGAACTATGTGTTGGCTTTACGTGTTTCTCTTTCGAAAATCACCTCTTTCAGCAGACTTTTGGACTACCCATGGGTTCGCCACTCAGTGCGGTCCTGGCGAACCTATACATGGAACATCTAGAAGCCGGACGTTTCTCCACCATTATTCCTTCGTCTGTCACCTGGCTCCGTTATGTTGACGACATTCTCCTCATAACTCAACGTTCAAGCTCTCCAAGACAAGCCCAACCAGGTCGAGCCTTCAATCCAGTTCACACTTGAAGTCGACAACCCTCTTCCTTTCCTTGATGTTCTTCTCTGCAAAGCTGACCACGAACTTCATTTTTAAGTCTATCGAAAACCCACCAATAAATAACAAAAAGGCACAATACCGTGACTGGAACGATACACAAATAACTCGCACATAAAAGAGAGAAGCTTACGACGACGTTTCGGTCCGACTTGGACCATTGACAAAGTCCCACCAATCAAAACGATCTTCTCCACTTGTACTCTCACCACGACACCAAAACTGAACGTGGCGTAATTATAGGCTTCTTCCTGCGCGCACTCAGAATCTGCAGCAATGAGTTCCTTTAGGAAGAATGTACTATAATTGAACAAGTATTTTCTAAACTCCACTATCCTCGTCACTTCATCAGAGACTGCAGACGACGGGCATTAATCATCTTCAACACACCCAGAGAAGACACTGCCGAGAAGAGATACATAGTCCTCCCCACCAACTCCATTGCCAAACACGTTTCCAACATCTTTTCCAATACCTCATTCCAAGTATCTACCTCCACAACCACGACCATCAAGGACATTACCAGTGATAGACAGGACAAGCTTCCACCCTCTGCAGGGGTATACATAATCCCTTGTAATGACTGTAACAAATTATACGTGGGCGAAGCATCAAGGGACCTCCAAACACGTATTTCAGAATACCAATATGCAAGCAGGTCTGACGATTCAAGGAATACCTGTGTACAACACCGTAATTCACACAACCACTTGATAAACTACAGAAACTCAAGACTTATCGCCACAGAAGACAACACTCAATACTGAAGAATCCTGGAATCATCGCTTATTTCTATATCCGACAACTTCAACCAGAATAATGGCTTCTACAACATAGCTGAACCACTTGCCAAGAAACTTCTTCATTATTATCCCACGTAAGAGCATAGGAATAGAAGAACACTGCAGAAGGTCTGGTCACAAACTTATCCAATCTCCCTTCAAAGCTACCCAAGGTTTTAGACTCTATAACCTCACTCGGGGTAGAGGCATGGTAGAGGCATGGCTGACAAATAGCAGAGTGTTTGCATAAATGGGGAGAAATCAGAATGGAGGCACGTGACAAGTGGTATTCCTCAGGGGTCAGTGTTGCACCCCTTTTTCTTCACAATTTACATAAACGACATAGATGAGGGATTAAAGAGCGACATAAGCGAATTTGCTGCTGACACCAAAATAGGCCGTCCAATTCATTCTAATGAGGACACTAGAGCACTCCAGGATGATTTGAATAGACTGATGTAATGGTCGGAGAAGTGGCAGATGCAGCTTAATATTGACAAATGCAAAGTTCTAAATGTTAAATAACCATGCCATATATAAACTAAATTATGCAGATTTTAATTTTACTGAGTGCGAAAAGGATTTAGGAGTTCTGGTTAGAAGTAATCGGAAACAAGACAACAGTGCATAAGTGCTGTCAATAAAGTTAACACAATCCTTGGCTTCATAACAAGAAGTATAAATAATAGAAGTCAGGTTGTTCTTCAACTCTATATATCTTTGGTTAGGCCTCATTTAGATTATGCTGCTCAGTTCTGGTCACCGTATTACAGAATGGATATAAATGCATTGGAAAAAAGTACAAAGGAGGATAAAGTTGATCCCATGTATCAGAAATCTTCACTATGAGGATTGATTGAGGGCCTTGAATCTGCACTCTAGAAAGGGTGGAATTAGGGGGAATATAATTGACGTGTATAAATGGAAAACTGAAATGAATAAGTGGGATGTAAATAGCGCTCTAAAAATATTTAGCCTAGACAGGATTCACAACAACGGCTTTAAGTTAGAAAAATTCAGATTCAGGAAGGATATAGGAAAGCACTGCTTTGGTAATAGAGTTGTGGATGAGTGGAACAAACTCCCGAGTATCGTCATAGAGGCTAAGACGTTGTGTAGTTTTAAAAATTGGCTGGATAAATACATGAGTGGGTGCGAGTTGAACCTGACTACCTTGTGCTACTAGGTCAGATGACGTGTTCCTCCCTTAAGTGACGTCACTGATCTGACTGGGTCAGGCTTCCACCGGCTTAAGCCGGTGGAAGAATTGGACCTGCCTCGCATAGGCCAGTAGGCCTGCTGCAGTGTTCCTTCTTTCTTATGTTCTTGTAAGGGGGATTACCAATAGACCCCTAGCTGTCTTCAAGAAGACACTAGACATGCACCTAAAGTCAGTACCTGACCAACCGGGCTGTGGTTCGTAACGTCAGTTAGCGTGCGGCCAGCAGTAAGAGCCTGGTTAATCAGATCCTGATCCACCACGAGGCCTGGTCTCAAACCGAGCCGCAGGGGCACTGACCACCGAAACCCTTTCCAGGTAAACTCCAGGTCTCCAGGTAATCTAGATATACCCTCTGGTATGTTGCTGATTCCTTTAGGCATGGTTTCTGCTGCACACTCCTGTATAATGTTGGTACAATTACCGACAATATGTAAAGTAAAAGGACACAAGTGCAACTAATGTGACATTTTATTGTGGCAACGCTTCGCTCTCCAGGAGCTTTATCCTGGAGAGCGAAACGTTGCCACAATAAAATGTCACATTAGTTGCAATTGTGTCCTTTTACTTTACAGACTCCTGTATAGATGGAAAACAGAACTGAATAAAAGGAATGTAAATATCGTGCTAAAAAATATCTAGCTTAGGCAGGATTCGCAGCAATGGCTTTAAGTTGGAAAAATTCAGATTCGGGAAGGATATAGGGAAGCACTGGTTTGGTAATAGAGTTGTGGATGAGTGGAACAAACTCCCGAGTACAGTTATAGAGGCTAAAATGTTGCGTAATTTTAAAAATAGGTTAGATATATACATGAGTGGGTGTGGGTGGGTGTGAGTTGGACCTGACTAGCTTGTGCTACTAGGTCTGGTGCCGTGCTCCTTCCTTAAATGAATGTGACCTAACCTGACTTAAGGGCTCTGGTGGCCTGGTGGTTAACGCTCTCACTTCACACGGTGAGGGCCTGGGTTCGATTCCCAGCCAGAGTAGAAACATTGGACGTGTTTCTTTCCACCTGTTGTCTATGTTCCCCATCAGTAAAATGGGTACCTGGGTGTTAGTCGACTGGTGTGGGTCGCATCCTGGGACACTGACCTAAGGAGGCCTGGTCACAGACCGGGCCGCGGGGGCGTTGACCCCCGGAACTCTCTCCAGGTAAACTCCAGGTAAGCCGGTAAGAGAATTGTAGCTGCCTCGCATGGGCCAGTAGGCCTGCTGCTCTCTCTTTTGGGATAAATTAGTTACTTGAGCGGAGCCTGAGCTAACGTTCAGTTGGAGCTATTGTAGGTGATCGCAGTTGAAAGTATGAGAAAGATTTAGTTTACAAGTTTGTTTGGGGCTATCACAGTAGTTTAGTTAAATTAGTAATAAGGAATTTGTTAGCTAGAAGGATTCAGTAGACGTGGGTATTTGCTGGATAAAATGAAGTGGGGTGCAGCCATTTCGTAATTACTGAGAAAGTATCGTCGAACATTCACCCACATTCACAACAAATGATAAATATTTATGTATTAAATAACATTAATAAACATTAAACAGATTTTTCACGAATCTATCTGTGAACAAAACCAAGCCCTGGTGGCCTGGTGGTTAACGCTCTCGCTTCACACGGTGAGGGCCTGGGTTCGATTCCCAGCCAGAGCAGAAACATTGGACGTGTTTCTTTCCACCTGTTGTCTATGTTCCCCATCAGTAAAATGGGTACCTGGGTGTTAGTCGACTGGTGTGGGTCGCATCCTGGGACACTGACCTAAGGAGGCCTGGTCACAGACCGGGCCGCGGGGGCGTTGACCCCCGGAACTCTCTCTAGGTAAACTAGGTAGGTAGCCCCAGCGAAAAAACTGGGAGGGGGACCGTTTTTTTTTTGTTTCCAATTTAATTTATTTGCAGTTAGATATAGAATTTTTTTCAATAATGATCCTTATCAAATTAGATTATGCAGGTGTACTACATAGTTAAACAATATAGGTGGGCGTAGAGAGAGAAGAAGACAGCTTTATAACGATTTGTAGACGATGTTCATAAGAATATAAGAAAGAAGGAACACTGCAACAGGCCTACTGACCCATGCGGAGCAGGTCCATGTCGTTAAATTAGACACATGTGCAACTCTTGGGTATCTTTGAGGAAACGTTTCGCCACACAGTGGCTTCATCAGTCCATACAAAGGAGAAACTTGAAGAACAGGAGGAGAATGAGGTAATCAGTCCCTCAACCTTGAGTCGATGTGGTCAGTCCATCAATCTTGAATAGAATACGGCATAAGTGCGGAGAAGGAGCTTATAAACCGTAGGCAGGAGAGGTGCAGCAGCGGTAGGTGGTGTCACATTTGTCCAACGTGGAAGTAGGTCGTGCCCAAGGGTTAGGCAAGCGAAGAATTCCCAAGTATTAAGATCCCAAGAAGTTGCAGTGTCTGACAGGATTGTAGATTAATGGTTCAGAGAACCAACATGTTGTTTAACAACATGTCGGTTCTCTGAACCATTCATCTACAGGTCCATGTCCTCCCCGGATTAGCCCAATGTTACCCTTCCCCTGGGATTAGCCCAATGACCCACCCAGTCTGGTCACCTCCACTTAAGGATGGAGCACGGCACCAGGCTCAAAAGCACAAGCTAGTCAGGTCCAACTCACACCCACCCACACCCACTCATGTATTTATCTAGCCTATTTTTAAAACTACACAACGTTTTAGCCTCAATAACTGTACTCGGGAGTTTGTTCCACTCATCCACAACTCTATTACCAAACCAGAAATTTAATTAAGTATTGGACGGTAGATGTGAAACAGAGACCATAAGGAAGTAGATAATGTCAGCAACGATGAGCTCAGCTCTTTGGTTGAGTCTCTTGACCACCTGGGCCTCTTGACCTCCTGGGCCTCTTGACCTCCTGGGCCTCTTGACCTCCTGGACCTCTTGACCTCCTTGGCCTCTTGACCTCCTGGACCTCTTGACCTCCTTGGCTGTATAGTCCTTGTGGCTTAGCGCTTCTTTTTGATTATAATAATAATAATTGACCTCCTTGGCCTCTTGACCTCCTGGGCCTCTTGATCTCCTGGGCCTCTTGACCTCCTGGACCTCTTGACCTCCTTGGCCTCTTGACCTCCTGGGCCTCTTGACCTCCTGGGCCTCTTGACCACCTGGGCCTCTTGACCTCCTGGGCCTCTTGATCTCCTGGGCCTCTTGATCTCCTGGGCCTCTTGATCTCCTGGGCCTCTTGATCTCCTGGGCCTCTTGACCTCCTGGGCTTCTTGACCTTCTGGGCCTCTTGACCTCCTGGATTTCTTGACCTCCTGGGCCTCTTGGCCTCCTGGGCCTCTTGGCCTCCTGGGCCTCTTGACCTCCTGGGTCTCTTGACCTCCTGGGCCTCTTGACCTCCTGGGCCTCTTGACCTCCTGGGTCTCTTGACCTGGGCCTCTTGACCTCCTGGGCCTCTTGATCTCCTGGGCCTCTTGATCTCCTGGGCCTCTTGACCTCCTGAGCCTCTTGACCTCCTGGGCTTCTTGACCTCCTGGACCTCTTGACCTCCTGGACCTCTTGACCTCCTGGGCCTCTTGACCTCCTGGACCTCTTGACCTCCTGGGCCTCTTGACCTCCTGGGCCTCTTGACCTCCTGGGCCTCTTGATCTCCTGGGCCTCTTGACCTCCTGGGCCTCTCGACCTCCTGGGCCTCTTGACCTGGGCCTTTTGACCTCCTGGGCCTCTCGACCTCCTGGGCCTCTTGACCTGGGCCTCTTGACCACCTGGGCCTCTTGACCTCCTGGGCCTCTTGATCTCCTGGGCCTCTTGATCTCCTGGGCCTCTTGATCTCCTGGGCCTGGAAATATAAACACAAATGCAGTATAATGTGATCCTTTATTGACCTCCTGGGGTCTTGACCTCTTAGGCCTCTTGACCTCCTAGGCTTCTTGACCTTCTAGGCCTCCTGACCTCCTGGGCATTTTGACCTCCTGGGCCTCTTGATCTCCTGGGCCTCTTGACCTCCTGGGCCTCTTGACCCCCTGGGCCTCTTGATCTCCTGGGTCTCTTGACCTGGGTCTCTTGACCTCCTGGGGTCTTGACCTCCTAGGCCTCTTGATCTCCTGGGCCTCTTGACCTCCTGGGCCTCTTGACCCCCTGGGCCTCTTGATCTCCTGGGTCTCTTGACCTGGGTCTCTTGATCTCCTGGGATCTTGACCTCCTAGGCCTCTTGACCTCCTGGGCCTCTTGACCTCCTGGGCCTCTTGATCTCCTGGGCCTCTTGACCTCCTGGGCCTCTTGATCTCCTGGGCCTTTTGACCTGGGCCTCTTGATCTCCTGGGATCTTGACCTCCTAGGCCTCTTGCCCTCCTGGGCTTCTTGACCTCATATTCACACCACGGGTATGAGGTGACTACCCGTCACAAAGTTCAGGATGAATGGAGGAGTGAAGGACTGAGTTGAAACAGTGTTGGCATATAGAGCTCCTTATAGAGAGTTCATAGGTGGAAAAACCATTCAAGATTCAAGCTACAGCTTCAGCACCAGGATCTGATGGTTGGCCATTAAAGGATCTGCAAATTGTGGGTATCCATTAGTAGGTAATGGAAACATTTTATCATCTTGTCCAACTACTTTGGACACAAACAGTGCCACTTAGGATAAATGCTCTCCGTGAATATCTGAGTCATTAAAGACTAATTACGATATCTATTTTCATAGAGCATTTGCTTCGTGAGATAGATCCTGCACAGAGGTCCTTTAACCGTACTGAAGGATTTGCACCAATTGCAGGACTGCTGGATTCTATTATCAGTGAAAGCATGATAATGCTGAGATTTCTGTCGGTATTATTTCTCGACGCCAAGTTGGCATATAATTTGGTCATCCATTCCTTAGTGAGCAGAGCCTCTAAATCACGAAGTCTTTAAAATCATCATGGAATATAATTTATCCAGTCCAGCTATGACAGCGCCAAGACTCGAATGCTCGGTAGAAGGACAATTTAAGTAGTGTTGAGCAGAGGGATCACCTCTCAAATTAATGATCTTGAATAATTGCTTCGGTAAAGTGCATAAATGGTGTGATCAAGGAATCATTACGTTGGCCTTCGGTGACGTCATGGTGTTACTGGCGAGCACTGATGAGGGTAAAAGCTCCAGTTGTAAACCTTCCGTCGGACTCGAGGTTCTTCAGAACTGGAACCTAATCAGAAAACATATGGAATTCTTAAACTGAAAACTGTGTCACCTAATTTTACTTTTATTAATGAGAATCCCATTAAACCGTTGAAATTCATTAGTTTTTATACTTAGGCTTGCACTTTTCCTTATCAGGTTGAGGAAAAATCTTCAGTTGAAAAATTGTGTTAGGTCTAATAATTTAAATCAACGCTTCTTATGATATATGTAGGTGATGTTTGACAATATGCTGAGAGTAGCTGATAGAACGGGCACATTAAGTTTTTGGTGTTGAATTTTCACAATTGAACGAAAACTTATTCTTAGAACTCTATATAGGCTCATTTTGCTTACATTTAGATACTCCATTGGCTCGTATTAAATACATTTCGAATTTTGCATTTTCCCAGGAGTGCCCAGTTAATAAATCCCTCATTATCGAGTCACAGGTGGAAGCAAAACGTAGTGATCAATTTCATCCTAATACCTGTGGGTTATTAGTTTCATTAGCGGTAATATAGTGAATTATTCTTTACAAGACACACCATTAGTTTTTTATGCGCATATCTGTCGACTAAAGTGTCTAAATTCAAAACTAGCAGACTAAACTCACTGCATAGGAAGACTTTCTTTGAAACACACGTTGCTGTGCAGCCAGATATTTAATGCATTTTAACATCAATTAACAAAAATAAAGGCAAAGGTGCTATGGTTCATGCTAGGAAGGATGAAGACAAAGCAGGCAGCTGGGATTGTTTTCTTCAGTGGATGGTGCGTGCCTGCAGAACCATACAATGGTGCTACAAGCTCATGAGTGGATGAAAAGTGATACAATATTAAAATAAAGTATAATCATTTGCTGACTAAAACTAGGAAGTCACATGGTAGCAGAGTACTGTGCAATACAAACTGTGCAGCTCTTGTGTCCATGGACATATGGCCAGGTAGTTAAAAGGCACGATCGTATCATGGACTCAGTTGTAAAATATTGCCTGTGTAAGAATTGTGCAGTGATTCATCTATACAGTATGATGGTGGTTTGCGAAAACCGGTTCCTGTAATACATGAACCGTTATATAATTAAATCTTTAGTCATATATATGCTCAGGAATGAAGTGTCTCAATTGTCATGAGCAATACAAACCAATTTAAACTCAGGGCAGAATGTTTGAATACGAGCAGGTCAAGTAGTGGGTGGCAAGTTGGGTATTGCAGCAGAGGACAATAATTGGATCTTAAGCTCCATCTGTGTTGCAGCCATCGAGAGGGAATATGTTTCCACCAATTTCTCTTGAGGTCTTATAATAGTTTGCAAATGTCCTGAGCTTGAGCATGGAAGAGATTGGTTTATACCTGCTGTAGGCCATGTAGGAGCCTATTATTACTTGGAGGTTGTATAATAAGTGGGGAGCAATTGAGCCCCGCCGATCAATATCAGGAAATAGTTAAAATATTGATTAGCAGTCCAGTAGAGTTAAGAAATACAGCAGCCTTTGGATATTTATGGATAGGAGGAAAACAGCTGGGTTCATTCTTCAAAGACAAAATAGTGGGGAGGTAATTATAATTGTCCCTCCTCTTCCTCTCTCTCTGTTTGTGCATTATTAGTGTTTCCAAATATCTACATATATGAAACTATCACTGATACAAAATGAGTAGTGTAATTTAGTGAACCATCGTGACATGCATAATATCTCACTTGGAAAAAAAATTATTTAATCTCCTTCACATCCCTAGAGTGTAACTAAATATTTTTTGGGGGAAAAACCTAAAAAAAGTTAAAGCCCCTACAGGTGAAGAGGTCCAAAAATTAAATGTTTTCCGATTTCGCAGAAATTTTGAAATTTCGCGAGGAATTTTGAAATTTCACTGGAAAACCCATAGCAAACGATCGAGAAAACACATATGGCTTGATGCCCAGTAACTTTAATGTTAACTCATTAAACGATAAATTTACCTGACTACGCGACGTTTACGTAGCCTAGTCAGGCAAACTGATTGAATTTTTGTCAGAAAGTGTAAGTAACGGGAGTTCATAAATTGTTTTGCAGTTCAATACGTCTCTGGACGATATAAAATGTCGCCCAGTAACATAAAGTAAAACAAACAGCTTTGTATGTTATACTTTAATCACCATACAGACCATACACACTGCATGACAAAAGAAACGAATTGGTAGGTAGTCATTATGTCCATGGAGGAACAATTCTGATTTCTTGAAAACAGTATAAAATGTCGACAAGTTGACGATTAAGACATGCGACTGTTGGGTATCTTTACTGTTGAAACGTTTGGCCTATGCTGGAGGCTTCATTAACATTTTGGAAACTTTACTGAGGAAACGTTTCGCCAGCCAGTGGATTCTTCAGTGCAATACAGGGAAGAACGGTGAAAGATGAGGATCTTCAGAGAATTCTTTTATGCTTGCCTAACCTACATGCATGACCTAGTTGCACAAGTGGGCTTGTCCAATGGTGTCTTCACCAACTCATGTTTCTACTCACCTGACTGCATATTTTGTACTTTTTCCCTATTCAGCTTTCCTTTTCCATAATTTCTTTGATCATCTTTACCTATTGTTGACTGATGATTATTATTCCTGCTATTCATGACATCAGAGCCTAAATCCATATTTACTCTCATTTTTTCCCTTCCAAAACCCATACCTTCATGGCACAAACGACATATATGCCATTCCTGGCATACATGTCATTTGTGCCGTAGAAGTGGTCCCAGTTGTCGATGGCTGGAAGTTCATTATACATACAAAATTTTTCCTGCCAGCTATTAATACCAATTACTTTGGACAATCATTCATTTTCAACTCTCCCCTCTAGGCAAAACGCCACACATATAACAGGGTGCCCTCCCAACTTCTTAATTATGTCTATTGCTATTCTGCACCTGTTAACTAAATCCTCACTTATATGTCTGCCAACTTCGTTGCTTCCCACAATGAGCAGATAATCTGATATTTTCAGCATGTTATTTATATTCATTTTTTAGACCATTTATCGTAAGTAAATTTTCTTTTACGGGTGATCATCTTTGTCAATCTTCCGAGTATATTTTCTTGTGTATTTGTCTTACCTTTCATCATGATGTCCAGACGGCTAACAATCTTCTTACCAGCCCCAGGAAAACACACACTGCCTCCCCGGATCAACATCATCGAAGGGACGAAATTTAAGCTGAAGAATGTTCATGAGACTTATGTGAAGACCAGCAACTCTTTTTGTTTGTTAACAGATAAATCTGAATCGGCGATCCAGGACCTTCCAATGTACATCATTTCAGTGAGGACCAATGTTAACGACACAGCAAAACCCTGACTGTCTCCAACTATAACAATATTCTTACCTTCACTGGCTGTGTTCGACGTGACTTTCTCGACGGTCTTTTTAGGAATAATCTTTGTTCGGATGTCTTCACTGGCGGGTTTTGCTGTGTCATTAACATTGGTGCTCATTAAAATGGTGTACACTGGAAGGTCCCGGATCGTCGATTCACATTCATCTGCCAACAGCAAAAAAAAAATAGAGTTGCTGGTCTTCACATCATTCTCATGAACCTTCTTCAGCTTCAGTTTCGTCCCTTCGGTTAAAACTAGTATCCAGTTGTTGGTCTGTTCTTCTATGATGTTGATCTGGAGATAATCCTTGAACATACCTGTCAATGGTTGAATTTCTCTTTCTTCCATTAACTGTTTTAAGCTGAGGATATAGTTGCTTATAGTCAAGAGATATCATCAGAGTCCCAGGCAGCTAGGCAAATCTTCTCGATAACAAGTCCACATCACCACTGAGCAAGTCCACATCACCACTGAGCAAGTCCACATCACCACTGAGCAAGTCCACGTCACCACTGAGTACGTCATAATGGACGTTTGACTTAGAATACTCAAGGAATTCTCGTTAATTTAACCAGAGTTGAAGTCTCCTAGAATTGTATGTTGTCGAGATTTTGGCCTTAACATATCTTTACCAAAATAATCTCCCTTTGTCCATATCCAAATAACATTACGCCAAGAATTAATTTTTCATGCCCCTCTGAAAATTCTAACCAGACAGGATGTGTGTCCTTTCGGTGTTTATACCCCCTTATATACAGCAATTTAAGTATTCTCTGACATAAAGTGTCATACCACCTCCTTTACTGTTAAGTCTATCAACGTAGAACAACTTAAAACCCTGAATGTGACATTCAGCAAACACGTGTTGATTCTTCATATTAAACAACGTCTCATTTAAGGCAAACACATCAGTGTTACCCACACTTCCAACTATTTACATTTATTTCATGTGTTTCTACTGCTTCGACTATTCGTGTAATATATATTATGAATCCCACCCTGCTCATCCCAGCTCCCCCGTTCTCTCTTTCGCTGTCCTCATCACCTAGTGCCACTGGCTTACTAATACTAATAATTCTGCGTTATTCTGTTTTCAACTGTTATTCCTAAAACTCACAATATCGTTGCTTTGATATTTCATGCTGCCCAATTCTATTGTACCATATTTCATTACTTTCCTACAACAGCCCACTAACTATTCCTGGTTTAAAGCACTTGCCAGTGCCCGGACACCTGCCATAGATTAATGAACTCCATCCCTGGCATATATGTCATTTCTGCAATAGAAGAGGACCCAATTTTCTTTAAATGCTATGACAATGTCTTCACAGTGTTTGTCTAGCCAGTGATTAACACCAAATGCTCTGTCCTGGACAACAATTGATTTCCAACTGCTCTCCTTGGCAAAAAAAGCCACATATTTCTCGCATATATGCCAAAATTGTTCACTCCAGCACTGGCTAATAGGAATTGCTCCCATTACCTTTCATGATGTTGTCCTGACTGATAATATCCTGCATCCCTGCCTCAGGAAAACACACGCTCATCCTCCTCTTCCTATCTCTAAGACAAAATTGCCCTATCCATAAATTTAATCTGTCACCAACTATAACAATATTCTTACCTTCACTGGCAGTGTTCATTCTCATGGGATGGTCTTTGTTGGGATGTCTTGGATCATCGATTCACGCTCTTCTGATAACAAAGAAAAAGAATTTCTGGTCTCCACAGCAGTTTCCTAGACCTTCCATAGCTTCAGCTATGGAAGGTCTAGGAAACTTCATCCAGTCGTTGGTCAGATCATCGACACGGCTGTTCTCGACGACGTTGTTCCGGGGACAAACTTTGCACATATCTTTCAGTCATTGAATCTCTCTTTTGGCTTCCTCTAATTCTGCGTTAAGCTGAAGATAGTTACACATAGTCCAAGGAAGCTATGATTTTAGAGCACACTAGGTACATCTTTACTCCATACAGATTACCTCACCACTGACAGAGATGACCTCACTACTTATAGACTGATAGCCAGCCTGTTCACTTGTAAAACATGTGAAGAGCGGAAGTGTGTGAGTACGTAAAATATTTACAAAATATTTCAATATATTGGAAATATATATATATATATATATATATATATATATATATATATATATATATATATATATATATATATATATATATATATATATATATATATATATGCTTCAGTATGGGTATTGTGTAAACATATTTTTGAAATAAATTATCAAATACCTGTAGAGTTGCAGCAAAAAAGTTCCTGGACACACACACTCCAGGGTACAAATATTATCTGGCAACTCAGACTTATTAAACAAAGCAAAAACGTCTATTGTATTGACGATTGTGACTGGTTGACAAAACTAATTACCAGTACATTCTGTATATCTATATAAAAGTAGATTTATGAATAGATATATGAATAAATTACCTATCGGGTATCATCTCCAAGATGATTGAATATATTGTAAAGGAAATGTAAGGTAATTATAAGTGAAGTCTTGCTATCATACATCAATCGTATCTACTCAGTCCACCTGTTACAACAATGCAGGCACGCAGGAGGTATATATACGTAATGAGGATCTTTAATCGCCATTTGAAACTATTAAATGGAAAAGAGTCACCTTAGTCATCTGTGAAGAATTTACCTGGAGTTTACCTGGAGAGAGTTCCGGGAGTCAACGCCCCCGCGGAACCTGCCAACAGTGATCTCCGTCATCACATAACCATGAGTTACATCCATCACTACTATTACTACTACTACCATTATTATTATTACTACTATCATTATTATTATTACTTCTACTATTACAACTAATTCTACAGCTACTACTATTACGACTATTTCTACAACTATTACTGTTATTACTACTTCTAATACTTTTATTGGTACTACTACTACTAACACTACTACTACTAACACTACTACTACTAACACTACTACTACTAACACTACTACTACTAACACTACTACTACTGCTAACACTACTACTACTAACACTACTACTACTAACACTACTACTACTAACACTACTACTACTAACACTACTACTAACACACTACTACTAACACTACTACTACTAACACTACTACTACTAACACTACTACTACTAACACTACTATTACTAACACTACTATTACTAACACTACTACTACTAGCACTACTACTAACACTACTACTACTAGCACTACTACTACTAACACTACTACTACTAACACTACTACTACTAACACTACTACTACTAACACTACTACTAACACTACTACTACTAACACTACTACTACTAACACTACTACTACTAACACTACTACTACTAACACTAACACTACTACTACTAACACTACTACTACTAACACTACTACTACTAACACTACTACTACTAACACTACTACTACTGACACTACTACTAACACTACTACTACTAACACTACTACTAACACTACTACTACTAACACTACTACTACTAACACTACTATTACTAACACTACTACTGCTACTATTACACTGCTATTCCTATTACTTCTACTTTTATCATAGGTCAGCTAGACTACTTCAGTGCTATTTTTTATCTCCTATTATTGCTTGTATTTATCCTGTGTCTCTTCTGTTGTGTATAGAAACTTTACAAAGCTCTAGAGGGCGAAACGTTGCTTCAATAAAATGTCACATTAGTTGACCTTAGGTCTTTTTACCAAACAAGGGAATCGTGGAATGCGCCTCTCTTACCACTGCCGGCCAAGCGGATTCCCACCTTATTTCTGAACGTCTTGAGGGTCACTTTCCTGAAACAACCCCTCTAGGGAGGTTCCTTGAAGCTGGCGAGGGGCTCTTGATCTAGGGAACTGGATCAATGCCCCGGTTCCCTGAACTGAGTCTGAATACCTTCCATCCCCCACCCCTCCAGAGGCGCCGTATAATCCCTACGGGTTTTGCGCTCCCCATTATAATTTCTCGTGACCACAGATGCACAAAAGCCAGAAATCTTGATTCCTGTTAGTAGCGCAGGCTGCTAAGTTCCATTTATGAGTTATGTCGCCGTTTGAAACGTGCTACGTGGGCCAGGTACCGGTACAATAGAACCTGAGAGAGAGTCCTTGGTTTTAAGCAGAAGCGAGCGGTCGCTCGCCGTGTCATCAGTGACGCTAAACGCACTTGCTGGCGAGGTTGTTTCTACCATCACCTCTACTTCCTCTATGAGTGCAGTCTGGGAAAAAACGTACGGAAACTGAATGGTAAATACTCTCCCGAGCCGGCTCCTGTTCTTCGGGTTGCCGGTGTTGATATAGCAAACCCTAGTGACGTTGCCACCGAAATTGGTAATCATCTTGTTCGTATCTCTGAGGGGCTTCATCTATGTCCCTCGTTTCGTTCCTCTAAGTCTGCAGAGAGTTAGCCCTTAAACTTTTCTTCTATCAGAGAAGAATTATATGTGCCTTTTACACTTCTGGAACTGGAAGAAACACTCTCAACTTGCTGACCATCAACAGCTTGGCCTGACAGCATTCATATTCGTATGCTACAACATGTTCATCAATCATCCCTTGCAGTCCTCTTACGACTCTAATTTTATTTGGTCTCAAGGAGTTCTTCCCCAGCTGTGGAAATTAGTCATTGTTCTCCCTTTCCACAAACTGGGTACTGCAGGACGTGATGCCTCCCACTCTAGTCCCATTGCTCTTACCAGCGCAGTTTGCAAAGTGATGGAACGTCTGGTAAATAGACGTTTGATGTGGTATTTAGAGACGCACAACAGTTTCTCCATTAGTCAATATGGCTTTCGTAAGGGCCGTTCTACCATCGACCTTTTACTATGCTTAGGTACGTTTGTACGTAATGCCTTAGCCATCTTTTTTGACCTTGAGAAGGCATAGGACACTACTTGGAGGTATAATATTCTGGCCCAGGCACAGTCCTTAGGTCTCTGAGGCAGTCTACCATTTTTCCTTAACTTCTTAACTGAAAGACATTTTGTGTTCGGGTTAACTGAAAGACAGTTTGTGCTCGGGTTAACATGCTCTCCCCGGACTTTGTCCAAGCTGAAGGTGTCCCCCAGAGATGTGTTCTGAGCACAAAACTTTTTCTCCTTGTTATAAACGATCTGCCTCTGTTCCTCCATCCAGTATTTGGTCATCGCTTTATGTTGATGACTTCGCTATAGTTTGTGCAGGCGCTGATTGTCGCATCATTGCAGTTTCTCTCCAGCATGCAGTCGACCGTGTTTCCAGTTGGGCCACCACGCATAGGTTTAAATTTTCTAGTACAAAACACACCAAATTATTTTCACTAGACGGTCTGCTATCTCTGGTCATCTGTTGTACCTGCAGAGCTCGCATATCCCAGAACGTGATAGTCACGTTTCTAGGCCTTCTGTTTGACCGTATGTTATCCAGGAAACCTCTCATAACCTCTCTGAGGGGAACTTGTCATAGCTGGCTGAACCGCCCTAAAACTCTCGCTCATCTTCCCTGGGGTCCGAAGGGGAGGGGGGGTTTAAGCTCATTGTAGAACTCTCGACTACATTCAGCTCTCATTTTATCGAAACTCGATTATGGCGACCAGATGTATTCAGCGGCCTCTCCTGCAACTCTCTCTAGCCTTAATCCCATCCATCACCAGGGATTACGTTTATGCCTCGGTGCTTTTCGCTCTTTAGCGGGTTGAGATCCTCTATGCAGAGGCGAATATTCCATCTGTATCCGATCACCGTAATACTCAGTGCCTCGCTATTATGTTCGCTCTCATGACCTCCACAATCCTTCTATATATAGGAAGGACACTGATGTTAGTAGACGTTCTATATTTGTTCGTCTCCCCTCTTTACTCCGTCCATTTTTTCTTCGCTTACATTTGCTTTTGTCTTCTCTTCAGTTACCACCTTTCTATGTTCATGTAGCATCTCACTTTTCCCTGCCCCCTTCAGAAGTTCCAACGGCTCGTGTCTGTTCTTTCCACTGTTATGCACGAAAGCCCAGCTGCCTACGGTGGTTTCTCGCTGTCTTTTTCTTAACTCCTTCTGATCTAATTCTCATGCCATCGCAGTGTACACCGATGGTTCTAAGTCTTCTGACGGCGTCGGAATAGTAGCAGTGTTTCCGGACAGTGTCGTGCGAGGACATTTATTATACTCGGCTAGTATTTTTACGGCTGAATTGTTTGCCATTCTCATAGCACTTATCCGTATTGCATCTATGCTTGTGTCACCATCTGTGGTCGTTTCAGACACTCTTATTGCTTTACAGGCTATACGAAAATTTTATACACCTTATCCCCTGGTTCTTCTATCCAATTTTGGTTACGTCATATCTCTAGCAAGCACAAAGATATTATTTTTTGTTGGGTGCCTGGTCATGTTGATGTACAGGACAATGAACAGTCAGACACTGCTGCATGGTCAGCAGTACATGACCTCCCACTTTCATATAGAGGTGCTCCTCTCACAGACTATTTTGCTGTAATTGCTACCCACATTCTCAACCGATGGTAACAACGTTGGTCTTATCTGCTCCAGAACAAACTACAGTCTATTAAACCGAGTATAGGTTTCTGGCCGTCATCTAATCATCTTATCTTCGCATCGGCCACGCTCGTCTTACCAGCATCTCATGGAGAGGCGCCCTGTTCCTCTCTGTAAGAACGGTCAAGTTCCTGTTTCTGTTAGCCACATTCTCTTAGACTGCCCACTCTATCAACGAGCACGCAGAATTTACCTCCAACGTCGTCTTCCCTCTGCTGCCCTTACTTTACCTTCCATTTTTGCTGATGGATCCTCCTTTAACCCAGACTCATTGACTTTTTGACAGCAACTGATTTACTGCACAAACTCTGATGATAATGTCTCTAGTACTCCTCACAGCCCTTTCTACCTCAATCTCTCGCTTCCCTCTACCCCTGCACTATCCACTGCCCTAATAATCGTCGCTCTCTTGCTACCCAGTGCCCCTGCATCCTTCCCTGCCCTGCTGTACTGTATGACCCTTGTAGGTTTAGCGCATCTTTTTGATTATAATAAATTTCTTTTATGCGTTAAAGCTGATTAATTACAAATATATTCTAGTTTTTACCCAGAATCCCTGAAAATCTCAGAGTATGAATAACATTTACCTGGAGTTTACCTGGAGAGAGTTCCGGGGGTCAACGCCCCCGCGGCCCGGTCCGTGACCAGGCCTCCTGGTGGATCAGAGCCTGATCAACCAGGCTGTTGCTGCTGGCTGCACGCAAACCAACGTACGAGCCACAGCCCGGCTGGTCAGGAACCGACTTTAGGTGCTTGTCCAGTGCCAGCTTGAAGACTGCCAGGGGTCTGTTGGTAATCCCCCTTATGTATGCTGGGAGGCAGTTGAACAGTCTGGGGCCCCTGACACTTATTGTATGGTCTCTTAACGTGCTAGTGACACCCCTGCTTTTCATTGGGGGGATGTTGCATCGTCTGCCAAGTCTTTTGCTTTCGTAGTGAGTGATTTTCGTGTGCAAGTTCGGTACTAGTCCCTCTAGGATTTTCCAGGTGTATATAATCATGTATCTCTTCCGCCTGCGTTCCAGGGAATACAGGTTCAGGAACCTCAAGCGCTTCCAGTAATTGAGGTGTTTTATCTCCGTTATGCGCGCCGTGAAGGTTCTCTGTACATTTTCTAGGTCAGCAATTTCTTCTGCCTTGAAAGGTGCTGTTAGTGTGCAGCAATATTCCAGCCTAGATAGAACAAGTGATCTGAACAGTGTCATCATGGGCTTGGCCTCCCTAGTTTTGAAGGTTCTCATTATCCATCCTGTCATTTTTCTAGCAGATGCGATTGATACAATGTTATGGTCCTTGAAGGTGAGATCCTCCGACATGATCACTCCCAGGTCTTTGACGTTGGTGTTTCGCTCTATTTTGTGGCCAGAATTTGTTTTGTACTCTGATGAAGATTTAATTTCCTCGTGTTTGCCATATCTGAGTAATTGAAATTTCTCATCGTTGAACTTCATATGGTTTTCTGCAGCCCACTGAAAGATTTGGTTGATGTCCGCCTGGAGCCTTGCAGTGTCTGCAATGGAAGACACTGTCATGCAGATTCGGGTGTCATCTGCAAAGGAAGACACGGTGCTGTGGCTGACATCCTTGTCTATGTCGGTATGAGGATGAGGAACAAGATGGGAGCGAGTACTGTGCCTTGTGGAACAGAGCTTTTCACCGTAGCTGCCTCGGACTTTACTCTGTTGACGACTACTCTCTGTGTTCTGTTAGTGAGGAAATTATAGATCCTTCGACCGACTTTTCCTGTTATTCCTTTAGCACGCATTTTGTGCGCTATTACGCCATGGTCACACTTGTCGAAGGCTTTTGCAAAGTCTGTATATATTACATCTGCATTCTTTTTGTCTTCTAGTGCATCTAGGACCTTGTCGTAGTGATCCAATAGTTGAGACAGACAGGAGCGACCTGTTCTAAACCCATGTTGCCCTGGGTTGTGTAACTGATGGGTTTCTAGATGGGTGGTGATCTTGCTTCTTAGGACCCTTTCAAAGATTGTTATGATATGGGATGTTAGTGCTATCGGTCTGTAGTTCTTTGCTATTGCTTTACTGCCCCCTTTGTGGAGTGGGGCTATGTCTGTTGTTTTTAGTAACTGTGGAACAACCCCCGTGTCCATGCTCCCTTTCCATAGGATGGAAAAGGCTCGTGATAGGGGCTTCTTGCAGTTCTTGATGAACACGGAGTTCCATGAGTCTGGCCCTGGGGCAGAGTGCATGGGCATGTCATTTATCGCCTGTTCGAAGTCATTTGGCGTCAGGATAACATCAGATACGCTTGTGTTAACCAAATTCTGTGGCTCTCTCATAAAAAACTTTATTTTGATCTTCGACTCTGTCTGGTTAGCGGCTTGCTAAAAACTGAGTCATATTGGACTTGAGTAGCTCACTCATTTCCTTGCTGTCATCTGTGTAGGACCCATCTTGTTTAAGTAGGGGCCCAATACTGGACCGTTGTTCTCGACTTTGATTTGGCATAGGAGAAGAAATACTCTGGGTTTCTTTCGATTTCATTTATGGCTTTTAGTTCTTCCCGCGATTCCGACTCCTATAAGATTCCTTTAGCTTAAGTTCGATGCTTGCTATTTCTCTGACCAGTGTCTCCCTACACATTTCAGATATATTGACCTCTTTTAGCAGCTCTATTATTCTTTTCCGTCGCCTGTAAAGGGAGCGCCTGTCTCTTTCAATTTTACATCTACTCCTCCTTTTTCTTAGAGGAATAAGCCTTGTGCATACATCGAGTGCCACCAAGTTAATCTGTTCTAGGCATAAGTTGGGGTCTGTGTTGCTTAGTATATCTACCCAGCTTATATCGGTTAGGACTTGGTTTACTTGGTCCCACTTTGTTTTTGTTATTGAAGTTGAATTTGGTGAATGCTCCCTCGTGACTAATCTCATTATGTCGGTCTGGGGCTCCACACAGACATGTCCGAACCTCAATTATGTTGTGATCTGAGTATATTGTTTTTGATATGGTGACATTTCTTATCAGATCATCATTGTTAGTGAAGATGAGGTCTAGTGTATTCTCCAGTCTAGTAGGCTCTATTATTTGCTGGTTTAAATTGAATTTTGTGCAGAGATTTAAAAGCTCGTGTGAGTGTGAGTTTTCATCAGAGCTGCCTCCGGGGTTTTATTACTGCAACAACATTATTTGCTATATTCCTCCATTTTAGGTGGCTTAAGTTGAAATCCCCCAGGAGCAAGATGTTGGGTGGAGGAGCTGGAAGATTTTCCAGACAGTGGTCAATTTTTAACAGCTGTTCCTGGAATTGCTGGGATGTTGCATCCGGAGGTTTGTAGACTACCACAGTGACTAGGTTTTGGTTCTCGACCTTTACTGCTAGAACTTTCACTACATCATTTGAGGCATTAAGCAGTTCTGTGCAAACAAGTGACTCTGCAATGTACAGGCCAACCCCCCCCCCCCTTTTTTTTTGCCTGTTCACTCTGTTACATCTGTATAGGTTGTAACCTGGGATCCATATTTCGTTGTCCAAGTGATCCTTCGTCTAGCCATCTGTACATTATCTCCATACACAAATAACCCGCACATAGAAGAGAGGAGCTTACGACGACGTTTCGGTCCGACTTGGACCATTTACGAAGTCACACTTTGTAAACGGTCCAAGTTGGACCGAAACGTCGTCGTAAGCTCCTATCTTCTATGTGCGGGTTATTTATGTATTGTTCCAGTCACGGTATTGTGCCTTTTTTGTTATCTCTTTCCATGCTTTACCATACAGGAAGATGAGAACCAAAAAAAATTGATATACAGATTTCTCATAGAAATCCATAGGACAGACACACACAAACTATTAGAAAGGAAGGAATAGGACATATGGACTAAAAAAAACTCAAATGAGTCACAGGGATGTGGAACAATACTTTTCACGTATAAGGAGATGAGAATACTGAACGATGCAATAAAGAAGCGGCAGATCCAGATAGAAAACACAAATTAATGAATAGGTGAGAGAGAGAGAGAGAGAGAGAGAGAGAGAGAGAGAGAGAGAGAGAGAGAGAGAGAGAGAGAGAGAGAGAGAAACAGAAATTGAGTGTAAACGATCATCAATATTTTTCAGGCGGTGCCAAGAGAATTCTTGCTGCCACAACTAAATGAATAATCACTTTTTTCTTTTTGACATCATCAACGTGTTGACTAAAAGACATAATGAGACAGTCATGGGTTACAACTAGATAAAATTTCAATGAAAAAAAAAAAATTGAAGACGGGAGACAGTGAAGATAACTGGGTTTCTGTAACTTGAAACTAGAACACTCACATGATGTACCGTAGACGCTGAGTGTGACAGGTCTGGAGAGTTTAGGGTCAGTGTTGACCTGACACTCATATACGCCAGAGTCTCTCAGCTGAGCGTAAGTCAGCACCAGCGTCCACCGGTCGCTGCCAGGGTTGTGTACTACCTGTGGAGGGGCATAAAAGAACCTATATTACTTTTAAGAATAAGTACTCTACTGATTATAATAGTCATGTATATTTAGAGGAAAGTGATGCTGACCCTGAGTTTAATGGTCGAGATATATCAAAAACCTCGTTAATACTCCATATGCTGACCCTGAGTTTAATGCAACATTTATAATGCTCCATATGCAACATTTATAATACTCCATATGCAACATTTATAATACTCCATATGCAACATTTATAATACTCCATATGCAACATTTATAATACTCCATATGCAACATTTATAATGCTCCATATGCAACATTTATAATACTCCATATGCAACATTTATAATACTCCATATGCAACATTTATAATACTCCATATGCAACATTTATAATGCTCCATATGCAACATTTATAATACTCCATATGCAACATTTATAATACTCCATATGCAACATTTATAATACTCCATATGCAACATTTGTAATACTCCATATGCAACATTTGTAATACTCCATATGCAACATTTATAATACTCCATATGCAACATTTGTGCAACATCCTTTCATTTTTGATAAACTCATATTAAGTTTTGCTTTATATTTGTCTTATAATTTCTATAATTTGTCTTTTTATTGCAGTTACCATAATTTTTCGTCTGGGTCTGGTGCCGTGCTCCTTCCTTGAGTGGAGGTGACCACACTGGGTGGGTCATTGGGCTAATCCGGGGGGGGGGACATGGACCTGCTCCGCATGGGTCAGTAGGCCTGTTGCAGTGTTCCTTCTTTCTTATGTTCTTATGTAGAATCCACTAAAGAATGGTATATGTGATAACAAGTTATCTTCAGAAGGCAGGTAATCTAAAATCACGAAAAACATATTTAATATTAAGATATTTTCTGAACCACTGGAAAGACTAAAGCACAACAGAAATGTTGTCAGTTCAGTGGCAAGAACTTACTAGGCTCAATGTTGTTGTCAGTTCAGTGGCAAGAACTTACTAGGCTCAATGTTGTTGTCAGTTCAGTGGCAAGAACTTACTAGGCTCAATGTTGTTGTCAGTTCAGTGGCAAGAACTTACTAGGCTCAATGTTGTCAGTTCAGTGGCAAGAACTTACTAGGCTCAATGTTGTTGTCAGTTCAGTGGCAAGAACTTACTAGGCTCAATGTTGTTGTCAGTTCAGTGGCAAGAACTTACTAGGCTCAATGTTGTTGTCAGTTCAGTGGCAAGAACTTACTAGGCTCAATGTTGTTGTCAGTTCAGTGGCAAGAACTTACTAGGCTCAATGTTGTTGTCAGTTCAGTGGCAAGAACTAACTAGGCTCAGTGTTGTTGTCAGTTCAGTGGCAAGAACTAACTAGGCTCAGTGTTGTTGTCAGTTCAGTGGAAAGAACATACTAGGCTCAATGTTGATGTCAGTTCAGTGGCAAGAACTTACTAGGCTCAGTGTTGCTGTCAGTTCAGTGGAAAGAACATACTAGGCTCAATTCAGATTGCCAAAATTCCTGTCAATAAATATTATAATTTCATTATTATTAAAGATTCGCAGGCATTCTCCCGGTCGGGCCTTTTCCAAGTGGTGACCCGGCCTATAATTTCATGAAGGTGCGCAACAGTATCTACAAGTTACAGCAGATGAAGAAATTATTTTATCTTGGTACATACAAAAATAATGGTAATAATGATAAGAAAAACTTAATAATCACAATAATAATGTGTGGTGTTAATATTATGCAGAGAATCCGTAGATTAGGAGGTGCGAGGTTACTAAAAGTATTATCCTGAGGACAGAAGAAGGGTTGTTGAGGTAGTTTGGACATTTAGAGAGGATGGAACGAAATAGAATGATTTGGAAGGTGTATAAATCTGTAGTAGAAGGAAGGCGGGGTAGGTGATGTCCTCAGAAAGGTTGGTGGGAGGGGTTAAAGATGGTTTTCTGTGCGCGGGGATTATACTTAAAGCAGGCGTGAGTGTGTGTGTTAGGAGCGAGTGATGGCGAATTGTTTTTATGACTTGACGTGCTGTTGGAGTGTGAGCAAAGTAACAATCGTGAAGGAATTCATGAAAAGCGGTTAATTAAGCAAGTTTATTCAGGTATACACAAATACAGTTACATAGGTTATCATAGCAACATATGTGTAGAGTACGTAGTATAACCCAATGGAAATATAAACACAAATGCAGTATAATGTGATCCTTTATTGACAACGTTTCACCCACGCAGTGGGCTTTTTCAAGTCACACACGGATCTACCTGGGGTTGGAAGGTACGGGAGTATTTATAGTTCAGAACGTTGAGGTCAGGTGAAGATTGCTGCATCAGATGATCTACCGGGTGGGGTTGTAGAGTCTTGGGCGTAGTATAACCCAAAAAAGTCAGTGACATATTTCCACTGGGGTGCTTTCAATACCTTATTATTATACTATACGGGAGATATTATACTGTAAAGGAGATAATATCTTATTATCATACTATAAAGGAGATATCTTATTATACTCTAAAGGAAATTGTTGTAATTGATCCTGGCCTATATGTCGGACCCAGGTCCAGGATGAATCTTACCATTTTGTTCTGGGTGATTTGCAGTCTATCTTTCAGTTTTTTGTCAAGGCAGAGTACCATGAAGGGCAAGTAGTCCATATGACACTGTATAAGGGCTAGACATAGGGTCCTGCGAGCCTCAGTAGGTAGACGCTGTGCTTGTCTGTAGAGGAACTTCAGTCTGGCATTCGCTTTCTTTACTACACTACTATACTACAGTCCTGACATGCATGAGTCATGAGAGATTCCCGGATATTTTACTGAGGAAACTGAAGTGATGGTTCTCCATTACACCGGACATTAAAATTATTTATCCTTCTCAGTTTGTTTCGTGCCAAAGAGTATGGCTTCCGTTTTCCCGAGGTGTAACGAAAATTTGTTGTCTACTAACCATTTGCTATATATTGTGAGTCTTTAGCTGACACTAGAAGAGTACTGTCATCTGCATACAGTAGGGTTTGTACTTGACACTGATGGGTATGACAGTTATAAAACATATATAATAAGGGACCCAGAATACTACCTTGGGGAACTCCACATGCTATCAGCAGGGGTTCTGATTCTGTTTTGTTGCTAGCACTCCCAAGGAGGGGTGGAGATATGTTGCAATTTTTGAACTGTAATATGGGCGAGCCTCTCGTAAGACAGTGGCGCTGTATTACCCTTGTGGTTCAGCATTTCTTTTTAATAATAATAATAATAATAGGAAGACAGTGGTGTAGTGAATGATGAACGCATTTCTTACTTTTCGGGTCGCATTGCTTCGGTGTGAAATGGCCGATGTGTGTAATAATAATAATAATAATAATAATAATAACAATAATAGAAAAATAATAGAAAAGAAATATCAGTATTAGTAACAACCATAACAAAAACAAAAAACACCATTATCAACAGTGACAATAATAATAATAATTATTATTACTATTATTATTTATTGTAAAAAAAATGTTAAGTAAATTCTTCGATGTAATTGGCAGTTTCCAGCAGCTACAAAGCTCTCAAAACCTTCGTTCATTTTATAAGTGATTCCTATAACATCCCCGAGAGAGAGAGAGAGAGAGAGAGAGAGAGAGACTAGGGATAATGTCTTTATGAAGAAAATATGTTGTAACATTCCGTGCATGGACACTTGTATAAGCAAGTACTGTAGATCGCTAATCTGTGCGGAGCTTCAAGTTTATATTTTTCATCAGCTGCTCCGTCCTGAGCTGCGTCAGTCCTCTATGGCGCTAAATAATAGATGTTTGGGCACTCCTGGATCCTCTAATGTATATGACGCTCACTGTCAACTGTAACTCGCTTACATTCTCAGTCAGCCTCTCTCAGATAGTCATTTCATATATATAATACACACACACACACACACACACACACACACACACACACACACACACACACACACACATGGGTGACTTTAACCACAAGGAGATAGATTGGGAGAACTTGGACCCACATGGGGGCCAAGATACTTGGAGGGCTAAGATGATGGAGGTGGTACTGGAGAACTTCATGTACCAACACGTAAGGGACACTACAAGAGAGAGAGGAGAGGATGAACCAGCAAGGCTGGACTTAGTATTCACCTTCAGTAGTGCAGATATCGAGGACATCACATATGAAAGACCCCTTGGGGCCAGTGACCATGTGGTTGTAAGCTTCGAATACACAGTAGAGCTACAAGTGGAGGGAGAAGCAGGAAGGCCAGGACGAATGAAGCCAAACTACAAGAAAGGGGACTACACAGGAATGAGGAACTACCTGAACGGGGTTCAGTGGGACAGAGAACTGGCAGGGAAACCAGTTAATGAGATGATGGAATATGTAGCAATAAAATGCAAGGAGGCTGAGGAGAGGTTTGTACCCAAGGGTAACAGGAGTAATGAAAAAGCCAGGATGAGCCCATGGTTTACCCAAAGGTGCAGGGAGGCAAAAACCAAGTGTGCTAGGGAATGGAAGAAATATAGAAGGCAAAGGACCCAGGAGAATAAGGAGAACAGTCGTAGAGCCAGAAATGAATATGCACAGATAAGAAGGGAGGCCCAAAGACAATATGAAAATGACATAGCAGCGAAAGCCAAATCTGACCCGAAACTGTTGTACAGCCACATCAGGAGGAAAACAACAGTCAAGGACCAGGTAATCAGGCTAAGGAAGGAAGGAGGAGAGACAACAGGAAATGACCGGGAAGTATGTGAAGAACTCAACAAGAGATTCAAAGAAGTGTTCACAGAGGAGACAGAAGGGACTCCAGAAAGACGGAGAGGTGGGGCACACCACCAAGTGCTGGACACAGTGCACACAACCGAGGAAGAAGTGAAGAGGCTTCTGAGTGAGCTAGATACCTCAAAGGCAATGGGGCCAGATAACATCTCCCCATGGGTATTGAGAGAGGGAGCAGAGGCGCTATGTGTACCCCTAACAACAATATTCAATACATCTATCGAAACAGGGAGATTGCCTGAGGCATGGAAGACAGCAAATGTAGTCCCAATCTTTAAAAAAGGAGACAGACATGAAGCATTAAACTACAGACCAGTGTCACTGACATGTATAGTATGCAAAATCATGGAGAAGATTATCAGGAGAAGAGTGGTGGAACACCTAGAAAGGAATGATCTCATCAACAGCAGCCAGCATGGTTTCAGGGACGGGAAATCCTGTGTCACAAACCTACTGGAGTTCTATGACATGGTGACAGCAGTAAGACAAGAGAGAGAGAGGGGTGGGTGGATTGCATTTTCTTGGACTGCAAGAAGGCGTTTGACACAGTTCCACACAAGAGATTGGTGCAAAAACTGGAGGACCAAGCAGGGATAACAGGGAAGGCACTACAATGGATCAGGGAATACTTGTCAGGAAGACAGCAGCGAGTCATGGTACGTGGCGAGGTGTCAGAGTGGGCACCTGTGACCAGCGGGGTCCCGCAGGGGTCAGTCCTAGGACCAGTGCTGTTTCTGGTATTTGTGAACGACATGACGGAAGGAATAGACTCTGAGGTGTCCCTGTTTGCAGATGACGTGAAGTTGATGAGAAGAATACACTCGATCGAAGACCAGGCAGAACTACAAAGGGATCTGGACAGGCTGCAGAACTGGTCCAGCAATTGGCTCCTGGAGTTCAATCCCACCAAGTGCAAAGTCATGAAGATTGGGGAAGGGCAAAGAAGGCCGCAGACGGAGTACAGTCTAGGGGGTCAGAGACTACAAACCTCACTCAAGGAAAAAGATCTTGGGGTGAGTATAACACCAGGCACATCTCCTGAAGCGCACATCAACCAAATAACTGCTGCAGCATATGGGCGCCTAGCAAACCTCAGAACAGCATTCCGACATCTTAATAAGGAATCGTTCAGGACCCTGTACACCGTATACGTTAGGCCCATATTGGAGTATGCGGCACCAGTTTGGAACCCACACCTAGCCAAGCACGTAAAGAAACTAGAGAAAGTGCAAAGGTTTGCAACAAGACTAGTCCCAGAGCTAAGAGGTATGTCCTACGAGGAGAGGTTAAGGGAAATCAACCTGACGACACTGGAGGACAGGAGAGATAGGGGGGACATGATAACGACATACAAAATACTGAGAGGAATTGACAAGGTGGACAAAAACAGGATGTTCCAGAGATTGGACACAGTAACAAGGGGACACAGTTGGAAGCTAAAGACACAGATGAATCACAGGGATGTTAGGAAGTATTTCTTCAGCCACAGAGTAGTCAGTAAGTGGAATAGTTTGGGAAGCGATGTAGTGGAGGCAGGATCCATACATAGCTTTAAGCAGAGGCACGATAAAGCTCACGGCTCAGGGAGAGTGACCTAGTAGCGATCAGTGAAGAGGCGGGGCCAGGAGCTCGGACTCGACCCCCGCAACCTCAACTAGGTGAGTACAACTAGGTGAGTACACACACACACACACACAGTAAACGAAATGATGGAATATGTAACAACAAAATGCAATGAGGCAGAGGAAATATTTGTTCCCAAGGGCAACAGAAACAATGGGATGACCAAAGCGAGTCCTTGGCTTACCCGAAGGTGTAGGGAGGCAAAAACGAAGTGTATTAGAGAATGTTAGAGGTACAGAAGGCAAAGGACCCAGGAAAACAAGATCAGTCGAACCACACCCACAGCCCCCACCCCACCCTTTGCTGTAGACTTCCTTAGCACCCTGCCAGGTCTCCCATTCCTCTAGCCCCTACAAACCCTCCAGATTAGTGTTGGAGAGGAAACTGAAGGTATGGTACACCAACGCTGATGGAATAACGAGGAGGGGCACGAAAGAATTACAGAAATAATAGCTCACAGAAACCAAGCTCACAGGAATGATATCAGATGCCATCTTTCCACCAGGATATCAAATCATGAGGATAGCTAGAGGGAATAGAGGGGGTGGAGGAATGACACTGCTCATCAAAAATCATTGCCGTTTTGAGGAAGTGGAAGGAGGAGACAGGAGAGGCAAGGGACTACATAATAGGAACATTTCAGACTGGGAATCATAGGGTGGTGATTGTAGTGATGTATAACCCACCAGAGAATAGCAAGAGGCCAAGACAAAAATGTGATGAGACAAAGCAATAGTTGACACACTAGCTGAGGTGGCCAGAAGGGCCCAAGTGTAAAGGGTGGGTGACTTCAATCACAAGGTAATGACAGGGAAAATCTGGAGCCACACAGGAGTCCAGAAACGTGGAAGGATAAAATGATGGAGGTGGTGGAAATATAAACACACATGCAGTATAATGTGATCCTTTATTGACAACGTTTCACCCACACAGTGGGCTTTTTCAAGTCACAAACAGGTCTGTGTGTCACACACAGATCTGTTTGTGACTTGAAAAAACCCACTGTGTGGGTGAAACGTTGTCAATAAAGGATCACATTATACTGCATATGTGTTTATATTTCCATTGTGTCGGTATTTTATACCATTTATTTCCATGATGGAGGTGGTACTGGAAAACCTCATGCATTAACACATTAGGGACACTACCAGAGAGAGAGAGAGAGAGAGAGAGAGAGAGAGAGAAGACGATGAACCACCAATTCTGGACCTAGTATTCACCTTCATTAGATCAGACATTGAGGACATTACATATGTAAGGTCCCTCAGAGCATAGTAGAGATACAAATGGAAAGGAAGTAGGAAGAGCAAGACGGGTGTAGCCAAACTACAAAAAGAAGGGACTACACAGGCATGAATAATTTCCTGCACGAGGTTCAGTGGGAAAGAGAACTGGAGAGAAAGTCAGTTAATGAAATTTAATACATGAGAACAAAATGAAAGGAAGAAGAGGAGTGGTTTGTACCCAAAGGCAAAAGAAACAATTGGAAGACAAGAACGAGCTCTTGGCTCAAAGGTGTAGAGCAGTCAAAACTAAGTGCGCTAGGGAATGGAAAAAGTATAGAAGACGAAAGACTCAGGAAAATAAGATTAGTCGATGAGCCCGAAACGAATATGCACAGATATTAAGTGAGGCCATCGGCAATACGAACATGAAATAGCAGTGAAAGCCACGTCTGACCCAGAGCTACTGTGCAGCTACAACAGGTGGAACTCAACATGAGATTTAAAGAAGTATTTGCGGTGGAGACAGAAAGGACTCCAGAAAGCCGGAATAGTGGGGTACACCAACAAATGCTGGACAACAATAAACACAACCGAGGAGGAAAACATCTCTCAGTAGGTCCTAAGAGAGGGAGCAGAGGCGCTGTGTGTGCAACTAATAACAATCTTCAACACAACTATCGAAAATGGGTGACTATCTGAGTTATAGAAGACAGTAAATATAGTCCCATTTTTTAAGAAAGAAGATAGACACACAACACTAAAGACCAGTGTCACCGACATGTATAGTATGCAATGTCATGGAATAGATTATCAGAAGAGTGGTGGAGCACCTAGTGCAAAGTCATGAAGATTGGGGAAGGCAAAGAAGACCGAAGACGCGGTACAGTCTAGAGGGTGAAACACTGCAAAACTCGCTCAAGTAAAAGGATCTCGGGGCAAATATACTACAGAGCACATCTCCTGAGGCGCACATCAACCAAATAACTGCTGCAGTATATGGGCGCCTAGCAAACCTGAGAATAGCGTTTCGACAATTCAGTAAGGAATCGTACAACACACTGTACACCGTATATGTCAGGCCCATACTGGAGTATGCAGCACCAGTTTGGAACCCAAACATGGTCAATCATGTCAAGAAATTAGAGAAAGTGCAAAGGTTTGCAACAAGACTAGTCCCAGAACGAAGGCGTATGTCTTGCGAGGAGAGGTTAAGGGAAATCGACCTGACGACACTGGAGGACAATAAGCACAGGGAGGACATGATATCAACATGACATGATAGATAGAGACAATGTTTTAGAGATGGAACACAGCAACAAGGGGTCACAACCGGAAGTTGTAAACTTAGATGAGTCACAGTGTGTTTAATAATTTGGAAAATGATGTGGTGGAGACAGGGTCAATACATAGTTTTAAGAAGAGGTATGATAAAACTCATGGAGCAGGTAGAGAGATTACCTAGTAGTGATCAATGAAGAGGCGGGGCAAGGAGCTGAGTCTCAACCCCCAGCAACCACAAATAGGTGAGTATAAATGAGTATACACACCTAGGATCCTGGGGTGAGTTCACTGCCGAGCACATCTGAGGAGGCGCAGTTCAACCAAATAACTGCTGCAGCATATGAGTGCCTGGCAAATCTAAGTATAGCGTTTCGACACCTTAATAAAGAATCGTTCAAAACTCTGTTCACCATGTATGCCAGGCTCTTACTGGAGTATGCAGCACCAGGATGGAACCTACACCTTGTCAAGCAAGTCAAGAAATTAGAAAATTTGCAGATGTTTGCAACAAGACTAGTGCCGGAGCTACAAGACATGTCGTAGGAGGAGAGGTTAAGGAAAATCGACCTGATGACACTAGAGGACAGGAGGGTTAGGGGAAACATGATAACGACATACAAAATACTGTGAGAAACTGACAAGATGGAGAGAGCCAGGATGTGTCAGAGATGGGACACAGAAACAAGGGGTCACAATGGGAACCTGAAGACTCAGACGAGTCAGAGATGTTAGGAAGTATTTCTTCAGTCACAGAGTTGTCAGGAAGTGGAATAGTCTAGCAAGTGACGTAGTGGAGACAGGAAGCAGACATAGTTTTAAGACGAGGTATGATAAAGCTCATAGACCAGGGAGAGAGAGGACCTAGTAGCGATCAGAGGCGGGGCCAGGAGCTATGTATCTACCTCTGCAACCACAAAAAAGTGATTAGAAATAGGTGAGTACACACACACACACACACACACACACACACACACACACACACACACACATGCAGTCTCACATATATTCAGAATCACAAGCTCACTCATGCAGTTACATATATTAATATATGAACGTTACAGACATACACGCTCTCATACAAAAACACACACACAATCACACACAAACGCTCACGCACACTTGCTTACCCAGACGTACTCTCTCTCAGAAACAGTCACAAGCACACACACAAACACAATTAGTGAAACACACACACACTCAAGCACAAACACACACAAAGATCCATACTCAGAAACGCACACTCAAAAACAACAACACGTCATACTCATAATAAAACTCAAACATTATCAAAACAATCACGAACAATCTCGTCCTTTCAATGAGCTCTAGAATACAAGACTCACACACACACACTAATTCTTCCACGCAGTCACACACAAATAAACACACACAAAAACAGGCACAGAAACACCCACACTCCCACATTCTGAAACATATTGTAGAAATTGCAGAGCCTATACACAACCCGTACATATCAGAGAGAAGCTTATAATGTCTTGGACGTCCTGGTCGTGGTAAGCTTCTCTCTCTTATGTTTGTAGATGAATGGTTCAGAGAACCGACATGTTGATAAATTAGACACATGTGCAACTCTTGGGTATCTTTATCGAGGAAACGTTTCGCCACACAGTGGCTTCATCAGTCCATACGAAGGAGAAACTTGAAGAACAAGATTGATGGACTGAACACATCGACTCAAGGTTGAAGGACTGATTACCTCATTCTCCTCCTGTTCTTCAAGTTTCTCCTACGTATGGACTGATGAAGCCACTGTGTGGCGAAACGTTTCCTCGATAAAGATACCCAAGAGTTGCACATGTGTCTAATTTATCATTCTCTCTCTTATCTTCGGGATATTTGTGTGTTCCAGTCACGGTACTGTGGCTTTTTGTTCTTGTAAGAGTTTTTTGCAGCTTGCAAAAAATATTCTGATTAATCCATCTAAGAAATTAATGTAATTCTGACAATGGTCTGTTACTCACTGATAAAAAAAAATTATTTTTCTTCGTGGAAATTTTATTTCACATTTAAATCTAAAAAAAAGTTTATGATCGACATGTCAGACATAATACAAATTCCTCACAATTTATATTAATAATAGTTTTTATAACCCTGAATTAATATTCACTTCATGATCAAAAATATTTGTCATGAAAACTGATTCATTATTTCTCTGAAGCCCGGACTTGCTTGATACAACTTTCTTGGCCTTTTTGAAGATCAATTTGGCGGCTAAGATCACTCACATGAAAAAAATTTCAGTGAGAATCTAAAGGCACTAATAAGAAACAAACACTGAACAAGCACCACCACCTCTTAGCTGGAGACTTCAATATCAACCTCGGTCTACCAGATGATCAGTCTGTAACTGATTTCATCAACAATATGAACAACACACTTCTCATACCAACAATAACTAAACCAACCAGGCTGACTGAGACAAGTGCAACCATAATAGACCACATATGGACCAATATACTAGCCCCTCTTAAATCAGGGACAATCACAGACAGCACTACAGACCACTACCCAACCTTCCTCTTAACAAACATTAGTAAGCCACCACTCGAATACAACAAAGTTTCATTTAGATTCCATGACGAGGCCTCAATAAGGAATTTCACAGCAGACCTAGAGACTGTTGACTGGCCTACAGAATTCTCCAATGCCAATGGTATTGACGATTGGACAGACATTTTTCTTAACAAAATACTTAGACTATACAACAAACATTGTCCTATAAAAACGAAACAGATCACGAATAAACGGCTCGGTTGCCCATGGCTAACCAGCAGCATTCTGAAATCCATTGTTAAGAAACATCAATATGAAAAGCAATATAGACAGGGCTCAATACACAAAGATACTCTTAAACAATATTGATCAGTTCTAACCAAATTAATATAGAAAGCCAAACAACTGTATTACACCAACAGATTCACTGACATAAGAGATATAAAAAAGTCCTGGGAAACACTTTCCCAGATTCTGGGGATCCCACAAACTGAAAAAAAACAAGAATATTGTCCTAACTAAACCTAATGAAACACCACTGCATCCCACTGATACAGCTAACAAGATAAACGACTTCTTCTCAAACATGGGATCTGATCTCGCCAGAAAATCCCACGTACCAACGCCCGTGCCGGGGACTACCTAGATGGGAATTTTCCAAATTCCTTCTATCTTGTACCATCTGAGCCCACGGAAGTCACTGCGATTATAAAGTCACTGAAAAATAACTCGGGGAATCTGTCTCACGGCCCACCATTATTGTACAAGCGTGCTGCCCATGTCCTTTCGCATGCTATTACATTACTTTTTAACAAGTCACTAGAAACTAGCACTTTCCCGACACTACTCAAGACAGCAAGGGTTACACCAATACATAAAGGTGGTGCCCCTACAGATGTAAACAACTATAGGCCAATATCAAACTTACCATTGCTATCCAAAATCTTTGAGAAACTCGTGCACAGGAGACTATATTCATTTATAACGTCACAAAACATACTCAACCCCTGCCAATTTGGGTTCAGGAAAAATAAAAGCACTAATGATGCAATTGTAAAAATGCTAGATCTGCTTTACACAGCATTGGAAAATAAGGAATATCCACTAGGAATTTTTATTGACCTAAGAAAAGCTTTTGACACAGTAGACCACGGCATCCTACTCCACAAACTTGACCATTACGGTATAAGAGGCCATGCGCTTGCATATTTCAAATCTTACCTTACTAATAGGTATCAGTATGTCACCATTAAAGACACAGCCTCACCAACACGGCCACTTGATACTGTAGTTCCGCAGGGAAGTGTCTTTGGTCCCCTGCTCTTCCTCATTTGCATTATTGATCTTCCAAACGTATCCCAACACCTTTGCTAACGACACGACTTACGTCATCTCCCACTTTAATCTTGCTACCCTCAACACCATTGTCAACGAGGAGCTGCTCAAAATTCTGACTTGGATGACAGCCAATAAACTTACACTTAACACTGGTAAAACCTACTATATTATGTTTGGTAGAGCAGGTGTTGCTCAACTTAACATTAAGATCGACAACACTCTAATTGCCAGACATAATGAGGGCAAATTCCTAGGTCTATACCTCGACAACAACCTAAATTTCAGCACCCATATCCAACACATAAAAAAAGCATCCAAAACGGTGGGGATCCTCTCCAAGATACGATACTACGTGCCACAAACTGCCCTTCTCACACTATACCATTCACTTATATATCCATACCTCACCTATGCTATCTGTGCTTGGGGATCAACTGCAGCAACACATCTAAAGCCAATAATAACCCAACAAAAAGCCACAGTAAGAATAATCACTAAATCCCATCCCTGGCAACACCCCCCCCCACTCTTCATAGATCTAAACTTACTCCCTGTTCAGTACATCCACACTTACTACTGTGCAATCTACATCTACAGGACCTTAATTAAATTCCAATATTAACCTTGACCTAAAACGCTTTCTTGATAGTTGTGACCGAACCCACAGGCATAACACCAGACACAAACATCTCTATGACATTCCCCGTGTCCGACTAAACCTTTACAAAAATTCAATGTATGTCAAAGGGCCTAAAATCTGGAACACCCTACCTGAAAACTCTAGAACTGCAGACACATTCATCACTTTCAAAACTACAGTTAGAAAACATCTTATCTCCCTGATACACCCCGACAACTAACTACATGTAAACCACCTGGTGGTTCACACTTACACTCACCCATTGACTATAAACACAGAAATACGAATCTTAATCTTAAAATAATGAATCTTATCTAGTCATAAGTTTGCCTATGATACTCCAATATAGACACTATGTACTGTGCTAAAACAAAAGCATTCACATTGCTAAACTCACAAACTATAACGTAGCCACTTAGCCTTAGTACCATAATCTGTAATAATTTAAAGTATAGAATTAATCTAAGTCTGCCCGAAATGCCTAGCCATGCTAGGTGTCCTAGTGGCCCCCTCTGTAATTAACATTTTAAAACATGTAAACTACATAATATTCAAAATCTGTAAACCCCGCATTATAATCCTTATAGAGAATAAACTTGATTGATTGATTGATTAGGCTTTTGTCCAGTTCTAATGCTGTATTTATGTTGTTTGCCGTAGTTAACTTCATTATTATTCTTTTTTTTTGCAGGGAATTTTATAGACAGAAATCTGCATGTTTTATTGAATCAGGATTTTTAAATATAATTATGATCTTAGTAGTCTTAGTAGAGAAGATATACCAAGAAGGCCATCATGGTAAGTGAGAACCAACATGTTTTTGGTAGTATACGTTTGTTTCTCTTTCGAAATCTAAAATATATTTCTGACAATTTTAAGTAAGATTTTTGGGTATTTTTGACCATTCGCAATTCCACAAAAATTCAAAATTTTTCACCTGCGAAGTCTGGGTTGTAAATAAGCAGAGTTTTCAACAACATGGCTGACAGAAATATAATCGAAACAAGTTTCATTTAGACAACATATTGATTTTAATGTGAATAATAATACTGAAGTACAAGTTGGACAAATTTATACCTATTGAAATTTGTGAGGACTATAAGATATGCCTGGTATATCACTGATAAGTTTTACTTAACACGTGAGCTGATAGCAACATCACTACATTCCGACGTTCACCGTGCTGGGTCACTGTGCTGGGTCACCGTGCTGGGTCACTGTGCTGGGTCACTGTGCTGGGTCACTGTGCTGGGTCACTGTGCTGGGTCACTGTGCTGGGTCACTGTGCTGGCTCACTGTGCTGGGTCACTGTGCTGGGTCACTGTGCTGGGTCACTGTGCTGGCTCACTGTGCTGGGTCACTGTGCTGGGTCACTGTGCTGGGTCACTGTGCTGGGTCACTGTGCTGGGTCACTGTGCTGGGTCACTGTGCTGGCTCACTGTGCTGGCTCACTGTGCTGGGTCACTGTGCTGGGTCACTGTGCTGGCTCACTGTGCTGGGTCACTGTGCTGGGTCACTGTGCTGGGTCACTGTGCTGGGTCACTGTGCTGGGTCACTGTGCTGGGTCACTGTGCTGGGTTACCGTGCTGGGTCACTGTGCTGGGTCACTGTGCTGGGTCACTGTGATGGATCACTGTGCTGGGTCACTGTGCTGGGTCACTGTGCTGGGTCACCGTGCTGGGTCACCGTGCTGGGTCACCGTGCTGGGTCACCGTGCTGGGTCACCGTGCTGAGTCACCGTGCTGAGTCACCGTGCTGAGTCATCGTGCTGGGTCATCGTGCTGGGTCATCGTGCTGGGTCACTGTGTTGGGTCACGGTGCTGGGTCACTGTGCTGGGTCACTGTGCTGGGTCACCGTGCTGGGTTACTGTGCTGGGTCACCGTGCTGGGTCACCGTGCTGGGTCACCGTGCTGGGTCACCGTGCTGGGTCACCGTGCTGGGTCACCGTGCTGGGTCACTGTGTTGGGTCACCGTGCTGGGTCACCGAGCTGGGTCACCGTGTTGGGTCACCGTGCTGGGTCACCGTGCTGGGTCACTGTGCTGGGTCACTGTGCTGGGTCACTGTGCTGGGTCACCGTGCTGGGTCACCGTGTTGGGTCACTGTGCTGGGTCACCGTGCTGGGTCACTGTGCTGGGTCACCGTGCTGGGTCACCGTGCTGGGTCACCGTGCTGGGTCACCGTGTTTGGTCACCGTGTTGGGTCACTGTGCTGGGTCACTGTGCTGGGTCACCGTGCTGGGTCACTGTGCTGGGTCACTGTGCTGGGTCACTGTGCTGGGTCACCGTGCTGGGTCACCGTGCTGGGTCACTGTGCTGGATCACTGTGCTGGGTCACTGTGCTGGGTCACTGTGCTGGGTCACTGTGCTGGGTCACCGTGTTGGGTCACCGTGCTGGGTCACTGTGCTGGGTCACTGTGCTGGGTCACTGTGCTGGGTCACTGTGCTGGGTCACCGTGCTGGGTCACTGTGCTGGGTCACCGTGCTGGGTCACTGTGCTGGGTCACCGTGCTGGGTCACTGTGCTGGGTCACTGTACTGGGTCACTGTGCTGGGTCACTGTGCTGGGTCACCGTGCTGGGTCACCGTGCTGGGTCACCGTGCTGGGTCACTGTGCTGGGTCACCGTGTTGGGTCACTGTGCTGGGTCACCGTGCTGGGTCACCGTGCTGGGTCACCGTGCTGGGTCACCGTGCTGTGTCACTGTGCTGGGTCACTGTGCTGGGTCACCGTGTTGGGTCACCGTGCTGGGTCACTGTGCTGGGTCACTGTGCTGGGTCACTGTGCTGGGTCACTGTGCTGGGTCACCGTGGTGGGTCACCGTGCTGGGTCACCGTGCTGGGTCACCGTGCTGGGTCACTGTGGGTCACTGTGCTGGGTCACTGTGCTGGGTCACTGTGCTGGGTCACTGTGCTGGGTCACCTTGTTGGGTCACCGTGCTGGGTCACCGTGCTGGGTCACTGTGCTGGGTCACTGTGCTGGGTCACCGTGCTGGGTCACTGTGGGTCACTGTGCTGGGTCACTGTGCTGGGTCACTGTGCTGGGTCACCTTGTTGGGTCACCGTGCTGGGTCACCGTGCTGGGTCACTGTGCTGGGTCACTGTGCTGGGTCACTGAGCTTGGTCACTGTGCTGGGTCACCGTGCTGGGTCACCGTGCTGGGTCACCGTGCTGGGTCACCGTGCTGGCTCACAGTGCTGGCTCACTGTGCTGGCTCACTGTGCTGGCTCACTGTGCTGGCTCACTGTGCTGGGTCACTGTGCTGGGTCACTGTGCTGGGTCACTGTGCTGGCTCACTGTGCTGGGTCACTGTGCTGGTTCACTGTGCTGGGTCACCGTGTTGGGTCACCGTGCTGGGTCAACGTGCTGGGTCACTGTGCTGGGTCACTGTGCTGGGTCACTGTGCTGGGTCACTGTGCTGGGTCACCGTGTTGGGTCACCGTGCTGGGTCAACGTGCTGGGTCACTGTGCTGGGTCACTGTGCTGGGTCACCGTGCTGGGTCACGGTGCTGGGTCACGGTGCAGGGTCACCGTGTTGGGTCACCGTGCTGGGTCACCGTGCTGGGTCACCGTGCTGGGTCACCGTGCTGGGTCACTGTGCTGGGTCACCGTGCTGGGTCACTGTGCTGGGTCACCGTGCTGGGTCACCGTGCTGGGTCACCGTGCTGGGTCACTGTGCTGGGTCACCGTGTTGGGTCACCGTGCTGGGTCACTGTGTTGGGTCACCGTGCTGGGTCACCGTGCTGGGTCACCGTGTTGGGTCACCGTGCTGGGTCACTGTGCTGGGTCACTGTGCTGGGTCACTGTGCTGGGTCACCGTGCTGGGTCACCGTGTTTTGTCACTGTGCTGGGTCACCGTGCTGGGTCACCGTGCTGGGTCACCGTGCTGGGTCACCGTGTTTGGTCACCGTGTTGGGTCACCGTGCTGGGTCACTGTGCTGGGTCACCGTGCTGGGTCACTGTGCTGGGTCACTGTGCTGGGTCACTGTGCTGGGTCACTGTGCTGGGTCACTGTGCTGGGTCACCGTGCTGGGTCACCGTGCTGGGTCACTGTGCTGGATCACTGTGCTGGGTCACTGTGCTGGGTCACTGTGCTGGGTCACTGTGCTGGGTCACCGTGTTGGGTCACCGTGCTGGGTCACTGTGCTAGGTCACTGTGCTGGGTCACTGTGCTGGGTCACTGTGCTGGGTCACTGTGCTGGGTCACTGTGCTGGGTCACTGTGCTGGGTCACTGTGCTGGGTCACTATGCTGGGTCACCGTGCTGGGTCACTGTGCTGGGTCACCGTGCTGGGTCACTGTGCTGGGTCACTGTGCTGGGTCACTGTGTTGGGTCACTGTGCTGGGTCACCGTGCTGGGTCACTGTGCTGGGTCACCGTGCTGGGTCACTGTGCTGGGTCACTGTGCTGGGTCACTGTGCTGGGTCACTGTGCTGGGTCACCGTGTTGGGTCACTGTGCTGGGTCACCGTGCTGGGTCACTGTGCTGGGTCACCGTGCTGGGTCACCGTGCTGTGTCACTGTGCTGGGTCACTGTGCTGGGTCACCGTGTTGGGTCACCGTGCGGGGTCACCGTGCTGGGTCACTGTGCTGGGTCACTGTGCTGGGTCACTGTGCTGGGTCACCGTGCTGGGTCACCGTGCTGGGTCACCGTGCTGGGTCACCGTGCTGGGTCACTGTGGGTCACTGTGCTGGGTCACTGTGCTGGGTCACTGTGCTGGGTCACCTTGTTGGGTCACCGTGCTGGGTCACCGTGCTGGGTCACTGTGCTGGGTCACCGTGCTGGGTCACTGTGGGTCACTGTGCTGGGTCACTGTGCTGGGTCACTGTGCTGGGTCACCTTGTTGGGTCACCGTGCTGGGTCACCGTGCTGGGTCACTGTGCTGGGTCACTGTGCTGGGTCACCGTGCTGGGTCACTGTGCTGGGTCACTGTGCTGGGTCACTGTGCTGGGTCACCGTGTTGGGTCACCGTGCTGGGTCACCGTGCTGGGTCACCGTGCTGGGTCACCGTGCTGGCTCACTGTGCTGGCTCACTGTGCTGGCTCACTGTGCTGGCTCACTGTGCTGGCTCACTGTGCTGGGTCACTGTGCTGGGTCACTGTGCTGGGTCACTGTGCTGGCTCACTGTGCTGGGTCACTGTGCTGGTTCACTGTGCTGGGTCACTGTGCTGGGTCACTGTGCTTGGTCACCGTGTTGGGTCACCGTGCTGGGTCAACGTGCTGGGTCACTGTGCTGGGTCACTGTGCTGGGTCACTGTGCTGGGTCACTGTGCTGGGTCACCGTGTTGGGTCACCGTGCTGGGTCACCGTGCTGGGTCACCGTGCTGGGTCACCGTGCTGGGTCACCGTGCTGGGTCACTGTGCTGGGTCACTGTGCTGGGTCACTGTGCTGGGTCACTGTGCTGGGTCACTGTGCTGGGTCACAGTGTTGGGTCACCGTGCTGGGTCACCGTGCTGGGTCACTGTGCTGGGTCACTGTGTTGGGTCACTGTGCTGGGTCACCGTCTTGGGTCACTGTGCTGGGTCACCGTGTTGGGTCACTGTGCTGGGTCACTGTGCTGGGTCACTGTGCTGGGTCACCGTGCTGGGTCACCGTGCTGGGTCACCGTGCTGGGTCACCGTGCTGGGTCACCGTGCTGGGTCACTGTGCTGGGTCACTGTGCTGGGTCACTGTGCTGGGTCACTGTGCTGGGTCACTGTGTTGGGTCACCGTGTTGGGTCACCGTGCTGGGTCACCGTGCTGGGTCACTGTGCTGGGTCACCGTGCTGGGTCACCGTGCTGGGTCACTGTGCTGGGTCACTGTGCTGGTTCACTGTGCTGGGTCACCGTGTTGGGTCACTGTGCTGGGTCACCGTGCTGGGTCACTGTGCTGGGTCACCGTGCTGGGTCACTGTGCTGGGTCACTGTGCTGGGTCACTGTGCTGGGTCACCGTGTTGGGTCACCGTGCTGGGTCACTGTGCTGGGTCACCGTGCTGGGTCACTGTGCTGGGTCACTGTGCTGGGTCACCGTGTTGGGTCACCGTGTTGGGTCACCGTGCTGGGTCACCGTGCTGGGTCACCGTGCTGGGTCACCGTGCTGGGTCACTGTGCTGGGTCACCGTGCTGGGTCACTGTGCTGGGTCACCGTGTTGGGTCACCGTGCTGGGTCACTGTGTTGGGTCACCGTGCTGGGTCACCGTGCTGGGTCACCGTGCTGGGTCACCGTGTTGGGTCACCGTGCTGGGTCACCGTGCTGGGTCACTGTGCTGGGTCACTGTGCTGGGTCACCGTGCTGGGTCACCGTGTTGGGTCACTGTGCTGGGTCACCGTGCTGGGTCACTGTGCTGGGTCACCGTGCTGGGTCACCGTGCTGGGTCACTGTGCTGGGTCACCGTGCTGGGTCACTGTGCTGGGTCACCGTGCTGGGTCACCGTGCTGGGTCACCGTGCTGGGTCACCGTGCTGGGTCACTGTGCTGGATCACCGTGCTGGGTCACCGTGCTGGATCACCGTGCTGGGTCACCGTGCTGGGTCACCGTGTTGGGTCACCGTGTTGGGTCACTGTGCTGGGTCACTGTGCTGGGTCACTGTGCTGGGTCACCGTGCTGGGTCACTGTGCTGGGTCACTGTGCTGGGTCACTGTGCTGGGTCACTGTGCTGGGTCACTGTGCTGGGTCACTGTGCTGGGTCACTGTGCTGGGTCACCGTGTTGGGTCACCGTGCTGGGTCACCGTGCTGGCTCACTGTGCTGGGTCACTGTGCTGGGTCACTGTGCTGGGTCACCGTGCTGGGTCACCGTGCTGGGTCACCGTGCTGGGTCACTGTGCTGGGTCAAGTAAGAGGTCACATGTGGGGGAATATGTCAGCCTTATGTCTTCTGCTGCCCTGTTGTTTTTAAAGTTCCTTGTTATTGTAGGAAATCACAAAAGCTCTTAAACATTCAATATTATCATCACACATGGTATTTTCCATATTGTGATATCACCTGTTTACTCTTCTCATATTACATATATGTATGTGTGTATGCGTGTCTTAAGAGGCGACTAAAATACCAGGAGCAAGGGGCTAGTAACCTATTCTCCTGTATACATTACTAAAGTTAAAAAAAAAAAACTTTGTTTTTTTTTCTTTTTGGGCCACACTTCCTCGGTGGGATGCGGCCGGTACGTTGAAGCGACTGTGTGGAGAAACGTTTCCTCAATAAAGATACCCAAGAATTGCATATGTGTCTAATTTATCAACGTGTCGTGGAATATGTCTGGTTTGAACTCATTTAAAATTAAGTTCATTCATCTTATACAGATATATTTTTTTTATTAATTTTAATGTAAAAATTTTTAATTTTGCTCCAAAAGAATCTTACTTATATATTATAACAAGAACAATATACCCTAACCCAACTAAATATATTTTAGATTTGTTTATAGTAATTTAATACTAAACAAACACAGTGAAATATATAGTTAGGTTCAGAATGATTTTGTCGAAATATAGCATACACAAATTTTCGCTTGTCCTATATGGCAAGATGAGAGTTGTAAGCCAAGATCGCAAGTTCTCTAGCACGACTGTACCACCTCTATATGGGGACCCTCATCCTCAGAGAAAAGAATAAACTTGCTTCAGGGAAAACTCAAGATTCTCCCTGAAGCTGTTTGAGAATTTTCTCCTACCACCCCCTATATTATATATATATATATATATATATATATATATATATATATATATATATATATATATATATATATATATATATATATATTATTTAAAGACAAAATACATTGACAAAACATTCACAAAAATATGATACAAAGTAAAACAACATAGGTAACTCAGAGCTACATCTCGAATACTTCGTCCAGCTCCCCGGCGGTGGGCCGCGTGCCCAGAATGCTGCAGGCATTTCCTCTCTGGATCGCAACACTGAGTCTCTGAAAGAGGAAGCTGGTCGCCCTGTGGTCCTTGGTTTCTATGATGAACTTTTCACCTAGCTCTTTGAGGAACTTTAGAGCACACTTGCCCCATGCTCCAAGGGTCTCCGACCCTATTGGAATGAAGTTATAGCAAGGGGGAAGGTCTTCATATTTGCGGATCTTCTGAGTCTCTCTGTGGCTGGCAGCTCCACCCCCTTCCACTACAGAGTATGGCAAGTAGGTGTCTGCCAATGTGGCGGCACATGTGTAGTCCCAGGCAATCTGCTTTCCATCCTTCCAAGGTAGCATAGTGGCTCCATCAGGACGCTTTAGACTTCCGTCAGACCTCTGCACTTGGGGTTCCCGTTGAGCTGGGCAACGGGCTGTGGCGAGGCTTCTCTTTATGATGTCATTGACCTCCTCATGCCTGGCATAGTTCCCTTCTGCTGTGTGACACACGAGACCATGAAGTCCGAATTGATCAGCTGTCGCCCTGCCGCAAATACACCTATGTTCGGTGAGGATGGGGGCGGCTAGGCGAAGAGCAACACCAATCCGAATGGCCTGTGGGTCTAATCGAGTGCCCAAGGAGGAATTGGGAACAGCAAACAGGAAATCTCCTGAGTGTGGTGCCTTCACTGCCAGGAGACGAGCTTTGACCTTTCCTGAGGCGTTGGAGAGCATTGTGTTGGCGATTTTTTCCATGATCGGTTTGTCCTAGTGGGACTGTTTGTGTTCTTTGGGAGGAGCTGGTCTACTGGAGGAATCTGTAAGGGTGTCCCACCGAACCGCTGCTTCAGTAAACCTGGGGTCTTGAGCTCCTACCATGTCTCTCAATCGTTCGGGAACAATCTTCTTGACTAATGCACTGGAAGCCAAACACGAAGACAGAAAAGCAGGTAAAGCAACATGCGTTGCTTTGCGCACCCCTATACCTCCCAGTCGTACTGGGAGGGTTGCCTGATCCCATTGCTGATCCTCTAGTGACAGGTTCAGTGCCTTCTTAAGGGTTGACCTCAGGTGTGCGTCATATTCGTCAAGTGTTGGGTTGTCAAAAGAGGGTGCACACCTGAGGAAGTAAGTGAGTCTTGGAATAGTAAGGCACCTTGTGAGGAGATACAGAGCATCATGGGCATCAAGATTGCTTATTCTCTCCTCCATTCTCATCAGGTCATTCAATTTGTCCTTGAGGACTGTGTCGATGGCCTGGTGACCCAGCGGTCACCAGGAGTGGTAGTAGAGACTTCTGGGAGAATTCTTCGCACAGCATTGATTATTTCCTGGTTTGCTGTGATGATTTCACACTTGGAGGGATTGAGGATGAGTCCCAAGTCTTCTCCCTGTGTTTTCACCAGTTGTAGGTCCCCTACCAGGGACTCTTCAGTACCTGCCAGAGTGCCATCATCCAGGTACCAGATGTTGAGCTCGCTGCGTAGGCTGGAAGTTAGTTCTCTTACTGCCAAGCAGAAGAGAAGTGGAGCGAGTGGGTCACCCTGCTGAACACCTTCTGATTAGAGAATTTCATGTTCTCCAAACAAAAGAATTGAGGGTTTGCTGTAGCCGGCTGAAGTGAACGGAAAAAGACTGGGAAAGCGATCCCGAACTGCTGGCAAGACAGCATCTCTCTTTACCATATTAAAGGCATTTCTAAAATAAATTTGACTATGGCCTTGTCTTCTGGTAGGTCCCTGATGTAGGCCCTTGCCGCATGAGCTGCAGCTTCACTGCCTTGAGGGACCCCAAAGCTCAGTTGGTGTGGCTGGAGTAAGCTGGCAGCTTCTAGGCGAATGTTATATATATATTATATATATATATATATATATATATATATATATATATATATATATATTATATATATATAATATATATATATATATATATATATATATATATATATATATATATATATATATATATATATATATATATATATATATATATATATATATATATATATATATATATATATATATATATATAATATATATATATATATATATATATATATATATATATATATATATATATATATATATATATATATATATAATATATATATATATATATATATATATATATATATTATATATATATTATATATATATATAATATTATATATATATATTATGTATATATATATATTATGTATATATATATATATATATATATATATATATATTATATATATATATATATATATATTATATATCTATATATATATTATATATATATATATATATATAATATATATATATATATATATATAATATATATATATATATATATATATATATATATATTATATATATATATATATATATATATATATATATATATATATATATATATTTATATATATATATATATATATATATATATATATAATATATATATATATATATATATATATATATATATATATATATATATATATATATATATATATATATATATATATATATATAATGTCGTGCCGAATATACAGAACCTTGCGATCTTGCACTTAAATAGCAACTCATCTTGCCATATAGGACTAGTGAAAATTTAATGTATAGCAATTTAACACTTAAAATCATTCTGAACCTAACGAAAAAATATACTTTCACTGTGTTTTGTTTATTAAGGTTATTGTAAACAAATCTAAAATATATTTAGTTAGGTTAGGCTAAAATAAATTGCGCTTGTTATAATAAGCTTAGGTAAGTTTTCTAAGTTCCTTTTGGTGCAAAATTATAAATTTTTACATCAACATTAATGAAAAAAAGATATCTTTAAACGTATAAGATAAAATTTTAGAAAGGACTTAATTTTGAATGAGTTCTTGCTAATTGACCAGTTCTACATATTCATTTGACATATATATATATATATATATATATATATATATATATATATATATATATATATATATATATATATATATATATATATATATATATATATATTGGGACTCGACTAGATCCCACAGGTCATTCCGGATTGGTGTTGCTCTTCGCTAGCGCCCCCATCCTCACCGAACATAGGTGTATTTGCGGCAGGGCGACAGCTGACCTCAATTCGGACTTCATGGTCTCGTGTCACACAGCAGAAGGGAAATATTCCAGGCATGAGGAGGTCAATGACATCACAAAGAGAAGCCTCGCCACAGCCCGTTGCCCAGCTCAGCAGGGAACCCCAAGTGCAGAGGTCTGACGGAAGTCTAAGCGTCCTGATGGAGCCACTATGCTACCTTGGAAGGATGGAAAGCAGATTGCCTGGGACTACACATGTGCCGCCATTGGACGGAGACACCACTGCCATACTCCGTAGTGGAAGGGGTGGAGCTCCAGCCACCACAGGACTCAAGAAGATCCTGCAAATATGAAGACCTTCCCCTTGCTATAACTTCATTCCAATAGTCGGAGACCCTTGGGGAGCATGGGGCAAGTGTGCTCTAAAGTTCCTCAAAGAGCTAGGTGAAAAGCTCATCATAGGAAACCAAGGACCACAGGGCGATGCAAGCTTCCTCTTTCAGAGACTCAGTGAGCGATCCAGAGAGGAAATGCCTGCAGCATTCTGGGCACGAGGACCACCGCCAGGGGGAGCTGGACGAAGTATTCAGGATGTAGCTCCTGAGTTACTCCTATGTTGTTTTACTTTCTATCATATTTTTGTAAGAATGTTTTGTCAATGTATTTTGTCTTTAAATAAAATATATATATATAATATAGGGGTGGTAGGAGAAATTAAATCAAACAGCTTCAGGAGAATCTTGAGTTTTCCTAAGCAGTTTATTCTTTTCATATATATATATATATATATATATATATATATATATATATATATATATATATATATATATATATATACCAACCACTTCAACACTATATTCCACCCCTGCTTTTAACATATATAATGTCGTGCCTAATAGGTAAAACTGGCCAATTGGCAAGAGCTCATTTAAAATTGAGTCCTTTCTAAAATTTTCTCTTATACGTTTAAAGATATATTTTTTCTTTGATGTTAATGTAAAAAATTTAAATTTTGCACCAAAAGAATCTTGGAAAACTTACCTAACCTTATTATAACAAGAGTAATTTATTTTAGCCTAATCAAATTAAATATATTTTAGATACGTTTACAATAATTTAATACTTAACACAGAGAAAAATATTTTTTTTTCGTTAGGTTCAGGATGACTTTTTGCGAAATTATTGCATACACAAATTTTCGCTTGTCTTATATAGCAAGATGAGCGTTGCTGTTTAAGCCAAGATCGCAAGTTCTGCCTATTAGGCACGACATATATATATATATATATATATATATATATATATATATATATATATATATATATATATATATATATATAAAGTCGTGCCGAATATGTAAAACTGGTCAATTAGCAAGAACTCGTTTAAAATGAAGTCCTTTTTAAAATTTTCTCTTATACGTTTAAAGATATATTTTTTTCATTAATGTTTATGTAAAAATTTATAATTTTCCACCAAATGGAACTTAGAAAACTTACCTAACCTTATTATAACAAGCGCAATTTACTTCAGCCTAAACCAACTAAATATATTTTAGATCGGTTTACAATAATTTATTAATTAGTAAACACATTTAAATATATTTTTTCGTTAGTCTATATATATATATATAATATATATATATATATATATATATATATATATATATATATGTATATATATATATATATATATATATATATATAGGAGTGAAGAAGAACAGGATGTGAGTGTGGGGAAGGTGCGTGAGGCATTACGAAAAATGAAAAAGGGTAAAGCAGCTGAAACTGAAGGGATTATGACAGAAATGTTAAAAGCAGGGGGGAAGATAGTGTTGGAGTGATTGGTATTTTTGTTTAATAAATGTATGAAAGAGGGGAAGGTACCTTGGGATTGGCGGAGAGCATGTATAGTCCCTTTATATAAAGGGAAAGGGGACAAAAGAAATTGTAAAAATCATAGAGGAATAAGTTTACTGAGCACCAGGAAAAGTGTATGGTAGGGTTATAATTGAAAGAATTAGAGGTAAGACAGAATGTAGGATTGCGCATGAGCAAGGAGGTTTCAGAGTGGGTAGGGGATGTGTAGATCAAGTGTTTACATTAAGGCATATATGTGAACAGTATTTAAAGGTAGGGAAGTTTTTATTGCATTTATGGATTTAGAAAAGGCATATGATAGAGTGGATAGGGGAGCAATATGGCAGATGTTGCAAGTATATGGAATAGGTGGTAAGTTACTAAATGCTGTAAAGAGCTTTTATGAGGATAGTGAGGCTCAGGTTAGGGTGTGTAGAACAGAGGGAGACTACCCGGTAAAAGTAGGTCTTAGACTGGAATGTGTAATGTCACCATGGTTGTTTAATATATTTATAGATGGGGTTGTAGAAGAAGTAAATGCTAGGGTGTTCGGGAGAGGGGTGGGATTAAATTATGGGGAATCAAATACAAAATGGGAATTGACACAGTTGCTTTTTGCGAATGTTAGTGGATGAGTTTGGGAATGTGTGTAAAGGTAGAAAGTTGAAAGTGAACATAGAAAACAGTAAGGTGATGAGGGTATCAAATGATTTAGATAAAGAAAAATTGGATATCAAATTGGGGAGGAGGAGTATGGAAGAAGTGAATGTTTTCAGATACTTGGGAGTTGACGTGTCGGCGGATGGATTTATGAAGGATGAGTTTAATCATAGAATTGATGAGGGGAAAAAGGTGAGTGGTGCATTGAGGTATATGTGGAGTCAAAATAGGTTATCTATGTAGGCAAAGAAGGGAATGTATGAAAGTATAGTAGTACCAACACTCTTATATGGGTGTGAAGCTTGGGTTGTGAATGTAGCAGCGAGGAGACGGTTGGAGGCAGTGGAGATGTCCTGTCTAAGGGCAATGTGTGGTGTAAATATTATTCAGAAAATTCGGAGTGTGGAAATTAGGAGAAGGTGTGGAGTTAAAAGTATTAATCAGAGGGCTGAAGAGGGGTTGTTGAGGTGGTTTGGTCATTTAGAGAGAATAGATCAAAGTAGAATGACATGGAGAGCGTATAAATCTGTAGCGGAGGGAAGGCGGGGTAGAGGTCGTCCTCGAAAAGGTTGGAGGGAGGGGGGGTAAAGGAGGTTTTGTGGGCGAGGGGCTTGGACTTCCAGCAAGCGTGCGTGAGCGTGTTAGATAGTGAATGGAGACGAATGGTATTTGGGACCTGGCGATCTGTTGGAGTGTGAGCAGAGTAATATTTAGTGAAGGGATTCAGGGAAACCGGTTATTTTCTTATAGTCGGACTTGAGTCCTGGAAATGGGAAGTACAATGCCTGCACTTTAAAGGAGGGGTTTGGGATATTGGCAGTTAGGAGGGATATGTTGTGTATCTTTATATGTATATGCTTCTAAACTGTTGTATTCTGAGCACCTCTGCAAAAACAGTGATAATGTGTGAGTGTGGTGAAAGTGTTGAATGATGAAATATTTTCTTTTTGGGGATTTTCTTTCTTTTTTGGGTCACCCTGCCTCGGTGGGAGACGGTCGACTTGTTAAAATATATATATATATATATATATATATATATATATATATATATATATATATATATATATATATATATATATATATATATATATATATATATATATATATATATAATATAAAACAACACTGTAATTAGCTAAGGATTCGATACTATGTCGTTTTGACCCTGCTCATGGTGAGCGAAAATCGCTCATGACGCTGTAACCCACAGGACCACCCAGTCCTGTGGCAGTCACACCACCGTGTCTTTGGATACTGGTAAAACACCTAACTCTGATGGGTGCGTGATTCTTGAAGGATTGCATAGTCCTGTAGGTTAAAGCATGATGTGTGATTTTTGCTCACAATAAGGCGGGCCAAAACAACATGGGTTCGAATCCTCTGCTATTCGCAGTGTTGTTATTTATTCAATAACTCTTGTTCGTGGTTACAATAATATATATATATATATATATATATATATATATATATATATATATATATATATATATATATATATATATATATATATATATATATATATATATATATATATATTATGTATATATATACACACACACACACACACACACACACACACACACTTCCCTCCTTGCATCACTTCTACTTTGTAAGAACCTCTCATATGCTAACTTTTTATCCCTTCTCTCTTTACATCATTCTACCAATCACTCTTCTTCCCTCCCGCACCCACTTTCCTGTGACCACAAACTTCTGCTGAACACTAATACTACATTCTTAAACCTACTCCATACATGAATGCCATTGCCTATACTCATATCTTGTATACTTATTTATCCTCTTTTCTTAAAATATGTATTACCTATAACTTAAAATCAAAGGGCTTGCATTATCATTTACACCTGGCACCTCAAACTTACCTACAACACACTAAATGTTTCTCCTACTTTAGCATTTAGGTCCCCTACCAAAATTACTCTCACTTGGTTCAAAAGTTCCTATACATTCGCTTAACATCTCCCAAAATTCCTCTCTACACTCCTCTCTCCTCCAGATGCATACACACTTACTATGAACCACTTTTCGCATCAGACCCTTATTTTAACCCACGTAATCCTTGAATTTAGCTCTATTAGGGAGGATTGTGTTAAGCAGCCTTGTTTAAAAAAAATCATGTATAGGTTACTAAGAGCTGGTGAAAGAGGATTTCCCATTGCCATATCAAACTTCTGAGTGTAAAACTTGTTAAATACAAATTCTGCATCAACAATGCAAAGCTTAATATTAAAGTTTAATGATAATAGGAACTGGCAATGGTAAATCATAATTAACGAGTTCTTCAGATATGGCTGCTTAACACAATCCTCCCTAATAGAGCTAAATTCCTTGTAAAATTTGCGAGAAAGTTTATTACGGTCAAACTGGTAAAAATCTCGAACTAAGATTAAAACAACATAAATATAGCATTAGAACTGGACAAGATTCCAATGCTCTATTTATTCATGTGAGAGATTTTAACCATCCAATTGATTTTCAAAAAGTTGAGAAAGTAGTATCAAGCAAGTCCATGGTCGACAGGAATACAATTGAATCTTGTTTCATAAAAAGCAGTTTTGACAATAATATGAATATTTCCGTTGGTTTATATAAATTACATCCATTTATAATAAATAGAATTTGGGAAGAATTTAATAATACATTGGACAAATAATAAATTTAAAACTTTTTAATTCTCGGGTAGAATAGTTTGTTGGTGGGTTGTATGAAGGACCTCTCTAGTTGGGCCAGTGGGCCTGCTGCAGTGTTTCCTTTCTTATGAGTCGCACGTCAGGTGTTGCTTTGTTGTGGGATGTGATAGTGTGGTGTGGGCTAGACCCTTTATATGCCTTCCTTTGATGCATTACTTTCATTGTTCCTTAATAATGTGAGTAGTCACGAAAGCGCTTGGAATTTCTCTTCTTTCACAGTGGTTGTTTTGCATATTCTGAAATCACCTGTTTACGGTGATCTTATTGTGTGTGTATATATATATATATATATATATATATATATATATATATATATATATATATATATATATATATATATATATATATATATTGGCAGAAAGGTGGGCTAGTGCGAGTATTGGTAGTGGGAGGTTGAAGAGGGGCGGGATAGTTTTAAAAATGAAGTGTTAGAATGCAGGGCAGAGGTTTGTGGCTATAGGAGGGTGGGTGCAGGAGGAAAGAGGAGTGATTGGTGGAATGATGAGGTAAAGGGTGTGATAAAACTGAAAAAGGTCTTTTATGAGAGGTTTTCACAAAGCTGAAGTGATATAAGAAGCTATTGGAGTATGTGGAGAGTAAAAGAAAGGTGAAGAGAGTGGTGAGGGAGTGGAAAAGCAGAGGAAATGATTGAGTGGGTGAGGCAAATTTTGCTGAGAATAAGGAAATTTTTTTGAGTAAGATAAACTGGTTAAGAAAGCATAGTGAATGAATGGATTTATCAGTTTAGCAGATAGGGAGTTGGAGGTATTGGCAAGATGGCGGGAATATTTTGAGGAGCTTTAAGTTTTGATGAAGAAAGGGAGGCAGTAATTTCATGCGGTGTTCAAGGAGGTATAACATCTTTTAGGAGTCAGTCAAGAAGACACGGATGTGAGTGTGAGGGAGGTACGTGAGGCATTATGTAGAATGAAAGGTAAAGCTAATACCATATCCCCTTTAAAATCAGGCATAATCACAGACAACATCACAGACCACTACCCTACCTTTCTCATAACCAACCTAGGTAAATTGCCCCAAGACACTACTAAAGTTACCCTCAGACTACATAATGAAACAGCTGTAAATAACTTTATAGCAGCTATGAATAATTTCGACTGGCAAAATGAGCTTGAAACATATGCAGACACTAACGAATGTATTAATAATTTTATAAAAAGAGCCCACTACCTCTCTAACAAGCATTGTCCTAAAAAAACTAAATGGCTCACAGCAAAGAGACTAAATAGTCCTTGGCTAACACCCACCATCCTCAAATCCATTAACACAAAGCACAAATATGAAAAACAGTACAGAATGGGTCAAATAACTAGAAACCAGTCTAAACGTTACTCGCCAACTCTTACCAGCCTCATAGGAAGGTCTAAACAATTGTATTATGAAAACAGATTACAAAACATCGAAGGTGATATAAAAAGGACCCGGAAAACCCTATCTGAAATTCTAGGAACTAAAAGGATATCCAAAAACAAAACAATCAAATTAAAATCAGACGAACCTCTACTCCCACCAACTGAAACAGCAAACAGACTCAATGTTTTCTTCTCCACCATAGGAAAGAATATAGCAAGCAAAATCCCAAGCTCAAACACCCGTCCATCAGAGTACCTCACAGGCACCTACCCGCATACTCTATTCCTAGCTCCAACCAACCCAACAGAAGTCTCGCTCATCATCAACACCCTTAAGAACAAGGCAGGAGCCATAAACAACTTGCCTACTTTTATGTACAAAAAAAGCTTCACAAGTATTGTCACAATTGTTGCAACACTCTTTAACAAATCCGTTGAATCCTCCACCTTTCCAGCAATTCCCAAAATAGCGAGGGTCACTCCGATCCACCAAGAAGGTGATCAAGCCGACTTGAATAACTATTGACCAATATCTAACTTACCACTGCTCTCTAAAATCTTTGAAAAATTAATTCATAAACGGATCTATTCCTACCTCATCTCAACATACTAAACCCCTGTCAGTTTGGATTTAGGAATAATAAAATCACAAATGATGCTATCATACACATGCTAGAACTAATATATACCGCTCTCGAGAAGAAAGAAGTCCCACTGGGAATTTTCATTGACTTACGTAAAGCTTTTGATACAGTCGACCATGAACTGCTGTACACTAAATTAACACAATATGGTATAAGAGGCCACTCTCTCAACTACCTAAAGTCTTACTTTAGTAGCAGAAGCCAATACGTGTACACAAATGGTGCAAACTCTTCCACTCAACCAATCACAGTAGGAGTCCCACAGGGAAGTGTCCTGGGACCACTCCTCTTTCTCATCTACATCAATGACCTACCGAATGCATCACAGCTACTCAAACCAATATTATTTATAGAAGACACTACATACGTCTTCTCACACCCAAACCCAGCCATACTGGCCAACACTGTCAATGCTGAATTGCAGAAAATATCTACCTGGATGATGACGAATAAACTTACCTTAAATACTGACAAAACCTATTTCATTTAATTTGGAACCAGAGCTGCAAATGTTCCACTTAACATGTGTGTTGTGTGTTTTGTTTGTCCGTCGATTCCACCTAGAGAGTAACCTCAAATTCCAGACACATATACAACAAATTTCCAAGAAAATCTCTAAGACAGTACGCATACTATCAAAGACACGGTACTATGTTCCACAATTAGCTCTCCTGGCACTGTATCACTCACTCATCTACCCTTATCTCACATACGGAATTTCTGCATGGGGATCAATATTAAATCACATAAGACCACTAATAACCCAGCGAAAGGCAGCAGTCAGAATAACAAATTCCCACTCCCGACAGCATACTCCACCAATATTCAAAAATCTAAATTTGCTCACCATAAAGAACATCCACACTTATTCATGTGCCTACTACATACATAAAACAATACACGCAAACATAAACCCTCTACTCAAACTTTTCTTCACCAACCTTAACAGGGCACACGACCATAACACAAGACACAGATCTCTTTTTGATGTACCCCCTGTCCATATCACACTGTGTAAAAACTCGATGCACATAAAGGGCCCCAAAATCTGGAATTCATTACCAGAACATATTAAAATAACCAGGCATGAAAATCAATTTAAGATTCTTCTAAAAAACCACTTACTCGCCCAATGACTAATTAATCAACACTCAATATTTAACATTACCAAAATTCTCCCAATTACTTAAATCTTAAACTTCAAGACAACATACAGTAAATTGATCATGTTGTTTGTTATACATTGTAATGTGACAAATTTGTAAGATAAGATAAGATAAGATTCGTTCGGATTTTTAACCCCGGAGGGTTAGCCACCCAGGATAACCCAAGAAAGTCAGTGCGTCATCGAGGACTGTCTAACTTATTTCCATTGGGGTCCTTAATCTTGTCCCCCAGGATGCGACCCACACCAGTCGACTAACACCCAGGTACCTATTTGTTGCTAGGTGAACAGGACAACAGGTGTAAGGAAACGTGTCGAAATGTTTCCACCCGCCGGGAATCGAACCCGGGCCCTCCGTGTGTGAAGCGGGAGCTTTAGCCACCAGGCCACCGGGCCACCACCACAACTATAATGCTTCAATATCGAAATGTTCAAATTTCATTATTTAAAATACTCAATTGTAAATTATTTACAGTAATTTTTTTTTACCACTGAACCTCTCATTGGTTGTTAATTTCAAGTTAATTTTCAGCCTGCCCATGATGCTCTGCATACAAGGGGCTTTTGGCATGTACACCCAACTACTCGAATCTCTTGTACAACCATGTAACATGTCCAAATAAACTATATGAATATGAAAGTTGGAACTGATGGGATCATGACAGAAATGTTAGTCGCTATGCACCCGGACTTCATTTTTGGTGTACGTGTAGAAGTATTCACTCACCTTATTGTGTGTAAGTTTCAGTAAGATAACCCAAAAGGCAACTGAAAAAAAATACAGAAAATGACGTTTGGCAAGAACCTCGGCCTAAATGGCACTTTGAAAGGTCGTTTTGGGACTTTCTGCTCATAAAACAATGCTAATGCGATTTTTTTATTAACAGTAAATAAAGTTACTAAGTTTTCGACATGTTGAAAATTATCTTGCACTTTACTCCCACACAAATCCCAAAATATTTGGATAATTTCCAATTTCCTTTAACCAAATTGCAGAACAATCATTGTTTTATGATTCCTGTGAAAATCATTTCATTCGATCGACACCATGCCTAACCCTTCTAAGGTAGGGTAGGTGCCTGAGCCCGAGCCTTTAGCTCATAAGACTGTCATTCCCATTAGCCCCCTTGGGGCGGGGATGGCAGACCAGAGAGGCCTAGCTTGTGGCTAGGCCTGGGGACAGTTGGTCTCAAAGATGAGAAGGTACTTGTGCCTCCTCCCATGGGAGACTTAGGTCTCAGACAATCCCTAAAGAGGGAGCCAAGGCCGGGCCACCACTTGGAAAAGGCCCGGGCCGGGAGAATACCGGCTAATCTTTAATAATAATAATAATAATAATCATTTCATTCAATTGAATAATAAATGATGGGCGTCATGAAATAATTCATTGTCTTAATTCCGAGATATTAAGCGAAAATGTGTTAATGCTTCTTGACTCGTGAAAAAAAAAATCGATTTTTTTTTTTTAGTGTTTCAGTATGAAACTAGTGATGTAGTAAAGTTAGCCTTACAAACACTCCGTTTTCTCTTATTCCAGGACCAAAGAACACCAGGATAGTGATCAGTGATTATTATTATATCTTGGTACTGGCCACAACCACTTATCATATTATTTCCTATTTTATTCATTCTAGAGTATATATCATGTTTCAATGTTATTTATATTGTTTATTATATCATATTAGATCAATTGTGTTAGACATATAAGCCGTAGAGTTGACATTAGCTTAATAATAAACTATTTTCTCCTGCATCACGAGAGACTAGAATCCCTGCTGACGTATTAAAGTTACGAGACGTTTCCTGATAGGCTCCCAGACTATGTATTAGCTCCGCCTAGTCTCTTATATGGCTAAATCGTCAATTATGTTAGAAAGAATAATACAAGAAATGGCAAAAAAGAATGGAGAGAAATATAAAAATTTACTTCATGTTTTAAGGCGTGCTACAGGCGGCGGCGTCGCCATACATTTTATAAATGACTATAATTCCTTGAAAGAACATTGTATAACAATGATTCTTGTACCATTGTGTTGTCATAATCATTGCTTCCATAATTTTTCGATTTTTTTCTCGTGCGCCGCGCTCGTCATGGCTTCCCTAAGAAGCAGGGGAGGAAATAGGGTTAGAGTGGTTGGTCTTCTGGTTCAATAAATGTATGAAAAAGGGGAAGGTACCTAGGGACTGGCAGAGAGTGTGTATAGTTCCTTTATATAAAGGGAAAGAGACTATAAAAATTATAAGGGAATAAGTTTACTGAGTATAGGTAAAGTGTACGGTAGAGTTAATATTGAAAAAATTAGAGATAAGACAGATGGATTGCGGATGAACAAGGAGGTTTCAGAGTGGGTAGGGGATGTGTAGATCAAGTGTTTACCTTGAAGCGTATATGTGAACAGTATTTAGATAAACGTAGGGAAGTTTTTATTGCATTTATGGATTTAGAAAAGGCGTATGATAGAGTGGATAGGGGAGCAATGTGGCAGATGTTGCAAGTATATGGAATAGGTGGTAAGTTACTAAATGCTGTAAAGAGTTTTTATGAGGATAGTGAGGCTCAGGTTAGGGTGTGTAGAAGAGAGGGAGACTACCCGGTAAAAAGTAGGTCTTAGACAGGGATGTGTAATGTCACCATGGTTGTTTAACATATATACAGATGAGGTTGTAAAAGAAGTAAATGCTAGAGTGTTGGTAGAGGGGTGGGATTAAATTATGGGGAATCAGATGCAAAATGGGAGTTATTTTTATTTTGCTGATGACACAATGCTTATAGCAGATTCTAAAGAAAAGTTGCAGAGGTTAATGGACGAGTTTGGGAGGGTGTGTGAAGGTAGAAATTGAAAGTGAACATAGATAATAAGGTGATGAGGGTATCAAACGATTTAAAGAAAAATTGGATTTCACATTGGCGGGAGAGAGTATGGAAGAGGTGAATGTGTTCAGGTATTTAGGAGTTGCCTTGTCAGCAGATGGGTTTACGAAGGATGAGGTTAACAGTAGAACTGATGAAGGAAATATGGTGAGTGGTGCTTTGAGATATCTGTGGAGACAAAAATTGCCATAAATTGTTGGGGTATCGAGAACAAAAAACGCCATACTCAAGGAAGTCCTCAAAGTAACATACAATATTGTACTTTACATATCGTGCACAGATATCCCACATCTCAGTGATACAACTGTTAGTCGAGCATGTACAGCACATCTCGTGGTTGTTTTAACAATGGCGAAAGAAGACGTCATACTAGAGGATGTGATTCCCAGAACAACTGGAACTTTCCTCAAGTTCCGGGTTCGGAGGAAACCATGCAATACAGTCATGAAATACAGTTGTAACATTAACTGGTAGTCAGTACTCTATCCTTGTCCAGTCCAGTCTTAAGAAAGACTTCCTCGTTGACGAACCTGCATCGTACGTCTATAATGAAGACGCTTTCGGGGTGGAAATTGTAAATGTTTCCTCTAATGATGAGTCGCCTTTTTCCATGTCTATTACAATGCAACAGCGCCCATTCATGTGTTTATTGACTCTGGTGCGCTAGTTATCATTCTTATCTCTAGCCTCTTCAAAGTTAAGTTACTTCATCATATTATTCTTGTAGAACCTACTCGTGTTACCACCCTTAGTGGCATTGCCGGTTCTAGCCAGCTTGTCCGAGGTCAGACTTCCCTCACCTTCGCCATCCAAGGTAGAGCGGTTATAATTTTCCTCCATGTTGATCATATCAACTTCCCTGGTGATCAATTACTGGGATTTTCATTGAAGCACGATCTCCATATTGTGCTTCACTTGTATCAGTGGCACGCGCGAATCGATAATTTGGTCGTACCATTCTGGGGCGACCAGCTTGTATCTTAGACCTGCCATACCGCATCAAATTTCGTATTAAGTCTACACTCTTGTGCGTTAACCTTTAACATCACAAAGCGGGTAGGCGGTGATACCACTGTCTCTCCTGTCTCTCCAGCTTCTTGCATGCGTGATAGTATGCAGTTGCCTCAGGTGTCAGTGGACGCTCACAAAACTTTGGGTACTGAGATGATGCCTACGGTAGCTACTCGATAAAGTAGTGGTTATTCCTCAGAAGACGACTTGTCGGAAAGTGATTACTTGAAAAAAGTTATTTCTTCTCTTCTTGATGTCACCCGCCACCTGCAGAAAGATGTCTCTGTTGACGCTAGTGCCCTCCCTCGAGTGTCTGTTGTAACTCATGTTCCAGTTGGTGACATTGTAGTAGTTGACAGTGTATCATGTAAGTTTAAGGGTTTGTTCATCACACCATCACTACACATTATACGAGATAATAAGATCCATATCTTCTCTGCTAATACCTTGGTCAGTGTCTGTCTCACTGCAGACATCACGCTCATTGACCCAATTCTGTTCACGCAGGGGACGAGTTGTCAACAGACCGATGAGTCGGTTCTGTTTCACCCAGGAAGAGTACATCTGACCCACCAGTAGAGGAAAATGATGTAGCTCTTACAGACCTCCCAGGTGAAGTCACGAGTATGTTGAATGTTGTGAACAAATATAGAGCCATAGCATTACCAGCTGAGAAAATCGATTTACATGTAACTAATTTACTGTCCCATTGCATTCCACTTAAACCTGGTACCAGACCAATTTACGTACCTGTGTACAGCATACGTCATTCACGAGTTACTGTAGCAGAAAAAATATTCAGTCAGATACTTAATGATGGTGTCATCGCACGTAGCAATTCACCTTGGAATGTGCCTATAATTTTGTTGCCCGAGCAAGACGGTACTTGACGTCTGGTGATTCACTTTAGGAAGACCAATGCTAAAACGATTCCAGATCGTTTCCTCCTGTTTTTGGTGACTCAAAAGGAACACAGAAGATAGTCTTTTCGACCGTAAACATGTTACTAAGGTTTTGACAAGTCCCTCTGTGTGAGGACAACAAGATCTAACAGCCTTTCTGCACTCCAGCAGGTAACTGTCACTTAATCTGATTGGCCAATGACTTGCTCTCTTCACCTATCGCATTCTAGACGAACATATTTTGAAGCCTCAGAGGTGTACCTAGACGACGTGATCGCTACGTCTTCTTAAGATACTGGATTTCGTACTCGGAAAGCTTGAAGAAGCAGATTGAAAGATAAAGCTCTCCAAATGTCAGCTTTTCAGGTCAGAGACTAAGTTCCTTGGTCACATAGTAACTCGTATAGTGGTTACGACTGACCAAAGTAAATTACCTACTCTATAAATTTTCCAACATTAACAATTGCTGCCAACTTCTCTCGCATAGCAGCTTCTCTAATTGAGTTGCATAAGAAGGATGCTCCTTTCATTTAAACCTATTCAAGAAAGAGGATTTCAGACAAAAGACAAGCTAACTTCCGCTCCAGTGTTAATATTCCCAGTTTTACAAAGCCTTTCTGTGTGACAACAGACGCTCGTTACACTGGCATAGGTGCCGTCCCAATGCAATACTGAACTATAGCAAATGAAAGAAGCATTATCTATAGTTTCGTCTTTAAAACACTTCCGAGACATCATGTACCAATATGCAATGCAAGTCTTACCAGATCATGGGCCACTGACTCAATTGTTCCAAAGCAAAAACCATACTAGACGATTATTAAGACGGTCTCTGACCATACAAGAATTCGACTCCACTTTTGCCTACTTGTCGGGTAAATCAAATGTTGTCGCAAATGCATTATTTCGAGACATTAGTGCAGTCGTAGTCGATCCTCCGTTCAGTACAGAGGATGTAAAGAGTGATCAAAGAACAGATTCAATATAGTCTAGTGTGATTCAGTTTCTTCAGGAAGAAGATCAAACTCTCTCATTGAGACCACCAGCTCCCATCAGCGACTTTGTAAAGAACCAAGATTAACAGTATCCCATAGCCTAAAGAGTACATCAGTAATTACGAAGTCACTATTAAACGTAGCCCTGCAGCTAGTTCAAGACATACCAGGTGTTGCAGACCTTTCAATGGATAGTTCAGTTAAGCAACCAGGGTTGAAATACTTTTGACATTACAAGTCAACAGATATTTGAGAGTAACCCAAGAAATGCAATGTTTGAATGCAACATAACCGCAATGTAAATGGATTTATTCCTATAGAAGTAAACACTACTACCAGCGAACCATCGAGAATATATTGTTAGATTTATTAACTAATTCCCAATGTTCTCTCCAGGGCAATAAAAATCAGTGTGTGATGGTAGACCATTTCACACAATACTGTGAGTTAGTACCTATAGCAGATAAAACTGTGTGTGTTTGTGTATGTATTTGTGTGTCCATGTTTAGTGTGTGTTTTTACTCTCCTATTTATGATTGCAGAGGGTAGAGTCACAGATATTTGTGTGTGTGTGTGTACTCACCTAGTTGAGGTGGCAGGAGTCGATTCCAAGCTCCTGGCCCCGCCTCTTCACTGGTCGCTACTACGTCACTCCCCCTGAACCGTGAGCTTTATCATACCTCTGCTTAAAGCTATGTATGGATCCTGCCTCCACTACATCGCTTCCCAAACTATTCCACTTCCTGACTACTCTGTGGCTGAAGAAATACTTCCTAACATCCCTGTGATTCATCTGTGTCTTCAACTTCCAACTGTGTCCCCTTGTTGCTGTGTCCCATCTCTGGAACATCCTGTCTTTGTTCACCTTGTCAATTCCTCTCAGTATTTTGTATGTCGTTATCATGTCCCCTCCCTATCTCTCTTGTCCTCCAGTGTCGTCAGGTTGATTTCCCTTAACCTCTCCTCATAGGACATACCTCTTAGCTCTGGAACTAGTCTTGTTGCAAACCTTTGCACTTTCTCTAGTTTCTTTACGTGCTTGGCTAGGTGTGGGTTCCAAACTGGTGCCGCATACTCCAATATGGGCCTAACGTACACGGTGTACAGGGTCCTGAATGATTCCTTATTAAGATGTCGGAATGCTGTTCTGAGGTTTGCTAGGCGCCCATATGCTGCAGCAGTTATTTGGTTGATGTGCGCTTCAGGAGATGTGCCTGGTGTTATATTCACCCCAAGATCTTTTTCCTTGAGTGAGGTTTGTAGTCTCTGGCCCCCTAGACTGTACTCCGTCTGCGGTCTTCTTTGCCCTTCCCCAATCTTCATGACTGCACTTGGTGGGGTTGAACTCCAGGAGCCAATTGCTGGACCAGGTCTGCAGCCTGTCCAGATCCCTTTGTAGTTCTGCCTGGTCTTCGATCGAATGAATTCTTCTCATCAACTTCACGTCATCTGCAAACAGGGACACTTCGGAGTCTATTCCTTCCGTCATGTCGTTCACAAATACCAGAAACAGCACTGGGCCTAGGACTGACCCCTGTGGGACCCCGCTGGTCACAGGTGCCCACTCTGACACCTAGCCACGTACCATGACTCGCTGCTGTCTTCCTGACAAGTATTCCCTGATCCATTGTAGTGCCTTCCCTGTTATCCCTGCTTGGTCCTCCAGTTTTTGCACTAATCTCTTGTGTGGAACTGTGTCAAACGCCTTCTTGCAGTCCAAGCAAATGCAATCCACCCACCCCTCTCTCTCGTGTCTTACTGCTGTCACCATGTCATAGAACTCCATTAGGTTTGTGACACAGGATTTCTCATCCCTGAAACCATGTTGGCTGCTGTTGATGAGATCATTCCTTTCTAGGTGTTCCACCACTCTTCTCCTGATAATCTTCTTAATGACTTTGCATACTATACATGTCAGTGACACTGGTCTGTAGTTTAGTGCTTCATGTCTGTCTCCTTTTTTAAAGATTGGGACTACATTTGCTGTCTTCCATGCCTCAGGCAATCTCCCTGTTTCGATAGATGTATTGAATATTGTTGTTAGGGGTACACATAGCGCCTCTGCTCTCTCTCTCTCACGACCCAGAGATGTTATCCGGCCCCATTGCCTTTGAGGTAACTAGCTCACTCAGAAGCCTCTTCACTTCTTCCTTGGTTTTGTGTACCGTGTCCAGCACTTGGTGGTGTGCCCCACCTCTCCGTCTTTCTGGAGCCCCTTCTGTCTCCTCTGTGAACACTTCTCTAAATCTCTTGTTGAGTTCCTCACTTCACGGTCATTTCTTGTTGTCTCTCCTCCTTTCTTCCTTAGCTTGATTACCTGGTCCTTGACTGTTGTTTTCCTCCTGATGTGGCTGTATAACAGCTTCGGGTCAGATTTGGCTTTCCCTGCTATGTCGTTTTCATATTGTCGTTGGGCCTCCCTTCTTATCTGTGCATATTCATTTCTGGCTCTACGACTGCTCTCCTTATTCTCCTGGGTTCTTTGCCTTCTATATTTCTTCCATTCCCTAGCACACTTGGTTTTTGCCTCCCTGCACCTTTGGGTGAACCATGGGCTCATCCTGGATTTTTCATTATTCCTGTTACCCTTGGGTACAAACCTCTCCTCAGCCTCCTTGCACATTGTTGCTACATATTCCATCATCTCATTAACTGGCTTCCCTGCCAGTTCTCTGTCCCACTGAACCCCGTTCAGGAAGTTCCTCATTCCCGTGTAGTCCCCTTTCTTGTAGTTTGGCTTCATTCGTCCTGGCCTTCCTGCTTCCCCCTCCACTTGTAGCTCTACTGTGTATTCGAAGCTTAAAACCACATGTGTGTGTGTGTGTGTGTGTGTGTGTGTGTGTGTGTGTGTGTGTGTGTGTGTGTGTGTGTGTGTGTGTGTGTGTGTGTGTATCTCTTTGTGTGTCGGTCAGTGTGTATGAATTGAGTGTGAACTCGCCTATTTGTTCTCACCTATTTGTGGTTGCAGGGGTCGAGTCATGGCTCCTGGCCCCGCCTCTTCACTGATCGCTACTAGGTAATATCTCTCCCTGCTTCATGAGCTTTATCATACCTCGTCTTAAAGCTATGTATGGTTCCTTCCTCCACTACATCACTTGCTAGACTATTCCAGTTCCTAACATCTCGATGACTGAAGAAATACTTCCTGACATCCCTTTGACTCACATGAGTCTTCAACTTCCAATCGTGACCCCTTGTTTCTGTGTCCCTTTTTCGGAACATCCTGTGTACTCACCTATTTGTGGTTGCAGGGGTCGAGTCTTAGCTCCTGGCCCCGCCTCTTCACTGGTTGCTACTGGGTCCTCTCTCTTCCTGCTCCATGAGCTTTATCAAACCTCGTCTTAAAACTATGTATGGTTCCCGCCTCCACTACGTCACTTTCTAGGCTATTCCACGGCCTGACAACTGTATGACTGAAGAAATACTTCCTGACATCCCTTTGAATCATCTGAGTCTTCAACTTCCAATTGTGACCTCTTGTTTCTGTGTACCCTTCCTGGAACATCCTGTTTTTGTCCACCTTGTCTATTCTGTGCAGTATTTTATATGTCGTTATCATGTCTCCCCTGACCCTCCTGTCCTCCAGTGTCGTCAGGCCGATTTCCCTTAACCTTCCTTCATAGGACATTCCCCTTAGCTCTGGAACTAACCCTGTCGCTAACCTTTGCATTTTCTCTAATTTCTTGACGTGCTTGATCAAGTGCGGGTTCCAAACAGGTGCTGCAGACTCCAGTATGGGCCTGACGTACACGGTGTACAGTGTCTTGAACGATTCCTTACTAAGGTATCGGAACGCTGTTCTCAGGTTTGCCAGGCGCCCATATGCTGCAGCAGTTATCTGGCTGATGTGTGCTTCCGGAGACATGCTCGGTGTTATACTCACCCCAAGATCTTTCTCCTTGAGTGAGGTTTGCAGTCTTTGGCCACCTAGCCTATACTCTGCGGTCTTCTGTGCCCTTCCCCGATCTTCATAACTTTGCATTTGGGGGGGTTAAATTCGAGAAGCCAGTTGCTGGATCAGGTGTCCAGTCTGTCCAAGTCTCTTTGAAGTCCTGCCTGATCCTCATCTGATTTAATTCTCCTCATTAACTTCACATCATCTGCGAACAGGGACACTTCTGAGTCTAACCCTTCCATCATATCGTTCACTTATACCAAAAATAGCACTGGTGGCACCCCGCTCTTAACAGGTGCCCACTGTGATACCTCATCACTTACCAAGACTCGTTGTTGCCTTCCTGACAGGTATTCTCTGATCCATTGCAGTGCCCTTTCTGTTATATGCACCTGATCCTCTAGCTTCTGCACTAATCTCTTGTGAAGAACTATGTCAAAGGCCTTCTTGCAGTCCAAGAAGATGCAATCAACCCACCCCTCTCTCTCTCGTGCCTTACTTCTGTTACTTTATCATAAATCTCCAGAAGGTCTGTGACAGGATTTGCCTTCCATGAAGCCGTGCTGATTGGCGTTTATGTTGTTCCGTTCCAGGTGCTCCACCACTCTCCTCCTGATAATCTCCAAAACTTTGCATACTATACATGTCAGTGACACAGGTCTATATTTTAGTGCCTCTTTTCTGTCTCCTTTTTTTAAAATGGGAACTACATTTGCCGTCTTCAATACCTCAGGTAGTTGCCCTGTTTCCAGGGATGTGTTGAAGATTGTGGTAAGTGGCACACACAGCATATCCGCTCCTTCTCTAAGGACCCACCGGGAGATGTTGTCTGGTTCAATTGCCTTTGAGGCATCGATGTCCCCTAGAAGCTTCTTCACCTCCTCCTCATTTGTATGTATGTCATCCAATACTTGTTGGTTTATTCCTTGCTTGTGTCCCCCTCTGTTCTGTCCCCCAGAGGCCTTCCTGTCTCCACTGTAAACACTTCCTTAAATCTCATATTGAGCTCCTCACATACTTCTTGATCGTTTCTTGTGAGTTCCCACCTTCTTTCCTCAGCCATATCACCTGGTCTTTGACTGTTGTTTTCCTCCTAATGTGGCTATACAGCAGTTTCGGGTCAGACTTGACTTTGGATGCTATGTCGTTCTCGTACAGTCGCTGGGCCTCCCTCCTTATCTGTACGTACTCGTTTCTGGCTCTTCTGCTAATCTCCTTGTTTTCCTGGGTCCTTTGCCTCCTGTACCTTTTCCATTCTCTGGTGCACTTAGTTTTTGCCTCCCTACACCTTCGGTTAAACCAAGGACTCGCTTGGTCTTCCTATTATTTCTATTTCCTTTGGGAACAAGCCTTTCCTCTGCCTCCTTGCACTTTGTTGTTAAATATTCAATCATCTCGTTTACTGATTTTCCTACCTGTTATCTGTCCCACTGAACCTCCTGCTGGAAGTTCCTCATACCTGTGTAGTCCCGCCTTTTATAGTTTGGCTTTTCCCATTCAATTCCTGTTGCCTTCTCCAGTTGTAGCTCTACTACATAATGAAAACTCAGAACCATGTGATAGCTAGCTCCAAGGGGTCTCTCGTAATTGATGTCCTCAATGTCTGAACTGCTCAGGGTGAACACAAGATCCAGTCTTGCTGGCTCATCCTCCCCTCTCTCTCTGGTAGTGTCCCTGATATGTTGATGCATGAGGTTTTCAAGTACCACATCCATCATCTTGGCTGTCCATGTTTCGGGACCCCCATGTGGCTCCAGGTTTTCCCAGTCAATCTCCCTGTGGTTGAAATCGCCCATTACCAGTAACTTTGCTCTGCTCGAGTGAGCTCTTCTTGCCACCTCAGCCAGTGTGTCCACCATCGCTCTGTTGTTTCCTTCGTACTCCTCTCTTGGCCTCCTGCAGTTCTGTGGTGGGTTATACATCACTCCAACGACTACTTTATGTTCTCCAGACTGAATTGTACCTACTATATAGTCCCTTTCTCCAATCATGTCCATGCCTTCCACTTCCTCAAATCCCAATCGTTTTTTTTATGAGCAGTGCAACCCCTCCTCCCCCTCTACTCCTATCTTTCCACAGGATCTGATATCCCGGTGGGAAGATTGCATCTGTTATTGTCTCAGCGAGTTTTGTTTCTGTGACTGCTATGATATCTGGGGATTTCTCGCTGATTCTTTCGTGCCATTACTCATATTTATTCGTTATTCCGTTCACGTTTGTGTACCAAACCTTCAGCTTCTTTTCCAGCACTGTGGTTCTGGGAGAATATATGGGGTTGGGGGAGTGAGAGCCTTGGTGGGGGCCTATGGAGGGCTGTGGTGTGGGTGGGGTTTGTGTTGAGGGGGTGGGGTCAGAATGCCCATAGGGGGCAGGTGTTGGGGTGAGGTTTGTGGTGTGGGGGTTGGTGACAAAAGTAAACAGTGTATGGGTTCTGGTTTAGATTGCTTAGTTGCGTTGGGATTGTCGCGGTTGGAGTCCTTCTGCGGGAGTTTCTGTGGGGTGTGTTTGCCCTTCCTCCTGTGTCTGGGTCCTGCTCATCTTCATCATTCTCTCTTTCCTCCTTGCATCTCTTTACCCTCTCTTTCAGTGTAGTCCTTTCTTCTTGTGTTCTTTCGCGGTCGAGGTATACTCTCTGGTACCCCTGTTTGTCCCTCAGTCGTGCTTTCTCTTGCAGGATCCTGGTTCGAGCTGATTCTTCCTTGAAAATTACTTTGATAAATTTATCAACATGTCGGTTCTCTGAACCATTCATCTACGAAAATTACTTTGACAGGCCTTTTCCTTCCACTCGCAAACCACTCAATTCTCCGAAAATTTGTCAGCTGGGTCATATCGCCCTCACCTATTGTTTTCATAATGCCTTCAATCATTTTTCCTCATCCTGTTTTATTTCTTCAAAGTTGTCCCCTTTGGCTTCTTGGAGCCCGTAGACAAAAACTGTGTGTGTGTGTGTGTGTGTGTGTGTGTGTGTGTGTACTCACCTAATTGTACTCACCTAATTGTGGTTGCAGGGGTCGAGACTCAGCTCCTGGCCCCGCCTCTTCACTGATCGCTACTGGATCCTCTCTCTCTCTGCTTCCTGAGCTTTGTCATACCTCTTCTTAAAACTATGTATGGTTCCTGCCTCCACTACTTCACTTGCTAGGCTATTCCACTTGCTGACAACTCTATGACTGAAGAAATACTTCCTAACGTCCCTGTGACTCGTCTGAGTCTTCAGCTTCCAGTTGTGACCCCTTGTCCCTGTGTCCCCTCTCTGGAACATCCTATCTCTGTCCACCTTGTCTATTCCCCGCAGTATCTTGTATGTCGTTATCATGTCTCCCCTGACCCTTCTGTCCTCCAGTGTCGTCAGTCCGATTTCCCTTAACCTTTCCTCGTACGACATTCCCTTGAGCTCTGGGACTAGCCTTGTTGCAAACCTTTGTACTTTCTCTAACTTCTTGACGTGCTTGACCAGGTGTGGGTTCCAGACTGGTGCTGCATACTCCAGTATGGGTCTAACATACACAGTGTACAGTGTCTTGAACGATTCCTTATTAAGGTATCGGAACGCTATTCTCAGGTTTGCCAGGCGCCCGTATGCTGCAGCGGTTATTTGGTTGATGTGTGCCTCCGGTGATGTGCTCGGTGTTATGGTCACCCCAAGGTCTTTCTCCCTGAGTGAGGTCTGTAGTCTTTGTCCACCTAGCCTATATTCTGTCTGCGGTCTTCTTTGCCCCTCCCCAATCTTCATGACTTTGCATTTGGCTGGATTGAATTCGAGGAGCCAGTTACTGGACCACATGTCCAGCCTCTCCAGGTCTCTTTGCAGTCCTGCCTCATCCTCGTCCGATTTAATTCTTCTCATCAACTTCACGTCATCTGCGAACAGGGACACTTCAGAGTCTATTCCTTCCATCATGTCGTTCACATATATCAAAAATAGCACTGGTCCTAGAACTGACCCCTGTGGGACCCCGCTCGTAACAGGCGCCCACTGTGATACCTCTTCACGTACCATGACTCGTTGCTGCCTCCCTGTCAGGTATTCCCTTATCCATTGCAGTGCCCTTCCTTTTACGTGTGCCTGATCCTCCAGCTTCTGCACTAATCTCTTGTGGGGAACTGTGTCAAAGGCCTTCCTGCAGTCTAGGAAAACGCAATCTACCCAACCCTCTCTCTCGTGTCTTACTTCTGTTACCTTGTCATAAAACTCCAGGAGGTTTGTGATACAAGATATGCCTTCCATGAACCCATGCTGGTTTTCATTTATAATCTTGTTCCTTTCCAGGTGTTCGACCACTCTCCTCCTGATAATCTTCTCCATGACTTTGCACACAATACATGTCAGAGAGACAGGTCTGTAGTTTAGTGCCTCGTTTCTGTTTCCTTTCTTAAATATGGGGACTACATTAGCTGTCTTCCATTTCTCAGGTAGTTGCCCAGTTTCAAGGGATGTGTTGAAGATTGTGGTTAGAGGCACACACAGCATCTCTGCTCCTTATCTAAGGACCCATGGGGAGATGTTGTCCGGTCCCATCGCCTTTGAGGTGTCAAGGTCACTTAAGAGCTTCTTCACCTCCTCCTCAGTTGTTCGTATGTCATCCAACACTTGTTGGTATATTCCCTCTTGATGTTCCCTTCTGTGCTGTCTTCCCACAGCCCTTCCTGTCTCTACTGTAAAAACTTCCTTAAATCTCCTGTTCAGCTCCTCACATACCTCCTGATCATTTCTTGTGAGTTCTCCACCTTCTGTCCTTAATCTGATCACCTGGTCTTTGACTGTTGTCTTCCTCCTGATGTGGCTATACAACAGTTTCGGGTCAGTCTTGATTCTCGATGCTATGTCATTTTCATACTGTCGCTGGGCCTCCCTCCTTACCTGTGCGTACTCGTTCCTGGCTCTGCGACTGATCTCCCTATTTTCGTGTGTTCTCTGCCTTCTGTACTTTTTCCATTCTCTATTGCACTTTGTTTTTGCCTCCTTACACCGTCGGGTGAACCAGGGGCTTGTTCTGGTCTTCCCGTTGTTACTGTTGCCCTTGGGAATGAACCTTTCCACTGCCTCCTTGCATTTTGTTGCTACGTATTCCATCATTTCATTTACTGGCTTTCCTGCCAGTTCTCTGTCCCACTGGACCTCCCGCAGGAAGTTCTTCAACCCTATGTAGTCCCCTCTTTTATAGTCAGGCTTTTCCCATTCTACTCCTGTTATTCTCTCCACTTGCAGCTCTACTATGTATTCAAAGCACAGAACCACGTGGTCGCTAGCTCCTAGGGGACTCTCATACTTGATGTCCTCAATGTCTGAGCTGCCCAGGGTGAACACAAGATCCAATCTTGCTGGTTCATCCTCCCCTCTCACTCTGGTAGTGTCCTTAACATGTTGGTGCATGAGGTTTTCCAGCACCACGTCCAACATCCTGGCTCTCCATGTTTCGGGACCCCCATGTGGCTCCAGGTTTTCCCAGTCAATCTCCCTGTGGTTGAAATCCCCCATAACCAGCAACTTTGCTCTGCTGGAGTGAGCTCTTCTTGCCACCTCAGCAAGTGTGTCCACCATTGCTCTGTTGCTCTCTTCATATTCCTCTCTTGGCCTCCTGCAGTTCTGTGGTGGATTATACATCACTGCAATGACCACTTTGTGTTCCTCAGACTGAAGTGTACCTGCTATGTAGTCTCTTTCTCCTGTCTCGTCTATTCCTTCCATTTTCTCGAATTTCCATCTGTTTTTTACGAGCAGAGCAACCCCACCTCCCCCCCTACCCCTTCTATCTTTCCTCATGATCTGGTATCCTGGTGGGAAGATTGCATCTGTTATTGTCTCCATGAGTTTTGTTTCTGTAACTGCTATGATGTCTGGGGACTTCTCATTGATTCTTTCTTGCCATTCCTCATGTTTATTCGTTAATCCATCTGCATTTGTGTACCAAACCTTCAACTTCTGTTCTAATACTGTAACTGTGGTGCGGGGGGTGGAAACAGAGGGATCGGTGTGTGATGGTTGGTTTGGAATGTTCAGTTGCCTTGGGGGTGTCGTGGCTGGAGTCCTTCTGCAGGTGTTTCTGGGGGGTGCGCTTGTCCTTCCATTTGATCCTGGGTTATTCTGCTCTCCTTTTTCATTTCCTCCCATTTCTCCTTTCGTTTTTGAACTCTCTCTTTCATTGTCTTCCTTTCGTCCTGTGTTCTGTCTCGGTCGAGGTACACACTCCGGAACTCCTGCTTGCCTCTCAGCCGTGCTTTCTCCTGCAGGATCATGGTTCGGGTTGATTCTGCCTTGAAAATTACTTTGAGAGGCCGATTCCTTTTCTTTGTGAACCACCCAATTCTCCGAAAATTTGCCACCTGGGTCATGTCCCCCTCGCCTATCACCTTCATGATGTCTTCAATCGCTTTTTTCTCCTCCTGCTTTCTTTCATCATAAGTTTCCCCTTTAGCTTCGTCTAGCCCATAGACAAACACGGATCTCTCCCTTTCCACCTCCCACTGTGACTCCCATTGCATCCTCTGATGTGTTTTAGTTCCTTCCCGTGGAGTGTTCCTTCCTTCAGTCCCTTCCCTCGTTATGGCCCCTATGCTTCTTGGTTTATCCTTCCTGCTCACCTGCTCCTGGCCCCCACAGGTATCTGGTAAGGTCCTTGCACATGTCCTAGTTCCATCAATGTCTTCCAACCTCTCTTTCTGTCCTAGAGTGCTCCCTGTCTTTGTTTTGGCCCCATGTGGGTTTGACAGGACCTCTGCATACAGTTTAGTTTCCATGCTTCCTTCGGACCTGTTGTCTGTGTTCGATGTAGCCATTGCCGATGCTACTTCTGTAATATCTTTGTCTCTGTGCTGTTTCAGATGTCTCAGCTCCTCTTCTAATCTCTCTATCTTGATTTCTGCTGCTGTGGCCTGTTGCTTCCACCTTCTGCATTCTGCTGCTAACCTCTCTTCCATCTTCCTTTCCAGCTCATCTAGTCTCCTTCCCCAGTCTTCCTCCCTTTTTTTGAGCTCTATCTCCCATTCCTCCCTCTCAGATTCGTCCTTGGAGCCCCTTGTCCTCATCCTGGTTAGGGGGAGGGGAATAGATGGTTAGGAGAGGGGATGGATGGTTGTAGGGGAGGGGGAGGATGGTTATTGGAGGGGCAGAGATAGTTGGGGGAGGGAGTTAGATGATTTGGGGGAGAGAGGGGATGGATGGTTATGGGGGAGGGGGAGGATGGTTATTGGAGGGAGGGAGGTTGTTGGGCGGGGTTTAGACGGTTTGGGGAGGGGTTAGGTGGTTTGGGGGAGGGGTAGGTGGCTAAGGTGAGGTTGTTAGGGAAGGGGTGTTACGTGTTTGTGTCAAGTGTTTGTGTCAAGTGGCGGAGGGTGTGTGTGTGTGTGTGTGTGTGTGTGTGTGTGTGTGTATGTGTGTGTGTGTGTGAATGTGTGTGTGTGTGAATGTGTGTGTGTGTGAATGTGTGTGTGAATGTATGTGTGTGTGTGTGTGTGTGTGTGGTGTGTGTGTGTGTGTGGTGTGTGGTGTGTGTGTGTGGTGTGTATGTATGTGTGTGTGTGTGCGTGTGTGGTGTGTGTGGTGTGTGTGTGTGGTGTATGTGTGTGTGTGTGTGTGTGTGTGTGTGTGTGTGTGTGTGTGTGTGTGTGTATGTGTATGTGTGTGTGTGTGTGTGTGTGTGTGTGTGTTTGTGTGTTTACGTATGTGTGTATGTATGTGTGTGTGTGTATGTGTGTATGTGTGTATGTGTGTGTATGTGTGTGTGTGTGTGAGTGTCTACCCTTGTGTGTGTGTGCTTGTGTGTGAGGGAGGGAGGGTTAGGGGGGGGGGTGTGGTTGAAAGATCCGTCGTGTAGGCACAAATTTAGTCTCATTTATCTTTCCCAACTATGCTACTCTCTCCACTTATTGCCCTTTCTGGATTTACGTGTTAATTGTTGCTGGTTATTATCATTTTCCTTGTTCACATTGAGAGAGGACTTCCTAGCTTCCTAAGTATTCTTACTGCTAATAACTACCGGTAGTAACACTGCCTGTGTGCGTGTGTGTGTGTGTGAGTGTGTGTGTGTGTGTGTGTGTGAGAGTCTTGTGCGGTGTAATGACTGGCCGCAACTTCTTGTGACCTGACTAAACCCTCCTGGGACCTACCCTAGCACCGTCTTACAATGTTGCCCTTAAAAGCTTGTCCCACCTACCTTCCCACACTCGTCAACACTATATTCTCTATGTCTATGCTATTTCTAATCTAATTCTGGTAATAACTTGCAGGAGTGAGTGACCAGTATCAAACAGTATACAAGGCCAGCCAGGGCCGTCAACATGCAAACCACAACTAGGCGAATAAACTTGCGGTTACAGTTGCCAGCTGCTGATGACGTAGTCGTACGTAGGCCTTAAATCCCTATTTTGGAGATCCTTCACCCGTGATGATTATAACCATATATTCCGCTTCCTGTGTGTGTGTGTATGTATGCGTGCATGTATGTATGTCTACTCACCTAGTTATGGTTGCAGGGGTCGAGTCACAGGCCCTGGCCCCGCCTCTTCACTGGTCGCTACTAGGTCACACTTCGTGTTCCATGAGATTTATCATACCACTTCTTGTGTGTGTGTGTGTGTGTGTGTGTGTGTGTGTGTGTGTGTGTGTGTGTGTGTGTGTGTGTGTGTGTGTGTGTGGGTGAGTACTCACCTAGTTGTGGTTGCAGGAGTCGATTCATAGCTCCTGGCCCCGAGTCATAGTATGTGTGTGTGTGTGTGTGTGTGTGTTAATTTGCGTGATCATTCGCTGTGTATTTTTTTAGTGTGTATTTGGGTTAGATTGAGTTTTTATTGTGTAATTGTATGTTTGTGTGTATTTGTGTACTCACCTTTATGTGGTTATATGGACTGAGTCATAGCTCCCGGCCATGTTTAAGTGCATGTGTATATAAATGTGTGTGTCTGCGTGTGCACTCAGCTAGCCACTGGGTTGCAGGCTTCGAGAGGCTGCTCCTGGCTCCGCCTCACTGCTGTCCGCCACTAGCATTCATAAATCTATTTTATGGATTCTGCCTCCCTCACTTAACCGTTTATATCATTCCACTTCCTGTTCACTGAAAAACTAGGTAAGTATATCCTAGCTTTGTTGTTATGCATCTGTGCCTCTAACCTGAAACTGTGAATCATGTATCTGTGACTCTCCTCTCAAACATTCTCTTCCCGCCCCTCCTATCAGTTCCTCTCAGTATTTTTTATGTAGCTATTTGTTTCCTTTGCTCTTCCCGTCCTCTGTTATCAGCAGGTTTAAGTGCTCTAGTGTATCTTCACTGGTCATATACCTCAGGTATGGGATTAGTGTCATTGCATATCTTTGCACTTTTTTTAGTTTAGTTACTTGCTTAACGAAATGTGGGTTCCATAATGGTGCTGCATATTCCAAGATTGGCCTGATACACGCTATGTACGAGTATACAGTCGCAAATGTCTCTTTGATGATGTTTCATATATATATATATATATATATATATATATATATATATATATATATATATATATATATATATATATATATATATATATATATATATATATACCTTCGACTCTTCCATTTTCGAGTTATCTGTAAAATTTATTTAGTTGATGTGTGTTTTAGGCACATTACTTTTACTTTCAGGAAGGTGTGCAGCTTTTGTCCTCGGGGTCTGTACGCTATTTGCGGAAGTCCTTGTCAATCTCCGAGTTTCATAAGTTTGCGGTTGCTTGTTAAATTTTAGTAGCCATTTAATTCAATGCCACCAATCTGTATTCATTTTTTGTTTATTTGGGACTACATTAGCAGCTTTCCAGAGCTCTGGAAGCTGCCTGTTTCAATTGGTTGGAAACGGTTAATCATGGTTTACACCGTTCCTCTGCTTCAGCTCACAGAACCCACTCAATATTTTCATCTCATTTTCTGAGCTGTTTTCAGTGAGCCTTCATGCACTTTCTCTTTTTTTATTTTTTGACTTTCCGGCATCTTTTCTGATTTCGCTAAGAATACCTCCCTAAATCTTTTGTTTAGATCATCACACTTCTTTTTTATCCCAAGTGAATTTCTCTTGATTTCTTCTGCCTTGTTACACGAGCAACCACAGTGATATTCCTTCTGATGTCGATGTCAGATACTTTATTTCAGATTAGTTTTGTTGCTATGCAACTCTCAAATTGCATAATCATTTCCGGCTACTCTGCTTCTCTATTCCCTGTTCTGTTTTTTGCTTCGTATGTGTCTTCCATGCATTTGCACTTTCAGCTTTAGCAACCCTTCACCTCTTGGTGAACCATGAGCTCATGTTGCTCTTGTCTTTGCTTTATCTGCTTCAGGATATGAGTTTCTCTTCCTCCCAGCACTTTTCAGCTACTTCCTCCGTTATTTTATTTTCCGTCTTTCCCTATACGTCACTTTTCCATGGCACTCTGCTTAGAAACTGACTCGTACATATCATAGTTCACTTCCGCAAAGGAATCGAACCTCAGCACTGGGCGGTCGCTAGCACTAAATAGCCTCTTTTATTCAATGTCCCAAACAACTAAGCTACTGAAGGTGAGCACAAGATCCAGCTTTTCTAGTTCGTCATGTGTCTGCCTAGTAGTGACCATGACATGCACCAGTCAACGCTTTCAACAGCCCAGCTCTTCACGTTTCTAGTCCTTCCTGTAGTTGTAGATGTTCCCAGTCTGTTTACTTGATATTGAAATTTCCCATGATCAGAAGCTTTGCATTTTCCGTATGTGCTCTTCTAGCTACCAATACACTGTTGATGTCCTCTTATCCCACTATTCGTCTCCTGTTGAATGGTTGGTTGCATATCGCTGCAATTATCATCTTTAGCCTCCAGTTCTGAAAGAGATAATGAAAACTCTCTCCATTTATTCCATTCATCTTACACATCAGCTGTTTCATCTGTCCCTTCTTCAACTGTAATCACCTCTGAGATTAGTCTCTCTTACTCCTACAATGTCTGCATTATTATACAATCCATCATTCAACAAATTCAATTTCCTTTCTAGTCCTGTGTTCATATCCTGGTCTCCTGATTCTTTTCCGTGTGTCAGAGTAGGAGCAGGAGTGGGTTGGACAGGTGAATCATGACTTGAAAGGGGGGTTAAACCGTGAGTGAGAGTGAGGAGGGTGAATGAGAAACAAGGGAAGGGGAAGTCGGGGAATGTGGGTTGTTGAGTCATTTTGTTTGAATGATATAAGAGGATTAGGGTTTGAGCGACTATTTGTGTCGGAGGTGTGTTGTCCCTCCCGGTGGGGCTGAGCATAACGTGTCGTTTAAGGTGGAGGTTTTGAACCTATCACCTGGATCTCTGTTTTTTCTTACTCTCTGCAACTGTTTCTTATTCTAGTCGACGTACATACGATTTTATCTGTTGGTCTACCTCAACAGTGTTTTCCACCTAAAGATCCAGTCTTTTGCTGTTTCTAATGCAAGGGTCAGTGTGACCATATTTTGTTCCTCATATGCTTCCCTTTTCTCTAAAAATTTGCCACTGCGACCCTAAACAACTGCATGTTCAGTGAAGTTTTGAACTTCCTTCATATCCAAGGCTGAAGGGACAACCCCTGGGAGGCTGTCCTTAAAGCCTCCCAGAGACCATGGATATAATCAGCAACGGCCTTTGCTCCTCCTCTCACCTCTTTTTCCCTCCAATATTTCATTTTGTTTTCATTTGTTATGCTGCTTCCCGTATCATCGCTTTTTCATCGTGGTTTCGTGAGAAAACACTAGCTTTCTCGGTCAGCCCTATCTTCCAGTTCTATAGCACGGAATTTATACTATCTCTCAATCTGACATGCAACTCCCTTCAACTTCTCTAGTTCTCCCCTCATCGTTTTGATATAGAAATACAAACACTTAAGCAGCACAATGTGATCCTTTAATGACAACGTTTCGCCCACGGAGTGGGCTTTATCAAATCACAAACAGATCTACCTGGGTAAAAGATACAAGAATATTTATAGGGCTTAGGTGTAGAATGCTGCATGTGACAATCTTCGGAGTAGGGTGATAGTCTCGAACCTTAGGTAGCTTTAAAAAGAGATTGTATAAATATATGAGGAGACTTTCTGCAGTGTTCCTCCATTCTTATGTTCTAATGTGGGATAGAAATGAAGTTTCTTGGCAAGAGGTTCAGCTATTTATAGAAGCCGTTGTTTTGATTGAAGTTGTTGGATGTACAGATAAACGATGATCCCAGGGTTGATGAAAGTTAAGACACTTGTGCAACATCTGGTTATCTTTATTGTACACGTTTCGCCATCCAATGGCTTTATCAATACAGATTCTTGGACATAAGAAAACAGAAGAACTATATACAAAAGATGAGGTAATCAGTCCCTCAGCCTTGGAGGTGGTGTATAGAGCACTGTGGTTGTAGAGATTCTGAAGCAGAGGAAAGGAGACTGGGGCTTATATAGGCGTCAGTGAATAGGGACGTGTAGCAGACGAGGGCATAGTCACTGGTAGGCAGGATTCCCCAGTGGAAGTAGGTCCTACCCAAATTGATGGGTCAGTTGTAGTAGCCTTGAAGAAGGTCATGTAGATGTCCTACTTCCACTGGGGAATCCTGCTTACCAGTGACTATACCCTCGTCTGCTACACGTCCCTATTCACTGACCCCTATATAAGCGCCAGTCTCCTTGTCTCTGCTTCGACGATCTCGCCTCTCTCGAATTATTCCATGTTGGGAGAGACTTCGCTTAGAGTGGTGCTTGCTGGACCTTCGTCTTCCTCTTCAGCATCAGGATTGGTGCGTCGGTGGTTGCCTACCCAAGGGCAGGAAGCCTGTTGCTGCTTGAATTCTCTACGCCTGTCGACTGCACGCAATACAACCAGTCTCGCCGCCGCTCAGGATATACAGTGCTCCATCAAGCTACAGTTCACCTCCTCAGTGTCATGCGCCAGGCTAGTACGTGTGTCTACTTACACATACTTGCCTAGTTGAGTACTCTCAGTTTTTGGCCGATTGTCACCGCCATAACTGTTTATTCATCTCTACGCAACTAGATGATGCCTTGGTTGCCTTCCACCTCCCACCCCTCTTCCACTCTCCCTCTACTGCCCACTCCTGCCTCTGCTTCTTCTAAATCCAATGCCTTCTCGCTAAACCTCAAATTTTCTAATCCTGATGCCACTATCTGTCCTGAAAATTTATTATATCAGATCACTGGTGCACCTCAACTTAGTCTTTAAAACCAACTCAAGCTTCTAACTCCTTCTTGACAAACATTCCTACGATACGTACACCTCAACCGAGACCAGACAAAAATTTCTCAATGCAGGCTTCACCTTTATTTGGACTCCTGAGCACCGTGCCAAAAGCACAGTGATCGCAAAACACGTTGACTATTCTCTCCTGACAGCCTATGACACAGAAGAAGAATACTTAATCAAAGACATTAGTACTAAGAACAGTCTCTGTTGACGATATTTAGACCTGAAAACTCTACTATCCTCAAAATACGCTGTTCAACTCCTTCTGACGCCTCTACACTCTTCAGTCACAGAATCCTTGCCAAGACCATCCGCATTCTTCCAAACACTCTCTTCACTCCGAACTTCCACCCAATCACACAATGTCTTAAATGCTACAAATTCGGCCATGACAAAAACACATGCACATTCACACAAGTTTGCTCCAGATGTTCAGCAACTGGCCACTTCTGGAATACTTGCAACCTCCCCCCTAAATGTTCTAACTGCTGTGGGTCACACACTACAGTTGCAAATTCCTGCCCCTGTAGAAAAGACATTCTTTCCTCCCTCAGAGCTAGCCAACCTCCCTCGCTCCCCAACCCCATCCCTACCAAACCTCCCTCCCCTACCCCCAATGCCTGGGCCTCCCCACGCACTTGGTCTACCTCTTCTACCCTACACACATCAAACACCAACACACAGACTACAAACACCTCTTCATCTACGCCTACGCCCACACTAGACTACAAAACTAACTGTCAACTCGCCACTGCTGCCCACTCTGCGATGGTAATCTCTCAAGCTTACCAATCAGACTACTCGCATGTCCTGAACCTAATCTTGTCTGCTAACAGTCTTCCCTCTCTAATCATCCCTCCTTCCTACTTCTCTTCTAAATCCCCTACAACCTCTCCCACTCCCCCTCTTTCAACACCCTCCAGCTCTACTCCTCCCCTACCCCTCTTCACTCCCATCAACACCCCTCTGCCCCTACTCTTCACATCTACCCCTCCTACCAACACCCCCTCCTCCCCTACCCCACTTAACTACTTCTACTACGCCCCCCACCTCTTTACCCACTTCTTCCTCCATTACCATATCTTCCACTTCCTCTGCATCCACCTTCGCCCACTCCTCCTCCACCACATCCAAGACTTCATCCAGGTCCAACTCCTCCTCCAAACAAAATCCACTCAACCATAAACCTGCCCCAACTTCTGACAGACAGACTTTAGAACATAAAAACAGATCTATGTTTTCCTCCCCCTCCAGGAAACGGGTCCATAACACCTACAAACACACATCCAATGATGACACCACTATCACGGGCTTAAATCCAAACTCCTCCCCCGACATTAACTTTGCTATGACAAAACCATTAAATCATGTTTAAAGTGATTCAATTCAACGTACATTCTTACTTTACAATTAGACACCTACTGGCCGAGCTCCTTGAAGCAGAGAGGCCAGATATTGTTTTGCTAAACAGTACCTGCCTCAAAGCCCCTCAACGTATCCGCCATTATGGTTATACTGCACTACAGTGCCCCTATGATCTCCACGATGGGGTTGCCATCCTTGTCAAATCCAACATAAAACACGAATTTCTCCCAATCCCTTTTATTCACCAACACTGTCTTGCGGTCAGAATACACACCCACCTTGGACCCTTCATCTTTTTCACCACCTATGCTCGCCCAAACACTATTCTCAACTTACACGACCTTTCCTTAGTCTTCAACTGCACCAACATACCCACTAGCTGGTATGAATGCCAAATACGCCGCCTTTCATCACACCAGTAACGATCAATTTGTTCACCAATTACTCAACTTCACAAATAAAAAAAACCTAGCTCACCTCTGCCCAAACTTCAACACCTTCTACAACCACACTGGCCAAGGCAAACCCGACATCATTCTGGCAAACCGAGCCAGCTCTCTCTCTCAACACTACATATCACCTGGCCCTATTACTGGCTCTGATCACATTCCCATCATCTTACACATCTCCTCCAACCCTAACCTCATCCTAGCCACACCTTCCTTCTACAAGAATGCTGACTGGGATGCCTTCAAACAACCTCACCTATGACTACAACAACAAACCTATCTCTGACATTGACACTCAACTTGATCTCATCCAGGACACCATTACACAAGCAGCCAACACCGCAATACCAAAGAAAACCCACACCACTCGTTATTCCTTCAAACGTTCAATCAGAACAAGAAGACTAATTAACTGCTACCACAACCGCTTCCTCTACAACACACAGATTTAATCAAGTCCAATTAGATCTCACTTACCTCAGAAACAACATTCTACACAGTCTAGACCAAGACCACAACAATCACTGGTCACAGCTCATACTACAAGCAGACAAACAGCGGATCAAAAACACCAAAGCCTTCTGGAACTTTATCAAAAAAATCAGAGGCACCACTCCCACCAACAAATTCAAACACATCACCCACAACAACACACACATCTAAGACCCGCAGGCTGCTACTAACATCTTCAAACACATCTGGGAGAACATCTTCCACCCTCACCCACCCCACCCTAACGCTATCCAACACATTCAGAACATAGAACACTGGAACACTACACATACACACAAAACAACACCTAACAGCCACATCCATCTGGGCTCTCTTACCTCCTCCCAAGAACTCGACACTCCTTTCACCAACACAGACATTAAAACTCTCCTCAGACACCTTCCTCCAAAGGCTCCTGGTGCCTCTGGCCTAAACCATATTATCCTGAAACACCTTCCTGACTATCATTACTGCCTACACAAACCTCCTCAATGCCTCCCTTGCCTCTGGATACTTCCCTTCCCTCTTCAAAGCTGCTACTGCTATCCTCCTTCCTAAACCCAATAAAGACCACTCTGACCCTAGAAACTATCGCCCTATCAGCCTTCTCGAAACTTTAGGAAAACTCTTTGAAAAACTCATCAATCATCGCCTTCGCAGATACCTGGAACGCAACTCTCTACTTTCTGATGGTCAATTTGGCTTCAGAACTCACAGATCCACACAGGATGCCATTAACATCATTCTCAACTACATCCACATAAACACAAAACAAAGAAACAGGACAGCCCTGGTTGCAAAAGACGTTGAAAAACCTTTTGACACTGGCATGAAGAGCTCAAACACAAACTCTGTACTAACTTTAACCTGTCTCTCACTACTTGTAAACTCCTCTGCAACTTCCTAGACGGCCGTACCATGAGAATCAAATTCCAAGGCTGTTAATCTGATTTCTTCACACTAAATGCTGGAGTACCCCAGGGATCTGTCCTCTCCCCTACCCTCTACATTTTATACACTAACGACATTCCAACACCTGTATACCACACCTCCATTACTCTAGCCTATGCAGACGACATTACACAACTTACCACTCACGCCAATATAGATACACTCACACACAAAACACAAAATGAGGTCGACAAGATGGCCATCTGGGAACAAAAGTGGAGGATCAAATCCAATGCAGCTAAATCCAGATTACATATTTTAACTATAGGAAACGTGATCCTCCATTACCTCTCGAGCTCAGAACTGCTGACACTCGCACTTACATTCCCATCACACAATCTGTCACTGTCCTTGGCGTTAATCTTGACTACCTTCTTCGCTTACACGGACATATTAACTCAAGGCATGCCATAGCTAGTAAGGCACTTGCGGGCCTCTACAAGCTGCAACATGCCTCCCAACGCACCAAACTACACCTCTACATATCCCTAATACGTCCTCTGATAACTTACTCTCCTCTAGCCCTCTCTATTTATTTATTTATTTATTTTATTTATTTAGTAATTTAAGCATACAAACAGAGGTACAAAAAATACAGGTAAGAGCAGCATGCCAAAGCCACTCTCTAGCAGCTAAAACAAACTTAAACTGCAGCGTGTCCAGAACAAGGCGCTGCGCTGGGTGCTTGATGTCAGATGGGAGGACTTCGCCACAAGCGAGTCTCTCCATGCCCAATTAGACATTCCTGCGCTGAATCTGTACTTGAAGACGTTCAGTGACAGACAGACAGACAAACTTAAGACACGACATGACTACTAGACCTCCCTCCTTGACGAAGACATTTGCAGACCCACAAACCAACACAACCGTTTCTACTCCTTGTGTGATCCTGCTCCTAACCCTATTTACAAATAACCTAGGATTCTCTGACAGATACCTTGCGCTGTTCATTCTGTGACCCACTTTCGCCTTAGCTTCTGGGTTAAGACATGGCTCAATTCTACACTCCTCTCTAGCGCTAATCTTCGCCTGTTCCGTCCTCCCCGCTCACCCTACCGGAGTCCTAATAGAAAAGCCTGAATTATTGTTATCAATGTCTGCCCCACGATCGCCTTGGCTGCTGGGATAAGCCCTGGCTCTATTTCTACGATTAAGAACACTCCTCTCCAGAGCTATTCTTCGTCTGTCCCCTCTTCCCCGCTCATCCCATTTGGGATCTTACCTGAACTTGTTCGTTCGCCTCTGCTTCAGAATCTCTACAACCACAGTGCTCTATACACCACCTCCAAGGCTGAGGGACTGATTACCTCATCTTTTGTATATAGTTCTTCTGTTTTCTTATTATGTCAAAGAATCTGTATTGATAAAGCCACTGGATGGCGAAACGTCTACAGTAAAGATAACCAGAAGTTGCACAAGTGTCTTAACTTTCAGGATTCTGCGGTATTGAGTGTTGTCTTCTCTGGCGATAAGTCTTGCGTTTCTGTAGTTGATTAAATGGTTGTGTGAATTTCGGTATTAAACACAGGCATTCCTTGGATCGTCAGGTCTGCCTGCGTATTGGTGTTCTGAAATACGTGTTTGGAGGTCTCTAAATGTTTCGCCGACGTATAATTTGCTGCAGTCATTACAAGGGATTGTGAATATCCCTGCAGAGGATTGAAGTTTGTTCTGTCTATTACTGGTAATGTCCTTGATGGTCGTGGTTTTGGAGGTAGATACTTGGAATGAGGTATTGGAAAAGATGTTGGAAACGTGTTTGGCAATGGAGTTTGTGGGGAGGGCTATGTATATCTTCTCGGCAGTGCCTTCTCTGGGTGTGTTGAAGATGTTTAATGCCCGTCGTCTGCAGTCTCTGATGAAGTGACTAGGATAGTGGAGTTTGGAAAATACTTGTTCAATTATACTTCATTCTTCTTCTAGGAACTCATTGTTGCAGATTCTGAGTGCGCGGAGGAAAAAGCCTATAATTACACCACGTTGAGTTTTGGTGTCGTGGTGAGAGTGATGGCTGGTAGGTTTCCGTAAGACTTTAAAACGAAGTTCATGATCAGCTTTGCAGAGAACATCAAGGAATGGGAGAGAGTTGTCGACTTCTAGTGTGAACTGGATTGAAGGCTCGACCTGGTTGAGCTTATGTTGGAGAACGTTGAAGAGTCTTGGAGTTATGATAAGAAGAGGGAATAATAGTGTAAAATCGCTCGGCTTCCAAATGTTCTATGTATAGGTTCGCCAGGACGGCACTGAGTGGCGAACCCATGGGTAGTCCAAAACTCTGCTGAAAGAGGTGATTTTCGAAAAAGAAACACGTAAAGCCAATACATAGTTCAACAAGGTCGATGAAATCGCTGGCTGGAATAGGAAGATCAAGTGAATCGTCAATTTTCCTGCGCAAGAGATCGATGGCTTGTGTAATAGGTACTTTTGTGAATAGGGAAGTTACGTCAAGGCTGGAGAATTTCTTGTTCCTGATGTTGATGTTGCGAATGCGATTGAGAAGATCACCTGAGTGTTTGAGATGTTCCATTGTGTTGGGATTTTATACCATTTATTTCCATCGTTTTGATATCTTAAAAGCGATGAATCACATCGACAGCCGAAATAGCTTTCTTTTTCTGGAACTTTATGTAACTGTATTTGTGTATACCTGAATAAACTTACTTAAACTTACATGTTTCCAAAACTCCAACCACCTTACCCACCATTATGCAAAGACTGAGGAACTTTCTTCCTAGGTCTTGGTTCATCATTTGTTTGAACCCAGACGTCAATATTTCCCTCGCCATCCATTGACTTCCTGTCTGCACCTCCACAGCATTGTCGTCCCTTTTATTTGGTCTCCGGTTTCCCATTTCCCAACTCTTGAGATTTCCCACTGTCAACATCAGGCAAAAACAATCTTACTCGCTGCCCTATTCTGCCTGTGTGTGCGCGTGTACACTCACCTAGCTGAGGTTGCAGGGGTCGAGTCCAAGCTCTGTGTGTGTGTGTGTGTGTGTGTGTGTGTGTGTGTGTGTGTGTGTGTGTGTGTGTGTGTGTACTGTGTTTGCATTTGTGTGTGTGAGTGAATTTGTTGGTATATGAGTTGGTTTGTGTGTCTTTCTGTGTGATTGTGAATGTGTAAGTTTTGTATGTTTCTGTGTTTGTTCGAATGTGTGTTTGTGTGATTTTGTTTATGTTTTTTATGGGCTTATTTGCGGATGAGCTTTTTTCTGTGAGTATATGATTGTCTATGTGTTTGTTTTTGTAATGTGTTAATATACGCCTTTGTGCATGTGTATGAGTTCCTTTGTGGGTGTTTGCATGTTAGTCTTAATTTGTGAGCACCGAGTGTGACTGAGTGAGCATGTTATTGTGCTTGTGTTCGTGTTCGTTTACTTTCGTGTAATTGTGAGTGTGTAAAGGTACGATTGAGTTTGTGTGCTTCGGTGTGAGTTTCCCAGTGTGTCAGAGTAAGAGTTTGTGTGTGTATCTGAATATGCGTGTTTGTATGTGAGTCAGTGTATGTCTGCTTTTGTAAGTGTGTATGTGTGCGTGTGTATTCATGCTGGTTTGTGTATGTGTATGTTTGTGATTGCGTGGGTGTGTGTTTGTATATGTTTGAGAGTGGATGAATGTTTATGATAAGTGTTGTGTGAATGATGAAATGTCTGCATTTGTATCACAGCTCCTGGCCCAGTCTCTTTAGTATGTGTGACTGTGTGTGCGCCATTTTTGTGTATCGAGTGTCTACGGGTCTATGTGTGTATTCACTTATATGTGGTTGTAGGGGTTGATTCATAGTTTCTAGCAGCACCTCTTTGTTGTGTTTCAATATGTAAGTCTGGTAATGTGTGTTTATCTGCGTGCGTGTGAATGTTTCCGTTTGTGATTGTGTGTGTGTGTGTGTGTGTGTGTGTGTGTGTGTCTGTTTCTTGGAGCCTTTGTATAATAATCATAATAATAATACCCCTCAGGGAGTTCTGGAAGGACCATTTCAATATCCTTACCTGCTTGAGGTTTATAGACAAAGTCTGAGGAATGTATCTTCCAGGACCATTCAGTCAGCATGGAAGAAATTGAGGCCTGACTTTGTGGCAGCCAGGGATTTTGAAGGCTTTGAAGATGGGCATGAGCAGGTAGAGGATATTGTGTCCCTGAGAAAGACCTTGGGCCTAGAGGTGACTGAAGATGATGTAAAGGAGTTGGTGGAGAAGCACAGAACTGAACTTACCACAGAAGAATTTGTAGACCTTCAGATGGAGCAGCAACGGACTGCCGTGGAGGAGCTGTCATCATAGAAAAAGGATGGAAGGGATGTTGACCCACTGCACTTGTCAAGGAAATGTGTGCTAAATGGAAAGAAGTGCAAGAGCTTGCTGAAAAAGTACCATCCAGACTGGGCAGTGGCCATCTGTCTCTAACATGTACAATAACAGTCAAATGTCTCAATTTAGACAAGAGTAAAAATGGAGCCTGAAACACTCGCTCAGCAGGTGTTTTGTGAGACAAAGAAGCAGTGAGCCAGAACAAGGTGTTAGTAGTGGTGAAAACAGAACTAAAGAAACACCACCAGAAAAACAGTTGCCTGATATACTAATACAATGTGACTCACCTTCCAAGCAGTAACATCCCTCCTCCACCTGGTATAAGTAATAACATCCCCACTCCTCTCCTCAACCTCCTGCTAGCAGTAACATCCCCCCTCCTCTCCTTCACCTTCTGCCAGCAGCAGCATCTCCCCCCTCCCCTCCACTTCCTGTTAGTAGTAACATCCCCCTTCCTCTCCTCCACCTCCTGCTAGCAGTTACATCCCCTTTCCTCTCCACTTCCTGCTAGCAGTAACATCCCCCATCTCCTCAGTAGTGGACTTGGTACCTCAGCAGTCGGTGCCTGAGCGGTCTGCTCCCAGAAAGGTCTAAGCCAGAGCGATAGGTGCCAGAGCGGTCAGTACCTAAGTGGTTTATCCCTGTGTTATCTTCTCCCACCCGCGCCTGCCCGCCCCGCGCTCACACGCCCGCCTGCACCGACCTGTGCTGCCTCTGCTGCACCTTCTGACGTTAGGAGCCAGAGTAACCACCACCACTCTTAAGACCACCTATACTCTGGCTCCTAGAGATATGTTGGGTCGTCTTGTTAAAACATTCCTAGGTGATAATATGAGGATGAATACAGGAAGGATGTTTTAAGGATGATGTGGGTGAGAAATGTGATATGTAGCATAGAAGAAAAATGAAAATGTGTAATCGGTTTGTATGGTTTGGTGAATGTAACTTAAATTTTGGTGGGTAAGTTGTATTAATTTTATAGATATGGCAAGTCTTTAAGTGTTTGTGAACAGATTTACTGTTCATGATGGTAATCGCGCAGTGTTTTAAATTATTCGTTGTCATGGTACAAGTGGTACAAGTGTACATGATTTAGTGGTCTTGGTATAATGTTCATGCAATTTGTCCATAAATGGGGTTAAATCCGAGTGGGGATCTGTAACAAGTGGCGTTCCACAGGGATCAGTCTTGGGCCCGTTGTTGTTTATAATATATATCAATGATCTTGATGAGGGAATTACTAGTGATATGAGCAAATTCGCCGATGACACAAAGATAGGTAGGATAATTGATTCAAACGTAGATGTTAGGGAACTTCAGGAGGATTTAAACAAACTCTATTCTTGGTCAGAAAAGTGGCAGATGCAGTTCAATGTAGATAAATGCAAGGTTCTGAGGCTTGGGAGTGCCCATAACACTAGTACTTATAAATTAAATGATGTAGAACTTAGCCATACAGATTGCGAAAAGGACTTGGGGGTTATGGTGAGCAGCAACCTTAAACCAAGACAGCAATGCCTAAGCGTACGTAATAAGGCAAATAGATTACTGGGATTTATATCAAGAAGTGTAAGCAACAGAAGTCCAGAGGTCATACTGCAGCTTTATACATCATTAGTAAGGCCTCACCTAGATTATGCAGCTCAGTTCTGGTCTCCGTATTACAAAATGGACATAAATTCGTTAGAAAACATTCAGCGTAGGATGACTAAATTAATACATAGCATCAGAAATCTTCCTTATGAAGAAAGATTGAAGACTCTTAAGTTACATTCACTTGTTAGACGAAGAATGAGGGGAGACCTGATCGAAGTGTATAAGTGGAAGATAGGTATAAATAAAGGGGATATTAATAAGGTCTTGAGGATGTCTCTCCAAGAGAGAACGCGCAGTAATGGATTTAAATTAGGTAAGTTTAGATTTAGAAAGGACATAGGAAAGTATTGGTTTGGAAATAGGGTAGTTGATGAGTGGAACAGTCTACCTAGTTGGGTTATTGAGGCTGGGACTTTGGGTAGTTTCAAATCTAGGTTGGATAAGTACATGAGTGGGAGGGGTTGGATTTGAGTGGGACTTTCACATCAGAGCTTATTTCTTGGGTGGCATTGAAAATTGGGTTGGGCAAATGTTTTGTTAGTGGGATGAATTGTAAAGGACCTGCCTAGTATGGGCCAGCAGGCCTCCTGCAGTGTTCCTCCTTTTCTTATGTTCTTATGTTCTTATGATTAACATATATTTTGTGTGTATATATATGTTTGTTTTCACATGTCTTAAGTGATTGCATGTCAGTTTTTGTGATCAAGTGATAGATAAGTGTTTTTGGTAGATAGTGTTCTTGTCAAGGTTTTTTAGTCATTATGTTTGTGTGAAAGTTTATAACTTCAGTTTGTCTTAAGTGTTTGTCAATTTTTTTGTGTAATGGTGATTAGTTTTCATATAATCGGTGTTCAGGCGTATTTTGTGTGTTCATATGTCTTATGCGGTTGTGACAAGCAATCTTGTGTTCATCGACACCATGCCTAACCCTTCTAGGGTAGGAGCCTTTAGCTCATAAGACTGTCATTCCCATTAGCCCCCTTGTGGCGGGGATGGCAGACCAGAGAGGCCTAGCTTGTGGCTAGGCCTGGGGACAGTTGGTCCCAAAGATGAGGAGGTACTTGTGCCTCCTCCCATGGGAGACTTAGGTCTCAGACACTCCCTAAAGAGGGAGCCAAGGCCGGGCCACCACTTGGAAAAGGCCCGGGCCGGGAGAATACCGGCTAATCTTTAATAATAATAATCTTGTGTTCATGTTTTAGGGTACATAAGACTTGAGTGTTTGTAATTATAGTTTTTGTGATCAATTATTAGTTTTGTGATTTGGAGAATTTTTTTTTTTTGCGTGTAAAAATTATGCTTTCATATGTCTTAAAAGTGTACATGAGTATTTTTGTGTGATATGGTGATTAGTTATCATGATCTTAGTATAATGATCATGTTCAAGTGCGCATGTTTTAGTTTTTGTCCTGCATGTCTTAGATTTTCGATGACAGGTCATGTATGATAGGTGTGTGTTCATGTTTTTGTGCTCATGTCATAAGTGTTTGTCTTAGTTTTTTGCGTTTATATTGAAAAGTCTGGTGAATGGGGCGAGTAAACTTTTATTATGAGTGTGTAGTTAGGTGGGTGAGATGTAATTTCAGTTAATGCATAAATGTGTGACTGAAAGTATAATTTGGTGGTTGAGTTAGAGATGTAAAATGTTATCTGGGAGTATTCAAAATGATATTTGAAATGTTCCAATGTTGTTTGGAAGTGTTTTAATGTTTGGAATGTTCCAATGTTGTTTGGAAGTGTTTTAATGTTTGGAATGTTCCAATGTTGTTTGGAAGTGTTTTAATGTTTGGAATGTTCCAATGTTGTTTGGAAGTGCTTTAATGTTTGGAATGTTCCAATGTTGTTTGGAAGTGTTTTAATGTTTGGAATGTTCCAATGTTGTTTGGAAGTGTTTTAATGTTTGGAATGTTCCAATGTTGTTTGGAAGTGTTTTAATGTTTGAAATGTTCCAATGTTGTTTGGAAGTGTTTTAATGTTTGAAATGTTCCAATGTTGTTTGGAAGTGTTCCTTTCTGTTTCCACTGTGAATACTTTTTTGAACCTTATGGTAAGGTTCTTACATTCTTCAAGATCATTTCATATAAACTCCCGTGTGTGTGTGTGTGTGTGTGTGTGTGTGTGTGTGTACATGAGTGTTTCACTTTGTAAACTTTCCTGTGCTTGTTCGTCTGTTTTTGTCTTTGAGTTTGAATGCGAGATATTTCTCTGTGCTTGTTTGTGTTTTTAAATGCTGTTTGTGTCATATGTGTTTTTGCAAATGTGCTGCTGTATGTTTCCACGTGCACGTGTCTTTGTTTATTCGTATTTGTGAGCATGGGACTGTGTGTGTATATTTTTTGTGAGTGTGAATGATTGGTTACGTGTGTTTTTGTACGAGTATTTGTGGTTGTATTTGTATGTATTTTGTGTGTTTGGACCTGTCTTTATCTTTGTTTGATTGTATTTGTGAGTGCTTTAGTCTGAGGGGTGTGTTTGTGTGTGTGTGATTCTGCTTTTTGTGAGCGTACTCTCCCATTTGTGGTTGCAGAGGTCGAGTCACAGCTCTAGCAGATCTAATAGTGACCAGCGACCTATTCCATGAGCTTTATCGTGCATCTTCTTAAAGCTATGTATGGATCCTGCCTCCACCACATCACTGTACAGACTGTTCTACTTCCCAACGACTCTATGACTAAAGTAGTACTTCTTAACATTCCTGTAACTCATCTGTTGCGGTGATCCTCTGTTGCTGCGTCCCATCTCTGAATCATTCTGTTCCAGTCCACCTTGTCAACTGCCGTTATCATGTCCCCCTATCACTCCTGTCCTCTAGTGTTGTCTGGAGGAGCTCCTTAACCCCTCCTCATAGGACATACCACTCAGCTCGGGGACTAATCTTGTTACAAACCTTTGCATTTTGTCTAATTTCTAGAAGCTTATGACCGTAAGTAGATTCCATACTGGTGCTGCATACTTCAATATAGATCTGACATGTACAGTATACAGTGTCGTGAAGGACTTCTTAATTTGATGACGAAACGCTTTTCTCAGGTTTGCTAGGCGCTCATATTCCTCATCAGTTACTTGTTTGATGAGCTTTGTATGATGCTCACCCCAAGATCCTTTTCCTTGAATGAGTTTTGCAGCTTTTGACATCTTAGGCTGTGCTCCGTCTGCGGTCTTCTTTGTCTTTCCCTAAGCTTTATAAGTTTGCACTAGCCATATATCGGACTAGGCCTGCAGCCTGTCCAGATCCCCATGTAGGTTTACTTGATCCTCGTCTGCTTGTATTCTCCTCATTAGTTCCACATCGTTTGTCAACAGTGACGCCTTTGAATATATCACTTCCGTCATATCATTCACATGTACTATAAACAGCACGGGAGCTATGACTGACCCTAGTGGAACCCACTAAACACATGAACCCACCTCGTCTCATACCAGCACACGTTGTTTCCGTCCTCTCGGGTATTTCCTGATCCATTACAGTACATTCCCATTTCTAGCTTTTCAACCAGTCTCTTGTATGGTACTGTGTGGTAAGCCTTCATACAGTCGAAGAAAAGTAGTCTACCCATTCCTCTCTCTCCTGTCTTACTTCTGTTACCATGTCGTAGAACTCCAATAGATTTGTGACGCAGGATTTTCTTTCCCTGAAGCTGTGCTTTTGTTGTCATGTAGGAGCCCGTTCCTTTCTAGGTGCTCCACCACTCTTTTGATAACCTTCTCCATAACTTTACATATTATGCATGTTAGCGACACTTGTCTATAATTTAGTGTAGCCTGTCTGTCCCCTTTCCTAAAAATCGGGAGTGCATTTGCTGTCTTCCACACCTCAGGCAGCTGTCGTGATTCAATAGATTAATTGAAGATTGTTGTTAGCAGTACACACAGTGCAACTGCTGCCTCTCTCAAGATCCAAGGAGAGATTTTATCTGGGCTCACCGCCTTCGAGGTATTTAGTTTCCCTAATAGTTCCTTCTCCTCCTCCTCGGTTGTGTGCAGTGTGTCCAGCACTTGCTGGTGCACCCTACTATCTCAGTTTGCTGGAAGCCTCTCTGTCTCCACTGAGAATGCCTCCCTGAATCGAGAGCTGAGCTTCTCACATACATCATCGACATTTCCTGTGATTTTCCCTCCTTCCTTATCCTGATTATCTGGTCCTCCAGTGGTGTTTTCCTCCTGATATGGCTGTATAACTACTTTGTGTCAGATTCGGCTTTTG
>NC_091368.1:20369775-20444775 GCF_038502225.1 Cherax quadricarinatus
GAGGACATCGTCCACGTAACGTAACCAAGTGACGCTTGAAGGGATGATGTTGGCGAAGTGTTCGGACTCTAGGTGTTCCATGTATAAGTTGGCTAGGACGGCCTCGACGTCCTCATTCACAAAGTAGACAACAACCTAAGATTTCAAGTTTATCGGAAACCCACCAATAAAAATGATCTCACACACTTCTATTCCAGTCAAGATACCAAGACCAAAAGAGGCATCATCATCGGGTTTTTCCTAAGAGCATACCGAATTTGTAGTCCTGAGTTTCTTGACGAGGAATGTACTTACATTCACCAAACATTCACTGAGTTACAATTTCCTTCTTTTTTCATCAAAGACTGCAAGAAAAGAGCTCTTCAGATCATCAATTCTCCACGCATCAACACCGCTCCCAACAAAGTTATAATTCTTCCCAACAGCCAGGTTGCACTGAACGTCTCAAAAGTACTTTCACAAGCTAACACCAGAGTCGCCATCGCTTCTACCACTTCAATAAAGGATCTAACCAGGACAAAACCCAAGCACCACGAACCAGTCAATGCAGGAGTTTACACTATACCCTGTGGAGGCTGTGACAAGATCTACGTGGGTGAAACAGCAAGAAACCTCGACACCCGCCTCAATGAACACATTTACGCATGTAGGAACGACAACTTAAACAACGCCTGTGTACAACACCGAAATTCCACCAATCATCTCATGAAATTCAGAGACGCCCAATTAGTGATCAAAGAAACTAATTTCCGCACACGCAAGTGCCTTGAATCAGCACTGATCGCTGTTTCGAATACAATTAAACAAAACAACGGCAGCTTCACCATCTCCGAAGTCTTAGCAAGAATCCTCCTGAAAACAGTAAACCCTGCCATCACATAGTCTCTCCTGATATACTACACAAAGCACAGAGAGTGAACACTGAAACAAGCTGCCTCATTCCAGTTTATATTTGTCCAACCTATTTTTATGTTACCCAAGTAATAGCTTTTATATCCTTTTACTCATGTACGAATTATTTGCTCTTCCATATTGTATTATTTTTGTTACTACTACTACTACTACTACTACCACTAGTGAACATCGAAATGGTACCTCACTAGTATTGCACCTCACTCAGAGCCTTTATATACCCTCTGTGTCCATGTATTGTTTGTAATGGCTTGATAAAGCTCCTGGAGAGCGAAACGTTGCCACAATAAATGTCACATTAGTTGCACTTGTGTCCTTTTACTTTACATATTGTCGGTAATTCTACCTACTTTATTACAGAGTGTATATAGGAATAAGAAAGCATCGAATAAACTTGCATCTTGGGCAATACTTGGCAGATTATTCTTAAATCAAACCTCCATAACTAAAAACTTTGTCCTCACTGCTCTTAAACCTACCAAGGGTTTTAACCTCAATAATCATATTAACATGCTTCATCAGTCCTATACAAGAAAAAACGGTTGAAAATAAGATTGAGGTAATTTGTCTCCCGGCTTGTAGACGATATATTCAGTCCTTCATCCTCGATAAAAGTACATTTGTACGGTGAAGAGGGTTATCGTTTACACTAGAGACATTTTCTTTTAATATTTTATTAACACACTGGCCGTCTCCCACCAAGGCAGGGTGGCCCGAAAAAAGAAAAACTTTCACTATCATTCACTCCATCACTGTCTTGCCACACGGGTACTTACACTACAGTTATAAAACTGCAACATTAACACCCCACCTTCAGAGTACAGATGCAGTACTTCTCATCTCCAGGACTCAAGTCCGGCCTGCCGGTTTCACTGAATCCCTTCATAAATGTTACCATGATCATACTCCAACAGCACGTCAAGCCCTTAAAACTATATGTCTCCATTCGCTCTTATCTAACACGCTAAAGCATGCTTGCTAAAAGTCCAAGCCCCTCGCACAAAAAAACTCATTTACGTCCTCCCTCCAACCTTTCCAAGGCCGACTCCTACCCCGCCTTCCCTCCACTACAGATTTATACACTTTTGAAGTCATTTTATTTTGTACCATGCTCTCTACATGTCTGAACCACCTCAACAACCTTTCCTCAGCCCAGTGGATAATAGTTTTGGAAATCCCGCACCTCCTCTAATTGCCAAACTATGAATTCTGTGGGTTATATTCGCAACACACATTGCCCTAAGACATGACATCTCCACTGCCTAAAGCCTTCTCCTCGCTGCAACATTCACCACCCATGCTTCACACCCATATAAGAGCGTTGGTATAACTATACTCTCATACATTCCCCTCTCTGCTTCCATGGACAAAGTTGTCTCCACAGACTCCCAAGTGCACCACTCATCTTTTTCCCCTCGTCAATTCTATGATTCACCTAAACCATACCCCCGGCCGGGATTGAACCCGCCGGGGGTATGGTTTATTTGCAATCGTGTCATTACGATTTCTTAAGCTATGATTCACCTCATCTTTCATAGACTCATCCGCTGACACATCCACTCCCAAATATCTGAATACATTCACTTCCTCCATACTCTCTTCCTCCAATCTGATATCCAATCTTTTATTACCTAATATTTTTTATCTTCATCACCTTACTATTTCCTATATTCACTTTTAATTTTCATCTTTTACATACCCTACCAAACTCACCAACCAACCTCTGCAACTACTCTTGAGAATCTCCCAAAAGCACAGTGTCATCAGCAAAGAGCAACTGTGACAACTCGCAGTTTGTTAGATTCTTTTAACCCCACACCTCTTGCCAACAGCCGAGCATTCACTTCTCATACAACCCCTTCTATAAATATAGTGAACAACCATGGTGACATCACACATCCTGTCTAAGGCCTACTTTTACTGGGAAATAATCTCCCTCTCTCCTACATATTCTAACCTGTGCCTCACTATCCTCGTAAAAATCTTTCACTGCTTTCATTACCCTATTTCCTATTACATATATTTGCAAAATGTGCCACATTGCCCCCCCCCCCCTATCCACCCTGTCATACGCCTTTTTGAAAATCCATAAAAGCCACAAAAACCTCCTTACCCTTATCTAAATACTATTCACCTCTATGTTTCACTCTAAACACTTGGTCTACACACCCCCTACCTTTCCTAATGCCTCTTTATTCATTTCCTATCCTACTCTCCATCGTATTCTTAATTCTTTCAATAATAACTCTCCAATACATTTTACCAGGTATGCTCAACAGACTTATTCCCCTAAAATTTTTGCATTCTCTTTTGTCCCGTTTGCCTTTATACAAAGGAACTATACATGCTCTCTGCCAATCCCTAGGTACCTGAGCCTCTTCTTACCCACCAACCACTCCAAAACTATATCCCCACATGCTTTTAGCATTTCTTTCTTTCATTCTAGCCACTGTCTTACGATCTTCCCCCACACTCAACTCGCTCCTCCTCACTCCTACAGGTTGTTTTTTTCTCCTTGTCCTATACACGAGACCATCTATCATCAACATTTGACAATTCCTCAAAAATATTACCTCCATCTTCACGATACCTCTAACTCTCCATTTAATAACTCTCCTCTCCTATTTTTAACTATCAAATCAATTTTTCCCCAAAATAACAAAAAAAGGCACAATACCGTCACTGGAACAATACACAAATAACCCGCACATAGAAGAGAGGAGCTTACGACGACGTTTCGGTCCGACTTGGACCATTTACAAAGTCACACTAACGAGAAGTAGAGCATGACGGGTATATATAGGCAGGAAGAGGTAGTGGTAGTAGTAGTAGTAGTGGCGGAGATGGAAGGAAGTAGTAATGGGGAATTAAGGAGGAGGAGCCAGTCAAATACAAAGAAAGGGGAGCACTGCAAGGGAGCTAGGTGCCCACATAGGGAGAGCAAGTACACAGAGGTGGTGGGGAGGGGAATAAATAATGAAGGAACAGAAACACAAGACTAGAAGAAAGACAACCCAGAAGAAAAAAAGGAAAGAAGAAAGAGGAAGAGGGAGAAGAAGAAAAAAGGAAGAATCAGGTTAAGTCATGGGTGTTCTGAAGTTTGGAGCATTTTACAATGTAGTGGGAGAGGAAGGCATCTACAGAGACGAAGCCAGGACTAAGATTCATACAAGGAAAGTTGTGTATTAGGGAGGATTCAACCAGACGGTGACTTAAAATTGGAAGTAGGGAAGACAGTTTTAGCAGCAGACCAATCAGTTGGATGGCTGTGATCTCTGACATGACAGAAAAGAGCATTGTTAGTGTCGGCAAGCCTAACACTATTTTGGTGCTCCCTAAGTCTGTCAGAAAGAGATCGACCAGTTTCTCCAAAGTACTGAAGAAGACAGGATGAGCAAGAAATAGAGTGGACACGAGGAACATCTGTAGAGGGAGGAGAGGTATGAGAGAGATTAGTGCGAAGAGTCTTAGTCTGGCGGAAAGTAAGTTTGATGTCTAAGGGACAGAGAGAGTTGTTGAGATTAGAAAGACAAGAAATGTAGGGAAGGCAGAGGACAGAAGAGTTCGCAGGAGTAGAGAGTTCGGGAAAGAAGAAATTACGTTTAGCATGTGAGAAAGTAGAGTCTATGAAATGGGAAGGGTAGCCAAGACGGGAAAACGAATTATGAAGAGTGGAAATTTCTGCTGGAAGGAACTGAGGATCACAGATGCTGAGGGCACAGAGAAAGAGGGAGATAAGGACACTTCTCTTGACAGGGGAAGCATGATAGGAAAAGTAGTGAATGTACATGGCACTGTGCATAGGTCTGCGGTAAACGAAAAAAAAACCTGTATCTGAGCGGTGGACATGAACCTCAAGGAAAGGAAGCAAGGAATTAGATTATCATTCAGCCTTAAGTGTTCTTATCTCCCTCTTTCTCTGTGCCCTCCGCATCTGTGATCCTCAGTTCCTTCCAGCAGAAATTTTCACTCTTCAAAATTCGTTTACCCGTCTTGGCTACCCTTCCCATTTCATAGACTCTACTTTCTCACATGCTAAACGTAATTCCTTCTCTCCCAAACTCTCTACTCCTGGGAACTCTTCTGTCCTCTGCCTTCCCTACATTTCCGGTCTTTCTAATCTCAACAATTCTCTCCGTCCCTTAGACATCAAGCTTACCTTCCGCCAGACTAACACTCTTCGCACTAATCTCGTTCATACCTCTCCTCCCTCTACTGATGCTCCTGGTGTCTACTCTATTTCTTGCTCCTCCTGTCCTCTTCAATACTTTGGAGAAACTGGTCGATCTCTTTCTGACAGACTTAGGGAGCACAAAAATAGTGTTAGGCTTGCAGACACTAACAATGCTCTTTTCTGTCACGTCAGAGATCACAGCCATCCTATTGACTGGTCTTCTGCTAAAACTGTCTTCCCTACTTCCAACTTTAACAGTCGCCATCTGGTTGAATCTTCCCTGATACATAACTTTCCTTGTATGAATCTTAGTCCTGGCTTCGTCTCTGTAGATGCCTTCCTTTCCCACTACATTGTAAAATGCTCCAAACTTCAGAACACCCATGACTTAACCTGATTCCTCCTTTTTTCTTCTTCTGTCTAGTCGCCTTTCCTCTATCCTTTTTTCTCTTCTGGGTTGTCTTTCTTTCTTCTTGTCTTGTGTTTCTGTCCCTTCTTTATTTATTCCTCTCCCCCCCACCTCTGTGCACTTGCTCTCTCTCTGTGGGCACCTAGCTCCCTTACATTGCTCCCCTTTCTTTGTATTTGAATATCTCCTCCTTAATTCACCATTGCTACCCCCTTCCAACTCCGCCACTACTACTACCACCACCACTACTACTACTACTACTACTACTACTACTACCACCACTACCTCTTCTTGCCTATATATACCCACCCTGCTCTACTTTTCGTTAGTGTGACTTTGTAAATGGTCCAAGTCGGACCGAAACGTCGTCGGAAGCTCCTCTCTTCTATTTGCAGGTTATTTGTGTATTCCTCAACCTATTACTCTCACTCCAAAACTTTTTCATATTTTCAACATAATTTTTTGATAACATCTCAACCACTCTCTCATTTGCTGTCTTTTTGCATTACTTCACTCTCTTAACATCTCATTTTTCTTTCCATATACTCCTCCCTTCTTCATTACTTCTACTTTTGTAAAAACCTCTCATGAGTTAACGTTTTCACTCTTTCTACTCTCGTTATATCATTCCACCAATCGCTCTTCTTCCCTCCCGCACCCACTTTCCTGTAACCACAAACTTCTGCTGAACACTCTAACACTACATATTTAAACCTACCCCATACATCTTCAGTCCCATTGCCTATACTCTCCTAGCCCATCTCTAATCCAATAGTTATTTAATGTTTATATCTTATCCTCTTCCTTTACCTTATAAACTTTCACCTCTTTCTTTCCTGCTGCTTCTGTTTTCCTTGTATCCCATCTACGTTTTACTCTCACTGTAGGTACAACTAATAAGTGATGTGATGTATCTGTGGCCCCTCTATTAAACATGTTATTAAATATGTACATCTTGAAGTCTACCCAACAGTCTTTTATCTACCAATACGCAGTCCAACAAACTACTATCATTACGCCCTACATCATATCTTGCATACTTATTCTCTTTTTCATAAAATATGTATTACCTATAACCAAACATCTCCCAAACTCTCTCCGCTACACTCCTCTCTTCTCCAGCTGCATGCACACTTATTATAACACACTATTCGCATCCAACCCTTATTTTAATCCACATAATCCTTGATTTATACACTTATATTCTCTCTTCTCCTTCCATAACTGATCCTTCAGCATTATTGCTACCCCTTCTTTAGCTCTAACTCTCTCAGATACTCCTGATATAATCCTATTTAATTTCTCCCCACCGAAACTCGCCTACCCCCTTCAGCATGTTTCGCTTAGAGCTAAGACATCCAACTTTTCATTCATAACATTAGCAGTCATCTCTTTCTTATCATCTGCACTACATCCACGCACATTCAAGCATCCCAATTTTTTATAAAGTTTTTCTTCTCTTATTTAGTACTTTCTATCGGAATTTTAGTAGCTTCATACGACACACAGTTACTGGTTTCTGTTTCACACTCACTTAGCAGGACGGTAGTGCCTCCATGAACGGTTGCTGTCTACCAGCCTAGTACCTACTACTTACTAGAGACATATGAGATGAAAATTACACATATGTGCAACATCTGGGTATCGTTATTGTAGACGTGTCACCATTCAGTGACTTCATCAATACAAATTCCAGGACATAATTTGAAGACATTAGAACTGTATACAAAAGATGAGGTAATCAGTTCCACGACCTTGGAGTTGGTGTGAAGTGCACCATAGTTGTGAAGATTCTGGAGCACAGGCAAGAAGACCGGTGCTTATATACTGTCCTAGGGAGGAAAGGGACGGGTAGCAGACGAGGGCATAGTCACTGGTAGGCGGGATTCCCCAGTGGAAGTAGGTCATAGCTGAGGGGCGGGTTAGTGGTGGTAGCAGTAGTAGTAGCCCTGAAAAAGGTTATGTAGATGTCCTCTGAACCAAGATTCCATGACGTTGCTGTGTCTGACAAGTTGTTCATGAATGGTATACAATACTGACAAGATGAAAATTAGACACACGTGCAACATCTGGGTATCTTTATTGTAGACGTTTCGCCATCCAGTGGCTTTATCAATACAAATTCTAGGACATAACTTTAAGACAGTAGAACTATGTACAGAAGATGAGGTAATCAGTCCCTCAACCTAGGAGTAGGTGAGAACAGCACCATAGTCGTGGAGATTCTGAAGCAGAAGAAAGAATCCTGGCGCTTATATAGTAACGTCAGGTGTAGCAGACGAGCACCATAGTCGTGGAGACTATGGTGCTGTTCGCACCTACTCCTAGGTTGAGGGACTGATTACCTCATCTTCTGTACATAGTTCTACTGTCTTAAAGTTATGTCCTAGAATTTGTATTGATAAAGCCACTGGATGGCGAAACGTCTACAATAAAGATACCCAGATGTTGCACATGTGTCTTACTCTCATCTTGTCGGTATTATATACCATTCGTACACAACTTGTCAGACACTGCAACATCATGGAATCTTAATTCTGAGGACATGTACATAACCTTCACGACTACGACAACTACTACTACAACTAACCCATCTCTTTGGGAAGGACCTACTTCCACTGGGGAATCCCGCCTACCAGTGAATATGCCCTCGTCTGCTACACCTGACGTTACTATATAAGCGCCAGGATTCTTTCTTCTGATTCAGAATCTCCACGACTATGGTGCTGTTCGCACCTACTCCTAGGTTGAGGGACTGATTACCTCATCTTCTGTACATAGTTCTACTGTCTTCAAGTTATGTCCTAGAATTTGTATTGATAAAGCCACTGGATGGCGAAACGTCTACAATAAAGATACCCAGATGTTGCACATGTGTCTTACTCTCAACCTGACAGACACTGAAACATCATGAAATCTTGATTCAGAGGTCACCTACATAATCTTCTTCACGGCTGCTATCACTAACCCATCCCTCAGGTATGACCTACTTCCACTGGGAAATCCGGCTTACTAGTGACTATGCCCGCGACTGCTACCTGTCCCTTTCCACCTGACGCCAGTATATAAGCGCCAGCCTTCTTGCCAGTGCTTCAGAATCTTCACAACTATGGTGCACTTCACACCAACTCCATGGTCGAGGAACTGATTACTTCATCTTTTGTATATAGTTCTATTGAATTTATATTGATGAAGCCACTGGATGGCGAAACGTCTACAATATACCAAGATGTTGCACATGTGTCCAATTTTCATCTTGTCAGTATTGTATACCATTCATGTACGACATGCGAGATAAAAGAGATGGAGGCGGCATCACTGGTGGGTACACATCGCTTGTAGAAATAAATCATGCCAGTGGATCGTGGAAGAATTCTTTGCTTGAAGAATTCAAGATATTGGTGTGTCAGAAACGTATTGATGAATGGGATAGTTGTGCAATTCTTGAGTATCTTCACTGTGAATGCATTCTGCCATCCATTGGTTTCACAAGTCCAATAAAAAAAAACTGTGAAAGATGAGTTTTTTACGGTAATCAGTCCCTCATTCTGAAGGTGATGCGGTCAGATTATCAGTTTTGATATACATACATATCCTGTTCACATACGACGCCTCCTCCAGCTGCTTTACATCTTCTCTCTTCAGAAAAAAACCATACCCCCGGCCGGGATTGAACCCGCGGTCATAGAGTCTCAAAACTCCAGCCCGTCGCGTTAGCCACTAGACCAGCTAGCCACAATAAGATTCATCCAACTAGGTATATTTCTACACCATAGGAAAGTTAGCACAGGCACCTCTGTGACCACAAATGCAAGTTTTTACAGACGAATCTCCAGCTAGCGTGGCCGTGACGAACTCTAGCTCAAGTCCCTTCACTGCAATCGTGTCATTACGATTTCTTGAGTCATGTTCTCTCTTCAGTATATAAGCCCCTTTTCCGCACTCAAGATTGAAGAAGTAAACACACATCCAGACTAACAAACTCATTACCTCAAACTCCTCATTTTCCACTTTTCTTCTCTGTCCTGGACTCAAGAAAACACTGGCTGGCCACACATTTACACAATAAAGATATCCGAGTATTGAACAAGTCTCTCAATCTAAAGTATTACTAACTTATACTTTGCGTTATCTCAGTCTAATCCAATAAAATCTGTTTCACGTATCTAAGGAAATTTTCAAAATTTCTAATGATTTAGCCTTTTTGATTCTACTAGGCAGATTCTTGCACTCATCGACAACTCTGTTCCAAAATCTATACATTCCGACATCATTACTAAATCTAAATTCATGTAATTTTAAATATTATTTTGAGTTCTCTTTAGACTGAATATTTCTCTCTATGTTTTCCAAAGTATACATATTTTGTTCTGAAATATGGTGACAGAAATGAGCTGCATAATCTAAGGGAGACTTTAATCTTAATATTTTGAGCTATAGTAAAATAGCTGGACTCTAGTTCCTTATACTTCTTACATAAATCCTAGTAATCTAATCGCTTTATTAAAAGCATTTTAGACACTGATGTTTTGGCATCAGAGTTTTGCTTACCTTGATTTCTAAGTCTTTTCCATATTCTGATTAATAAAGTTCTACGTCAGCAAGTTTATAAGTATGTGGGTCAGTTTTATTCCCTAAGATTAAGATTTGGCATTAATCTACATTGAATGGCATCACGACGAAGTAGCGCACACACACGCACGCACACACAAACACACACACACACACACACACACACATACACACACACACTCCACAATTGTAAACACATCTTGTATATGGGAACACACTATACAGAGTTTCGAGTATCCAGTGTACTCAAGGACAAAATGCAGAACAGCAGATGGGTGAAGTGTGACGGGAGAAATCTTGAGTGACTGGAAGAACTGGAGAAGATCTACATACAGATCATTTTAGGATGCTATTGTAAAAAATACATGTTGCAGAAAAATATGTAATATTTTCTGGAATCTTAACATTTTAATTCACGCTTTCTAGAAAAAATTGGTTAGAGCAAACAAAATTTTTAAGTTCTCTCTAAATTGTTGAAACGCAAAAACTTAAAATGAATGTTCACAGTAACTCTTCAGAAAGAACAGCAGAAATGAATACTCTATGACAATTTAAGAAAAAAAAAAGTCCGCAAATAATTTATGTTGGAAAGTTTTAGATACAATATCGAGAAGATAAGAAAGATAAGGTAATAAAGATGAAAGTGAAGATAAGCAAACATGGAATGAGAAGGATATTTACTACAGAAGTGAGGTTCACTTCTGAGTCAGATGCAACACCAGACAAAAGTTACAACTTCTGGTAATGGACACTATCCAGTTAACACACTTCTGAGGAAGACATCAAAAGCAGCATATGACCCGCTAATTAGGATCTATCAAAGGTCACTGGAAATGGCGCATTTGCTGGAAATGTGGAAGAGAGTGAATGTAATCCATGTAAGTGGAATATCTGGTACAACTGTAAAACAGCCAAGTTACACTGACATGGTAAACAAATAAGGTATAAATGAAAAACAATAGGAAAGCGAGTTGTGGATATTTTTGTAATCAAAAAAGTGAACGGAAAAATTTTTCTCCAAAATAATTTTAATAATTAATGACACTTAATATGGGTAATTAGACATACCTTTCATGTCATCATGATCAGGTATGATATATAGCTTTACTGATATTACAGATATCAACAGTAAAAAAAAGAAAACATAGTAATACATCAACATAAACTTTTATATTATATTTATAAGACTAAAAAATTAAATATGCATCGAGTTAGAGTGAAATAACTGATCATTTTCCTCTGAATATCGTTTTTCTCACTTATACATAATTGCAATTATGTGCTGGTAATGCCAACCTATATACAGTAAATTCATTCGTCTTGTTATGCTTCACGAATTACTGATATAGGTTTTCAATGGACTTGAGCAAGTCTTGCCAAGTTGATGTGAGATGTGTCAATAAAACCTTGAATTTGTAGTTACAGTCCTGGCTTACTGACATCAGTGTGGGAGGAAGCGCCTTATTACAGCATGTTGCTGATGGAACACTGCCTTGTGCCAGAAAGAGTTCGGTCCATTCCCTGATTTTCTTACAAACAGTTCTGTCGCTGCGGGAACTAAGACAGGTATCCATATGTTCCATAAACTCAGCCTAATAATAAAAATAAAAATAATCTTTATTTCTGCAAGTACATGTACAACGTATTCAGGTTTAGCTGACGTAATGACATACTACTATATAGAATGCCCCTTGTTATACAGAGGATTTCTTGTAGATTTGGTCCATTTTATGCCCAGGATGCGACCCCATACGAGTCAACTAACACCCCTTTATCAGTCTACTGCTTGGTGAACATGTACAGCAGGTCAGCGATTCCTTCCAAATATCAGATAATTTATCGTTCTTGCGGAGCTCAGTGATTCTTCGTCTTATTCTGTCGAGGGAGCGTGATCCTCCAGTTTACTTCTCTTCTTTTTCCTTTGGGGAAATCTGCCTTGAACATACTTCAGCTGCCAAGAAGTTGATCCTTTCAGTGCATTAGCTAATTAAGATATCTTCACAACATGTTTCATTTAAGACAGGGTTCATCTGATCCCAGTTTGTCAGTCCTTGTACATGTAAGTCTGAACTTCGACTAGATTGTGATCGGAATTTATCGTATTTTATATTGTTTGTTTCTTACGAGTCCTTATTATCTGCGAAAATAAGGTAAAGTGTTTTTTCCAGTTTTAGTTTCATTATCTGCTGACTTAGTGCGTGTTTATTGCAGAAATTTAGTAGCTCGTGTGTGTGTGTGTGTGTGTGTGTGTGTGTGTGTGTGTGTGTGTGTGTGTGTGTGTGTGTGTGTGTGTGTGTGACTTTTTATCTGAGCTGCCTCCAGGGATTGTTTCTGCTTTAACGTTTGCTACTTTCAATTGTGTATGCTTCACTTTGAAATCACCAAGCAGTAAGATGTTTAGGGATGGGGCTGGAAGGCTTTCCAGATAGTAATAAATTTTCAGTAGCTGTTCTTACATCGTAGAAAAGTTGCATCGGGTGGCTTATATGTAACCACAATGTCTAGGTTTTTTGTTCTCATCTTTTTGCTAGAAGTTCAGCTTCATTTGTGGTGTTCGGCATCCCTGTGCAGATGAGTGACTCTGACATACAGGACAACCCCCTATTGTTGCTTGTTTATTCTGTCTCATCTAAAAAAGGATGCAAAAACTCTTCACTGCTTTCAATAGCCTACATCCTGTTCCATTCATTTGCAACATCTGCCACATTGTCCCCTTATCCACTCTATCATTCACCTTTTCCAAATCCTCTATCTAAATACTGGTCACCTATATGTTTCACTGTGAACACTTGGTCTGCACACCCCCTACCCTTCATAAAGCCTCCTTGCTCCTCAGCGATCCTGCTTTCCATCATACTCATAATTATTTTAGCAATAACTCTACCATACACTTTATCAGTGTGGCATGCAAAGAGTATGTTACAATTCATTCGGCGTATGTCACACTCCCATATAGGCTGCCTCCCAACCAGTAAACCTGGTAGTAAAGGTTTATCGATCGATAGGGTACCCATCGTTAAATCAGTACTTTGGTTCATTGAGAAAAAAGCAGGCAAACCCACCAAAGCAGTAAGCATTGACAGACTTGCCTACCTGCTGGTTGAGTACGGTACAGTCCCTCTGGCTTTTTCTTTGCCATCTGTCACCATAGTGTTCAGGTATTATTCTATCTGAAGATATTGTATGTAGTATACATACCTGTATATAGTGGGTAAAGGCAAAATATACATTATAATCTACTCCTGAGTTTATTTGCTCCAATTCCCATTACGATCAGGTCTTACAGGCCATTTATTACTAGTGTTGGTATTAATCAGGTATACTCAACAGGCTTATTTATCTATAATTCTTGTACTCTTTTGTCTCCTTTGTCTTTAAATGAAGGAACTATGCATGCTCTCTGCCTATAACTAATTACCTTACCCTCTTTCATACATTTATTAAATAAAAGCATTAACCACTCCAAAACTCCGCCTGCTTTTAACATTTCTGTCAGACTCACTAGTGATGAAGATAGTGTGGGAGACTCACTAGTGAAGAAGATAGTGTGGGAGACTCACTAGTGATGAAGGTAGTGTGGGAAACTCACTAGTGATGAAGATAGTGTGGGAGATTCGCTAGTGATGAAGGTAGTGTGGGAGACTCACTAGTGATGAAGGTAGTGTGGGAGACTCACTAGTGATGAAGGCAGTGTGGGAGACTCACTAGTGATAAAGGTAGTGTGGGAGACTCACTAGTGATGAAGGCAGTGTGGGAGACTCACTAGTGATGAAGGCAGTGTGGGAGACTCACTAGTGATGAAGGTAGTGTGAGAGACTCACTAATGATGAAGGTAGTGTGAGAGACTCACTAGTGATGAAGGTAGTGTGAGAGACTCACTAGTGATGAAGGTAGTGTGAGAGACTCACTAGTGATGAAGGTAGTGTGGGAGACTCACTAGTGATGAAGGTAGTGTGGGAGACTCACTGGAGTTTACCTGGAGAGAGTTCCGGGGGTCAACGCCCCCGCGGCCCGGTCTGTGACCAGGCCTCCTGGTGGATCAGAGCCTGATCAACCAGGCTGTTGCTGCTGGCTGCACGCAAACCAACGTACGAGCCACAGCCCGGCTGATCAGGAACTGACTTTAGGTGCTTGTCCAGTGTCAGCTTGAAGACTGCCAGGGGTCTGTTGGTAATCCCCCTTATGTGTGCTGGGAGGCAGTTGAACAGTCTCGGGCCCCTGACACTTATTGTATGGTCTCTTAACGTGCTAGTGACACCCCTGCTTTTCATTGGGGGGATGGTGCATCGTCTGCCAAGTCTTTTGCTTTCGTAGTGAGTGATTTTCGTGTGCAAGTTCGGTACTAGTCCCTCTAGGATTTTCCAGGTGTATATAATCATGTATCACTCCCTCCTGCGTTCCAGGGAATACAGGTTTAGGAACCTCAAGCGCTCCCAGTAATTGAGGTGCTTTATCTCCGTTATGCGCGCCGTGAAAGTTCTCTGTACATTTTCTAGGTCGGCAATTTCACCTGCCTTGAAAGGTGCTGTTAGTGTGCAGCAATATTCCAGCCTAGATAGAACAAGTGACCTGAAGAGTGTCATCATGGGCTTGGCCTCCCTAGTTTTGAAGGTTCTCATTATCCATCCTGTCATTTTTCTAGCAGATGCGATTGATACAATGTTATGGTCCTTGAAGGTGAGATCCTCCGACATGATCACTCCCAGGTCTTTGACGTTGGTGTTTCGCTCTATTCTGTGGCCAGAATTTGTTTTGTACTCTGATGAAGATTTAATTTCCTCATGTTTACCATATCTGAGTAATTGAAATTTCTCATCGTTGAACTTCATATTGTTTCCTGCAGCCCACTGAAAGATTTGGTTGATGTCCGCCTGGAGCTTTGCAGTGTCTGCAATGGAAGACACTGTCATGCAGATTCGGGTGTCATCTGCAAAGGAAGACACAGTGCTGTGGCTGACATCCTTGTCTATGTCGGATATGAGGATGAGGAACAAGATGGGAGCGAGTACTGTGCCTTGTGGAACAGAGCTTTTCACCGTAGCTGCCTCGGACTTTACTCTGTTGACGACTACTCTCTGTGTTCTGTTAGTGAGGAAATTATAGATCCATCGACCGACTTTTCCTGTTATTCCTTTAGCACGCATTTTGTGCGCTATTACGCCATGGTCACACTTGTCGAAGGCTTTTGCAAAGTCTGTATATATTACATCTGCATTCTTTTTGTCTTCTAGTGCATTTAGGACCTTGTCGTAATGATCCAATAGTTGAGACAGACAGGGGCGACCTGTTCTAAACCCATGTTGCCCTGGGTTGTGTAACTGATGGGTTTCTAGATGGGTGGTTATCTTGCTTCTTAGGACCCTTTCAAAGATTTTTATGATATGGGATGTTAGTGCTATTGGTCTGTAGTTCTTTGCTGTTGCTTTACTGCCCCCTTTGTGGAGTGGGGCTATGTCTGTTGTTTTTAGTAACTGTGGGACGACCCCCGTGTCCATGCTCCCTCTCCATAGGATGGAAATGGCTCGTGATAGGGGCTTCTTGCAGTTCTTGATGAACACAGAGTTCCATGAGTCTGGCCCTGGGGCAGAGTGCATGGGCATGTCATTTATCGCCTGTTCGAAGTCATTTGGCGTCAGGATAACATCGGATAGGCTTGTGTTAATCAAATTTTGTGGCTCTCTCATAAAAAATTCATTTTGATCTTCGACTCTCAGTCTGGTTAGCGGCTTGCTAAAAACTGAGTCATATTGGGACTTGAGTAGCTCACTCATTTCCTTGCTGTCATCTGTGTAGGACCCATCTTGTTTAAGTAGGGGCCCAATACTGGACGTTGTTCTCGATTTTGATTTGGCATAGGAGAAGAAATACTTTGGGTTTCTTTCTATTTCATTTATGGCTTTTAGTTCTTCCCGCGATTCCTGACTCCTAAAGGATTCTTTTAGCTTAAGTTCGATGCTTGTTATTTCTCTGACCAGTGTCTCCCTACGCATTTCAGATATATTGACCTCTTTTAGCCACTCTGTTATTCTTTTCCGTCGCCTGTAAAGGGAGCGCCTGTCTCTTTCTATTTTACATCTACTCCTCCTTTTTCTTAGAGGAATAAGCCTTGTGCATACATCGAGTGCCACCGAGTTAATCTATTCTAGGCATAAGTTGGGGTCTGTGTTGCTTAGTATATCTTCCCAGCTTATATCGGTTAGGACTTGGTTTACTTGGTCCCACTTTATGTTTTTGTTATTGAAGTTGAATTTGGTGAATGCTCCCTCGTGACTAATCTCATTTTGTCGGTCTGGGGCTCCGTGCATACATGTCTGAACCTCAATTATGTTGTGATCTGAGTATATTGTTTTTGATATGGTGGCATTTCTTATCAGATCATCATTGTTAGTGAAGATGAGGTCTAGTGTATTCTCCAGTCTAGTAGGCTCTATTATTTGCTGGTTTAAATTGTATTTTGTGCAGAGATTTAAAAGCTCGCGTGAGTGTGAGTTTTCATCAGAGCTGCCTCCTGGTGTTATTACTGCAACAATATTATTTGCTATATTCCTCCATTTTAGGTGCCTTAAGTTGAAATCCCCCAGGAGCAAGATGTTGGGTGCAGGAGCTGGAAGATTTTCCAGACATTGGTCAATTTTTCACAGCTGTTCCTGGAATTGCTGGGATGTTGCATCCGGAGGCTTGTAGACTACCACAATGACTAGGTTTTGGTTCTCGACCTTTACTGCTAAAACTTCCACTACATCATTTGAGGCATTTAGCAGTTCTGTGCAAACAAGTGACTCTGCAATGTACAGGCCAACCCCCCCTTCCTTTTGCCTGTTCACTCTGTCACAGGTTGTAACCTGGGATCCATATTTCGTTGTCCAAGTGATCCTTTATGTGGGTCTCAGTGAAAGCCGCGAACATTGCCTTTGCCTCTGCAAGCAGTCCACGGTTGAAAGGTATTTTGTTGTTTGTTGCTGGCTTTAGACCCTGTATATTTGCAAAGAAGAATGTTATCGGACTGGTGGTATTGTTGGTACTAGTGATAAAGGTAGTGTGGGAGACTCACTAATGATGAAAGCAGTATGAGAGACTCACTAGTGATGAAGGCAGTGTGGGAGACTCACTAATGATGAAGGCAGTGTGGGAGACTCACTTGTACTTACAGTAGTATAGGGAACCCATTACTACAGAAGTTAGAGTGGAAGGCTAACTTGTAGTTAACGAATTGTGAGTTGCCCATTATTGATGAAGGTAGTGTGTTGAGGCCACTACCTTCACAAACAGTGGGCATCCCAGTCTTCACTTGCAGAGATCCTCCAACAATACCTTCACTACTAGCGGTTCTCATGGTGTGGAAGGCCAACAAATAGTGATGGAAGCGTATGAGGCCCAGTACCAGTGAAAGTAGTGTGGGTGGCGCAATACTAGTGAAGATAGTGTGGTAGGCCCACTAGTAGTGAGGCTTGTGTTTGGGCGCTATATAGCAGTGAGAGACCCAGAACTAGTGAAATTAATATAGAAGTAACACAAGGAGTAAAGAATGCCCACTAGTAGTTAAGGTATCGTGGGAAACCTCGTACCAGTGACGGTAGTGTGGAAAGCGACCTAATAGTGAATATAGAATGAAGGCCCATTAATAGTGAAGGGATCGTGTGACGCTAACTAGTAGTTAATGTAGTGTGATGGGCCACTAGTTGTGTAGGTATTGAAGACTTCCATGTACTAGTGACGATATTGTAGGAGACGCAATAGCAGTAGTGAAGGAAGTATGGGAGGCCGATAGTTGTGTGGGAGGCCCAGTACTAGTGAAAGTAGTATGAGTAACGCAATGGTTGTGAAGGCATTGTGGGAGGCCCACTAGCAGCCAGGATAGTGACAAAGCACACTACTACTGATTATTATTATAATCATGGGGGACGCTAAACCCATAGGGTTATACAGCGCATGTGGGGTGGGGGAAATGGAAGGCATTCAGGTTCAATTCAGGGAACTGGAGCACAGATCCAATTCCCTAGAACAAGAGCCCCTCACCAGCGTCAAGAAACGTCCCTTGAGGGACACTACTACTGAAGGTAGTAAGAAAGAATAATTGTTGTTATTGCTCGCAATCAGGGAGAGTGAACAAGAAAATCTTCGTTGTAGCCGTTTTGAATTCATATTTCGACAGAGTTAGTGATCCTTTATCACTTTTGAAAGAAGTGTCTGCCAGTCATTACTTCATTATAATGTAATCGGAGTTGTAGTCAGAGTATATTTACAGAAAATATGAAATTCTTGTAGTGTTTTGTTCATTATTCATGAAGATCAAAGGAAGTGAATATTCATTACCGCTTGCTTCTGTTTGTTCAAATCTAAGTTTTCAGAGTCCTAGTTGTTCCCTGGTGTGTTCCTGTACTAAGATGAGTATCTTCAGGGAAATAATTATCACACAAAACATTATCTTGTAAACGTCCACGTCCCTTAGTCTCCCTTTTTCTTCAGCGTCTTGCCGGACTCTCCCGCCCAAAGGTCTTTTGTATGCTGATGGCGGGATGTCCCTCGTTTTCGCTAACCACTTTACTTCCACAAGAAAAAAGTTCGTGTCTTTGCTTATATATGTGCACTTTTGGCACCTTTTGCATGTTTACCTCTCATGTGCACGCAGTGTGTGCACGCAGTGTGTGCACACGGTGTATGCACATATACATTACACAAGAACTTAGGTTAAAATTTTCCAGTATATTCTCGTTAGTGTACACAATATAACGACTAGTTACCATATACGTTACTGATCACTGTGTACGCTACTGGCCACTCTGTGTTACAGGTCACTGTGTACGCTACTGGCCTCTCTGTGTTACAGGTCACTGTGTACGCTACTGGCCACTCTGTGTGTTGCAGGTCACTGTGTACGCTACTGGCCACTCTGTGTGTTACAGGTCACTGTGTACGCTACTGGCCACTCTGTGTGTTACAGGTCACTGTGTACGCTACTGGCCACTCTGTGTGTTACAGGTCACTGTGTACGCTACTGGCCACTCTGTGTGTTACAGGTCACTGTTTTTTGATCATTGATTACTTTAATGAGTACATTGTTGACCACTACGTACGTTACTGGTCACTGTATACGCTGCTGGTCGAAGTGTGCGTTACTGGCCACTGCGTACGCTACGCTACGGGTCACTAAGTATTTTGCTGGTCAACACGTTCGTTACTAACCACTATATATTTCTGATTCCTGAAAATTACAGTTCACAATGTATGTTGCTAGTTACAATGTAAGTAGTGACGGTGTACGTTACTGCCCATTATGTACGTTGCTATTCACAGTGATTATCCATTCTTAGTGAAGGTGACCCACTAGAAGAAATGGTGATAATGATAATCAGTGACTCATTATAAGTGGTGGTCATTTATCATCCATGAGTCTAGTGAGTGCTAACAAACTCGTAGAGAGGAACACCCATTAATAGACTGTGCAACCCATCACAGTCAACTGTATCAGAGGTGATCCACTAGTTGTGAGGGGGTGTGAACGTTACCTACTTGAAATAAACGACGTGAAATTGTGCTTTTAGTAGCGAGTGGTGAAGGTAACGCACTGTTAATGTAAACTGCCATGTTACTAATGGTTTACAACACCCACAAGTGTTACGTTTGTAACACTTGGGTATCTTTATTGCTGGAACGTTTGTAACACTTGGGTATCTTTATTGCTGGAACGTTTGTAACACTTGGGTATCTTTGGAAACAAACAAGACTCTATAACCCAGCCCGGTAGATCATCAGATGCAGCATTCTCCACCTGACCTCAACACTCTGGACCTGACTATAAATATTCCCGTCCGTTCCATCCCAGGTAGATCTGTGTGTCGTAGATAAGACACATAGGCAACATTTAGGCAACTTTATTCCGAAACGTTTCGCCTACACAGTAGGCTTCTTCAGTCGAGTACAGAAAGTAGGCAGGAGCAGTAGAGATGTGAAGACGATGTAATCAGTCCATCACCCTTGAAGTCGTAGATTTGAGATTGTCAGTCCCTCAGCCTGGAGAAGTTCTGTTCCAAAGTCTGGAACTAACTGAAGATCAAGCGACAGTGTTGAGACTTAAATACTGTCGGAAGGAGAGGTGCAGAGTAGAAGTAGTGAGAATGTAGCCACTGAGAGGTCACGTCCTTCTCAAATCAAACAATTCTCACTTGAAAAAGTTGTCCAATGTGTTTTCTCTTCTGTACCAAGATGCCATTGTGTTGCAGTGTCTGACAGAGTGATTATCAAATGGTATACAATACCGACAGGTTGGTAGATAAGACATATAGGCAACATTTAGGCAACTTTATTCCGAAACGTTTCGCCTACACAGTAGGCTTCTTCAGTCGAGTACAGAAAGTAGGCAGGAGCAGTAGAGATGTGAAGACGATGTAATCAGTCCATCATGGACATGACCTCCCAGTGGCTACATTCTCACTACTACTACTCTGCACCTCTCCTTCCGACAGTATTTAAGTCTCAACACTGTCGCTTGATCTTCAGTTAGTTCCAGACTTTGGAACAGAACTTCTCCAGGCTGAGGGACTGACAACCTCAAATCTACGACTTCAAGGGTGATGGACTGATTACATCGTCTTCACATCTCTACTGCTCCTGCCTACTTTCTGTACTCGACTGAAAAAGCCTACTGTGTAGGCGAAACGTTTCGGAATAAAGTTGCCTAAATGTTGCCTATGTGTCTTATCTACCAATCTGTCGGTATTGTATACCATTTGATAATCAGATCTGTGTGTGACTTGAAAAAGCCCACTGTGTGGGCGAAACGTTGTCAATAAAGGATCACATTAAACTGCATATGTGTTTGTTTCCATTGTGTCGGTATTTTATGCCATTTATTTTCATTGGGTATCTTTATTGGTGGAACGTTTGTAACACTTGGGTATCTTTATTGCTGGAACGTTTGTAACACTTGTTTTACAAACGTGAGCATGACCTAACTAGTGTTGATAGTGAAGGGAACCAAATAGTTGTGTGGGTGACCCACTTGTGGAGAAATTTTCTCCAGGAGAGGGTTATCAGCCCCCTTCAGCCCCTTTCAGTCCTGAGGGGCCCAGCCCTCTCAGAAGGGGCAAGCATCTTGTGTACTGCTACAGCAAGTAATTGATCCCAGATGCAGTACGAGGATGCGACGTGGTCAAGCGACCGACGCTCCTTGCAAAGTCCAGTGTTGCAAAATGTAGTTTAATAAGAGACAGTCCATCTCTTACCTTAGCAGGACTATTAAGGAAAATCCTGCTCCCACTTTATTACCATGGTATAGATAGTGGACATTGTTGTCTATGCTTAAGACAGCAAGAATCAAACATTCTGCTTTGCTTCATGGAGGAAGTGGCAAGGAAGCAAAAAGTACTAGGTCAGCTTTTCTTTTATGTGCTAGGGGCAGTGACGGTGTATGAGGCTGTGGCATCTTCAGATTACTTTTGACTCCACTGAGAGTCACACTGATGCCAGGATAACCAACAAAGAACACTGATCCATGCGTTAGTGTGAACAAAGTGTCTCACAAAACACGATAAACACTTACAGAGAAGTGTGATCAACTTCTTAGTGATATTGTGTGAACAATTGTTGATGAACAGTGTAACAACGAGTGTTGCGATCCAACAGAGTGTAGTGCGACATTCTTCAAAGAACAATATTCTTCAATCAACTCATCGGATATCTGGGCGTAACTACGGGTCAGATACATATACCCAGGTAAGTGTTCTAACTTGTGATGTGCTTTATTGACTGCGCAGTTGAGTCGAAGTTACGAGTTAGTCACTTATCATAAACCCCGGTGATAAGCGGACCTTTGTGTCCACACACGCAAGTTTGTCAGCAATCAGTGAATGAAATATGCTGACATAACACCCACCAAGCGTAATTTATAATCTTACAAAATATAATTAATTTCAGCTCGTTGAAAAATGATCAAGACAGCTACTCAACACCTCGTCTGCAGGGGCGGCTGTGTAGACGATTTGCTATCTTTTATCAGCTAAGTATTCCCTATAATTAAACAAACTTAACTGTTAAACCATTATTCGACAAATCTGGTCGTGCTCGAACTGGATAAAGGCCACACTGTGGTCCAAATATGTTGTACTACAGTGTACAAATAACCTACGAGCCAAGGTCCTTCGAAAAATCTGTAAAACTAGTGTTTTACAATATAATCAGTATAAATGAGTCCCTCCAGGCTCAATCACAGAGAATGGGCAGCCAAAAGAAAATGGGCGCTCACCCAGCGTTCACCCAAAGAAAACGAGAGCTGGGTGACTCACCCAACAAGAAAACGGGGGATGGCACCCGTCATCGACTGCTCCCAAGCTCGAGAAACGCTGACGATAGCAGCAACCCAACTGATGTTCATTTTGTCTGAGTGTATATACACATAGTGTTTATAACGTTTATATACAGAGATTAAGAAACAAGATTGTGTTTGTTTGTTTCTTTTAGATATAACTGTTATATTAATTAAATGAAATAATATATAAAAAATGTAAGCTTTCATATATATATTAACAGTGACATTTATATATTTGTAAGTAATATTCACGTGTGATTTACAGTTATACAGTGACATTTATAGTGTATAGTGAATGAAGTGTATAACATCGTTATTTACGATTAATCATCGTTGTCAGGCTGACACAGCAAACTCAAGCCATAAACACCAGCCACATGTACCCTGTACCCTTCATGGTCATTGACCCTGAGGTTAAGCTTAGTGGGTCAGTAGTGTCTGACTCGATTATTGCTGACTTAAGCATAACAAAAACTCAGCTGTTTATAGCAGTACAGTGCTTTATTAAACACTCTAAGTGTGGTGCTAGAATTTTTAGTATACCATTAAAATGGCTTGTTTGCAAACTCAGTTTCAGTCTTTACAGACTAAGATTACACAATTAAAAAAATCTAATTTCAGTCTGTATAGGATTAACTCAAGATACAAACATAGATTTTGATGATCTTGAGGTTAAATTTGAATTACCTACACAACGTCTGGAAATAATTAATTCAGACTATACACATTATGAAAAGGATTTTCTTGAATCAGACCCATCTGAGGATGAAATTAAAAATGTTTTGAATACTTTTAGTAATCAACAATTCAGGTGGACAGGAGTACAGGCTATCTGCCTCAAAACTCTGTCACAGAGACTTACTGTAACTAGTGGTCAAACACCTGTTACACCTGTAACAACAACAAGTGTACCATTACCAAGCTTCCCTACCTTGTCATTACCTATTTTCCAAGGTCATAATTATGAAGAATTCATTAGTGGTTTTCAATCCATAGTAAATTCACGAACTGACATAGATGAGATTGCCAAGTTCAATTATCTTAAATGTCTTGTGAAGGGAGAACCCTATGAACTGATTAAGTCATTTCCGGTGGTTAAAGGTAATTATCAAATAGCCTTACGTGTCTTAGCAGACAATTACTTTGATGCTGACAAGGCCAGAGTTAGACATGCAGTCTTAATATCAAGCTTGAAGCCACCCAAACATTGTTTTTCAGACTTACAGGCATTTAGAATCACATTAGACAATAGTCTCAGATCTCTATGTGCTAAATATGACCTAAGACAATGTGATTGGTTTATCAGTGGTATTGTACAGGATAAGTTGTCACCACAAACTATTGACCGATTAAATATTATGTTCAATAAACGCTTTTTCACTTGTGAAGAAATTAGCAATGGTTTACAAACAATAGTTTCATGCATGCAAGCAACGAGACAAGATGAAAAATCCACAAATCTCGTGGATAATAAACCTTCAACTCAGTATAAAAAGAGTACACCTACTCCCACTAAACCACAGAATGGGAAATCGCTTATAGGCATTTATCAAGCTGTGAATACAACAAACAGTAAACAGTCACTCATAAACGTACTCCAAAATGTGTACTTTGTGATGGAACACATTGGGCACAGTATTGCAGTCAATACACATCTATGGAGGCACGTAAACAACGTGTTCATCAGCTGAAAAGGTGCGTCAAGTGTTCAGGTGAACACAAGGGAGGTAAATGCTCACTGAAGAAATGTTTTAAATGCAAGGGTATGCATCATACAGCATTATGCCCAAATACTTTTGCTGAACAGCAGCAGACTTCCACAGAATCAGGAAGTCAACAAGCAACAGCATTAAATGTGAGAGAAGTTTAAAGCAACTGCTCTCCCGATAGCTCGAGTTATCTAATAAATTACACAAAACCAATGTGCTAACACTATTTGATCAAGGCTCACAAAGGTCCTTCATAAGAAGAACAGTGTTGCAGAAACTGAATAAACAACCCTATGCCAAATTACAGTTAGATATAGCTGGTTTTTTCCACAATTCTGGTAAACAGACGTATGACCTAGCCAGAATCACTGTTGGTCTAGGAAACAGGAAAAAGACAGAAGCTGTAGTAGTAGATGATTTGCCTAAGTCTGTGCAGATCCAGGGATTAAAAGAAACAGTTGCAGCACTGAAAGCAGCTAAGGTCAAGTTAGCCTGTCCTGAGATACAGACGGACACAATTAGTCCAATTGATTTAATCATTGGAAGTGATTATCATTGTTTTGTGCAAAATGTAGTAAGTAAACATGACGTTCACTTGCTGAAAACAGCAGGAGGCCACATGATATGTGGTCCCATTCCCTCTCAAAGTGAGAAAGAAACTGATATTGATTCAGTGGATAATGTACTAGTTACGAGAATAACCGCGGATCATGTACCACAGCAAAAATTATCATTACTGGAAGAAATGAATGAACCAGTTGATAAGTTGTGAGATTTAGATGCGATAGGTATTGATGTAAATAAACCAAGCCCACAAGAGTCTGATACTTAAAACCAATATTTGGACACTGTCAAATATAAAGATGGACAGTATTGGGTTAGGTTACCATGGAAATTAAATCCACCACATCTGCCTAGCAATTATCGCATGGCTTTCGGACAAATGAAAGCACAAATACATGAGCTCAGGAAGAATCCAGAGCTACTGACTGACTATGATAATATCATACAAGAACAGTTGGACAAAAAATTCATTGAGGAAATAGTCGAAGACAAGTTGAAGACAGACGCTCATTATCTCCCGCACCATGGAGTCAGAAAAGATTCTGAAACCACTCCACTACGTGTTGTATATAACTGCAGCGCACGTGCAAATGAAAATGTAGCAAGTCTTTATGACTGTCTGATGACCGGACCCTCACTAACTGAGAAGCTTGGAGACGTGCTTATGAAATTTTGAACAAACCCATATGCTACACGGCTGATATTTCCTAAGCTTTCCTAAAAGTAGGACTACAAGAAATAGATAGAGATTATACTCGATTCTTGTGGCCTGAAAATCAACATGATCTTCAAAGTCCTGTGAAAACTTATCGTTTCAGATCAGTATTGTTTGGTGCAACATCCTCTCCATTCTTACTAGAAGCTACTTTAAATACACATTTGAAGAAATCTGAAAGTCCCTTCAAAGAAATCTTGAAGAAAAGTTTCTATGTGGACAATCTTCAAGGTACTGTAAATAAAGAGGAGGATTTGAAATCCTTATACAGAGAAGCTAACAAGGAGATGAAAGAAGCAAATATGCCTCTAAGGATGTGGAATACAAATTCAAAGCAATTAAGGGAACTTATCAAAGAAGATTTCCCTGAAGCTGAAATTCCTGATTGCAACAATATGCTGGGACTTAATTGGAACACACAGGAAGACACTTTGAGTCTCAAAAGGATGAACAATAAATCATGCAGTACACTCACTAAACGTAGTTTACTGTCAGAGGTATCACAATGTTTTGATCCTCTAGGACTCGTCTCACCGATTACCATAAAAGGTAAAATGCTTATGCAAGACGCATGGAAGCTCAAAATTGGAAGGGATGAGAACTTGCCTCTAGAAATGAGTCAAGCATGGGATGAAATATCCAAGGAGTTTAAGCAACTTCATCAAATTAAATTTCCCAGACAAATAGGTCAAGATGGAAACAAGTACTCATTACATGTGTTCTGTGATGCGTCAACCAGAGGTTATGGCGCTGTAGCTTACATGAGTAATGCTGAAGGAAGTACACTAATTACTTCATAGGCCAGGGTAGCACCCTTGAATGTCAGAACAGCACCACAATTGGAACTGACAGCACTCTACGTAGGTACAAAATTAGCTGTCTATCTCAGCAAAGTACTATTGAAAAAACCGTGATCTGGAGTGATAATGAAGCAGTTCTCCAGTGGTTAAGAAAAAATAAGAGTAACTTCGTCTATGTACAGAACAGAGTAGCAGAAATAAGAGAGATGCAGAGAGATTATCTCTTTCTTCACGTCTCTACCCAAGAGAATCCAGCTGACATGTTGTCACGTGGTGTCCCACTCAAGAAATTTGTGGATAATAAATTATGGCTCCACGGACCGAACTGGCTCTCTAATGAAAATAACTGGCCTCAGCAAAAAGCTCACATTATGCCAGAAGAAAGAGTCTGCTTGAACACAGCAGAAATAAGTTGTGTAAATACTGCAGACACAACAGAAATAGTCATTGATGGATCTAAATACTCATCTTTGGGTAAACTCTTAAGAGTTACAGCTCTTATCTTTATATTCGTTAAAGGAATAAAACCTGGTTATGAATATCTTGAACCCATTAAATACTGGGTGAAACTAATACAGAAAGATGTTTTCTCTACAGTATATAAATTTCTAGAAACACAAGACAAATCCCCAAAGAAACCTGTCATGATTAATTCTTTAGGACTTTATCTCGACTCAGAAAAGATTATAAGATGTCGAGGAAGAATTCATAATTCTTCACTACCTAAAGAAGCCATACATCCAATATTGATCCCCAAGAATCATTGGCTAACAAAACTGATTGTGCAAAACGCCCACAGTAACGTGTTACATGGTGGGGTAGTTGACACACTTTGTCATATACGACAATCCTACTGGATACCTCAAGGTCGACAGAGTGTTAAAAAACAAATAAGGGACTGTATTACTTGTTGTCACTATGATATGCGAGTATGTCAGCATCCAGGTCCACCTCCATATCCCTCTGAAAGAGTTTGTCATATCACTCCATTTGAGGTGACAGGTGTAGATTACACTGGACCAATAATTTTAACCAAAACAGTTGACAAAGTTCCAATCAAGGTGCACATCTCTTTGTTCACTTGTGCTACAACTAGAGCAGTACATCTAGAAGTAGCCACGGACATGTCTGCTGAAACCTTTATCAAATTATTCAGAAGGTTTGTAGCCAGAAGGGCATGTCCCAGATTGATGATTTCAGATAATGCAACGAACTTTGTTGCTGGTGCTGCTTATATAAGCAAGATCTTTGATCAACCAGAAGTACAACAGATGCTGAATCAACGCAGTTGTCGTTGGAGATACATTCCTCCTAAATCTCCATGGCACTGCGGATTTTATGAAAGAATGATCGTCATTATAAAACGTTGTTTAAGGAAGACTCTTCATCGTCAGAGAATCAACTTTGAAGAATTCCGTACAGTTGTGACTGAAATAGAAAACAGAGTCAACAACAGACCTCTAACTTGTTTTACCGATGATCTGGACAATTTAGAAGTGTTAAGTCCATCTCATTTACTCCATGGAAGAAGGGTCGAACCTGTTCCTCCCATGAATGGTAAAGAAATCATAGAGGATCCTACTTGCTTCGAACCTGAGCAACTCAGACGTACATTCAAACACTTTAATAAAGTAATTGAACGTTGGGAAAAAAATTGGCGAGAAGACTATCTCACCTCATTGAGAGAACACTTCTATGGAGCTGGTGTTCCTGAAAATCATAAGTCCTTAAGACCTGGTGACATAGTGATTATTGACAATGATGGTCCGAGGTCTTAATGGCCACTTGACTTGGAAAAATTGTGTCCATATACCCTGATGCAAATGGAATCATCAGGACAGTTGATGTTTTGAGTAAAGGTGTAGTGAACAAGTGGACAATAAATAAACTAGTGCCGTTAGAATTACAGTGTTGAAAATAAAATTAATGACTCTCCAGAAACCACACAGACTAAAGCTGTTCAGAAAAGACAAGCAGCAGTGGTGGCGAGTGAGAAAATCAAATTAATGTTAAGTGATGAATAGTTCACCTGCAGCAAACCTCTGCCGCCCCCCAGTGTGGAGAAATTTTCTCCAGGAGGGGGTATCAGCCCCCTTCAGCCCCTTTCAGCGCTGAGGGGCCCAGCTCTCTTAGAAGGGGCAAGCATCTTGTGTACTGCTACAGCAAGTAATTGATCCCAGATGCAGTATGAATATGCGACGTGGTCAAGCGACCGACGCTCCTTGCAAGACTCCAGTGTTGCATAGTGTAGTTTAATAAAAGACAGTCTATCTCTTACCTTATCAGTACAATTAAGGAAAATCCTTCTCCCACTTTATTACCATGGTAAAGATAGTGGACATTGTTGTCTATGCTTAATTAAGACAGCAAGAATCAAACATTCTGCTTTGCTTCATGGAGGAAGTGGCAAGGAAGCAAAAAGTACTAAGTTAGCTTTTCCTTTATATGCTAGGGGCAGTGACGGTGTATGAGGCTGTGGCGTCTTCAGATTACTTTTGACTCTACTGAGAGTCACACTGACACCAGGATAACCAACAAAGAACACTGATCCATGCGTTAGTGTGAACAAAGTGTCTCACAAAACACGATAAACACTTACAGAGAAGTGTGATCAACTTCTTAGTGATATTGTGTGAACAATTATTGATGAACAGTGTAACAACGAGTGTTGCGATCCAACAGAGTGTAGTGCGACATTCTTCAAAGAACAATATTTTTCAATCAACTCATCGGATATCTGGGCATAACTACGGGTCAGATACATATACCCAGGTAAGTGTTCTAACTCGTGATGTGCTACTATTGACTGCGCAGTTGAGTCGAAGTTACGAGTTAGTCACTTATCATAAACCCCGGTGATAAGCGAACCTTTGTGTCCACACACGCAAGTTTGTCAGCAATCAGTGAATGAAATATGCTGACATAACACCCACCAGGGGTAATTTATAATCTTACAAAATATAATTCATTTCAGCCCATTGAAAAATGATCAAGACAGCTACTCAAGACCTCGTCTGCAGGGGCGGCTGTGTAGACGATTTGCAGTCTTTTATCAGCTAAGTATTTCCTATATTTTTACAAACTTAGCTGGTAACCCATTTCTTAACACCACTAGTAGTGAGGTTAGTGTGGGTGACCCACTAGTAGTGAGGGTAGTGTGGGTGACCTACTAGTAGTGAGGGTAGTGTGAGTGACCCACTAGCAGTGAGGTTAGTGTGGGTGACCCACTAGTAGTGAGGTTAGTGTGGGTGACCCACTAGTAGTGAGGGTAGTATGGGTGACCCACTAGTAGTGAGGTTAGTGTGGGTGACCCACTAGTAGTGAGGTTAGTGTGGGTGACCCACTAGTAGTGAGGGTAGTGTGGGTGACCCACTAGTAGTGAGGTTAGTGTGGGTGACCAAGTTGTCGTGATGTTAGTGTGGGTGACCCAGTTGTAGTGATGTAAGTGTGGGTGACCTAGTTGTAGTGAGGTTAGTGTGGGTGACCCAGTTGTAGTGAGGTTAGTGTGGGTGACCCAGTTGTAGTGAGGTTAATGTGGGTGACCCAGTTGTAGTGAGGTTAATGTGGGTGACCCAGCTGAAGTGGGTATAGTGGTGTAGGTGACCAAGGAATTGTGAGGTTAGTGTGGGTGACCCACTAGCAGTGAGCGTTGTGTGGGTGACCCACCAGTAGCGAGGGTAGTGTAGGTGACCCAGTTGTAGTGAGGGTAGTGTGGGTGATCCACTTGTTGTGGGTATAGTGGTGTGGGTGACCCAGTAATAGTGAGGGTAGTGTGGGTAACGCACTAGTAGTGAAGGTAGTGTGGATGAACCAATAGTAGTGAGTGTAGTGTGGGTGACCCACTAGTAGTCAGTATACGTAGTGGTTTAATAAGACATGTAAGCAAACACTAGGACGCATTTATTAGCAAATGTTTCGGCCCTGGGACCTTGATCACTTCTAACACAGAAGTTAAAATTACCAGTGTATAACAGAAGAGAGGAGGCGTGAGTGACACAGTAACCTGAAAAATGACATACAGTAAACCTTTGTTTAGCACGGTTTTGTTTGGCACGTTTTGGTTATAGCACTACTGAAGAATTACGGTAAATTTTTGTATAACACTTCGTAAAATTAACTTAACACTGTTCAGTTTGCGGGAAGGGAAAATATTTGAAGCGCGTGTCGCCGGCGGGATGCACTCTGCACCACTTAATTTTATCTTAATTAGGGAAAAGGCCTTACAGTTGTTTAAATCAGTGTGTGATAAGGAAGGAACGCCTGAAAAAAGTGTGTATGTTTAGCAGAGGCTGGTTCCACAATCATCCATAAACACCATTACCCACAATTTAAGGTATGAAATACTAATATTTCTATTGCATTTGTAGTCTTAAGCAGTAATATATCACAACAATAACTTACAGTTACATATTCACTTCTAGTTTTGTAAGAGCTGTTGGTCTAAAAAAAAGTTGTTTGGGTTTTTGCGGCTCCCGGAAACGTAATGTTATTTTTCCCATTAGTTCTTCAGCCTGTCTAACGTGGTTTTAACTAAAAAGCGTTTTCAGGAACATAATTACCGTGTTAAGCGACGTCTACTGTATTTTAGATGAGGTCAGGTAGATAATGAAATCATTTTATACCTCTATTACTAATCTCAGTAGTAGTAACCAGTTACCAGTAACCAGTTACCAGTAACCTGTCCGTTGACTCAACGACCAACCGTCTTGAGTCACGGTCTGTGCTGAGCTGACATTATTTTCAAAAGACCCACTACGGGGTACTGGCCAGCCGGCTAGTCAGTTTGACGAGTGTAACCAAGGAGATAGGTAACGGCTGCGGGCTCCCTCCACATAACAGCAATTATAAGTAATAACAGCCTACGTGAGTATTTCTACCCTAATCCACGTATCGAACTCCCACATGATAAATGGTGTACAGCGGTGTGGAGCGTGGATTTACGTTTTTAAGGGTAATTCAAGGCGTTTGAAGACTGTTGTGAGTAGCCGGCAGGGTCATAGGTGAATCGTCACCCACCAGCCACTACCCGCCCGCACCACCTCGAGCCACCAGCTATACCCTCGCGCACCACCAGCCAGCAGTCGCCTACTCCCCTCAAACCTATTGCCTGCAAGCCTGTTGCAGCCGTTTCAAGCTTCCTGGCTTAGTTCGTGTGCTAATTGCTTCAATCTCCGAGGGGTTGACCCGGATTTGCAATTAAGCCAGTCAGTAAGCCAGACTGTGGAAGTGAACGCCAGTCAGCCTATCATCCAGCCTGTCTCCTGTCATCCAACTGCTCCTCCGTGCTTTGTGCATCATTACACGTCTTCCAGTCAGCCATTCTCGTGGGGTAAGCCAGTCAGCCAACCCAGCTTCTAACCCAGCTGAGAGAGAGAAGTAAGCCACGCAGTAAGAAGTAAGCCAAGTTCCTCTGAGGTATTGTTTATATCGCTTTGTGCTCCCTGTTGGATGCTAGGAGTGGTTTTTACCATTCCTGTGGCATAGAGTGGGTTTTTCAAGCCACCTTCGTGGGTAGTGGAGTGAGCGCGTCCGCCAGAGAGTCGTCCCCCCCCACCACTCTTTTCCACTACCCGGGGTGCGCGGCAGAGCCCCAGCGTCCACACCCCACTCACTCCCACCAGCCATCCACTCATCTACCTGTGGTTGTTTGCACCCTTGTATCGGGTCCTAGTACTGTTTCGGCTCACATAATTGGTCAAGAGATTGTAGCTGGTGCCAACGAGATAAAGCCAGTTATGTGAGTTCGCCTAGAACGCACATTTCTTCACGACAACAGTGTGAGTGGAGGAGGAAACCCCCCCCCCCCGTCCCCACACCGTCACCAGTACACACCGCCCGCCCACAGGACAACACCTTCTTCCCGTCACCAGTAATCACCCGTCTACTACTCTCGACTTCAGTGATAATTTTTTTTTTGAGACATTTTCTTGCATTTAAAGACATTTGCGTGTGTGAGACATTTATAGTAAATTGCTTGTGTACTCTAAACCTTGTGTTTTTCAGTGTAAACGCAGTATTCTTTGACTCAGTATTTTTAGAATATTTTTCAGTGTTTTCACTCATCTTATATTTTTTATTCTGTGTTTTTTCTTATGCTACTCCTGTCTCTAGTAAGTATTATTGTGTAGTGTACCAGTCAGTCACCCTGTGTGAAGTGATTCATTTTTTTTTTTTATTGTATTCTTTCAGCATACCAAATTATCCATTTATTTCTATGTGTGTCTTTTTTTTCGTATGCCAACAGTGTCTCATTCCTCTAATTTTTTCGCAGACTGTGTACCATTATTTTTGCCAGCAAATTTTTGTCGTATCAGTCACAGCAAGATTTTGTTGTATCAGTCACAGCAGGAATTTGTTGTAAGAATAAATTAATACTGTTGGGTGCTCCGCCACTGTAAGTGTTATATTCCCTGTTTTGTTCCTGTGTTTTATTTTTTTTCATATTTTTATATTCTTGAACAAATTCACTCTTGATGCAATTTCAATTACTTTTAACGTAAAGTGTTTTCTTACTCTGTTTGAGTAAATTGTTTTGTCTAATTTACAATTAAGAGTTAAAGTGTTCAATCAGTTTATTTTTTTTTTTGATCTTCATATTTTAATTCATTATTTTACCTGAGTTTTCCCAGTGACACTTTATTACTGCAGTGATTATTTCTACACCTTATTTTGTTGCACTTGTTCAGCAGTGAATTATTTTGTTTTACTGTTCTGCAGTGAATTATTTTCTTTTATTGCTATTTTTATGATTTATATTTTAATTTTGTCTATGCATTCTTAGAAAATACTTAAAATTTCCCAGATAACAATTTAATAATTTTATTTTACACTTTCACATTGATTTAAAAAAATTTAATTAATTAATTTCTTTTATTAGCAAGAGTAAAGACAGCTCATTTTGCATTTAATTCAGTCTCCAGTAATATTTTTACTTGTATATTTCAATGTAAATTTTTTTTTCTTGGTCAATAATCCTTTAAATTGAGTTTTCCTTCCTCTTGCAGTGTATCTTAGACATTATTTCTGCAGAATTAGTTGTATATCTTTTCATTTCAATTCTAGAATTTTATATCATTTTATTGTTCATTATTTTTGCTTTATTTGTTCTCGTGTTACTTTGCCATTATGTCTCACATACCGTCAAGTGATACTTTAGTGAATGTCGACACTCAGACCTCTCAGGCTATTGCTGCTCCTGTCATCAGTCCTCACATTCCCTTACTGACTGACAGACAATACCTAGCCCTCGAGCAATGTGTTTGTTCTCACAGCTTGTATCTGAGATTTGTTAAAGTGCTGCGAAATGTGAAGTTCAGATTAAGTTCCTATAGATCCGTGAATTACTTATTAACGTAGCCGAGCGGTCAGGCACTAGTAATACTGTCACTCCTGTCTGGACTCCAGCCACAATATCATGCACGCAGGATAGTGCTACTATCCTTGCGATGGCGACTTGTTCAAGTATTCGTTCCTTCCCAGGGGACGCTTTGAGAAGAACTTTACTTGCAACGAGTTATGCCATCTCTTGCTGATGCCACAAGCCGTGCAGAAAGACGTTTCTGTGGCTAGTGTGCTCACTTGAGTGTTGTTGTTGTCCCTTGTGTTTCAGATTGTGATCCCATCCTAGTTGACAGTAATCAGTGCATTGTAAGAAGTTATTTCTCGAGTAACTTCCACGTTGTTAAAGTTTGTAAGTGTAGTTTCTTTATAGTTGATACCTCGTGTCACTGTGTGCGACTCAGAATATCAGCATTGTTCACCGTGTTCATTTCTTTTCTCCTGTGCTTGTAGTTTGAGATAGTAGATTCGTTCTCCCTTGCTCATATTGCGTGTTATAGCGTTAATTTTTCAACCGGGGGGAGTCATCCACTCCACCGAGTTTGTTCATTCCTCCAGTAAGAAAGAACCGATCCCTTGTGGTCTGGTGTGATTCGATTCCTGCTCCAGGAAGATCTTATTCTGACTGTGAAGCCACCAGCTCCCATCAGTGACTTTGTCATGAACCAAGAATTACTGTATCGAACAGCCGAGTTGGGTACTCCTAGCAGAAGAGTATACCAGTTAGTAATTCCACAGTCACTAGTGAATGTAGCCTTACAGCTAGTTCACGATGTACCAGGTGTTGCACACCCTGGTATGGATCGTTCAGTAAAACAAGCCAGATTGAAATACTTTTGGCCTCGTATGGCAACTGATATTTCTGAGTATGTTAAGAAATGTAGTGTCTGCATGCAACATAAAGGCAATGCTAATGGTCCTAATCCAATCCAAGTGTATCCAACTACTAGCGAACCTTGGGAAAGAGTTGCGCTAGATTTGTTAACTAATTTCCGATGTTCCCTCCAAGGTAACAAACATCTGTGTGTTATGGTAGACCATTTCACCAGATATTGCGAGTTAGTTCCTATTGCAGATAAGACTGCCGAGACAGTAGCTAAAGCGTTTAAAGAACGCATTATCTGCAGGCATACCACTCCTAAGTCCCTAGTAACAGATAATGGAGGTGAATTCTGTAATGAAATTCTTGAAAATTTGTGTACCTTGTACAAGATCTCTAAGTCCACCATTGTTCCTCATCATCCTGCCAGCAATGGGTTAGCGGAACGAACCAATAAGAAAGTACTTGATGTCTTGAGAGCCACTATCAATCCCAATAGTGAAACTTGGGATGAAGTTATACCTGATGTGCAGTGTGCTATAAATTCTGCTTACAATGTTTCTATAGGTGACACTCCACATTATGCATTGTATGGTGTAGATAAACGTTTGCCTTATGAGTTGTTATATTCTAATCCGAAACCAAATTACAACCCTGATGATTTCGTAGCAACTCGTACCAGCTTAGCTCAAAGTGTTTTTAGAAGAATCCGTGAAACACTTCATAAATCAACAGCTGAATTTACAAGAGTCGCAAATACTCGAGTAAAGCCATCCAAAATCAAAGTAGGTTCGAGAGTTATGCTGACTAATTTTAACAAAACGTCTGCAATGCCAAAGCTTGATCAAAAGTTTGTTGGTCCTTATCGCGTAGTTGAACATATCACTGGTAATAAGTATAAGGTTAGAGAGATTAGTACTGGTCAGTATAAAGAATCGCATTTGGATCATATGAAGTTAGTATGTGATGATAATGATGTTCCAACCCAGACTAATGTGACAGACTCTGACAATCCTCCTGATCCTGTACTCTCTTCCTCTGATACTCAGTCAGATGATCAACCTGAATGTCGTTATTCCCTACGTACACGACAGGTATTGAGAAATCCTCAAGTATCATTTGTAACTTCCAATTCAGATTTGCCTCAAATACAGCATGAGTTAGCCAATGCTACAGAGTTTGATCCCCCTAGAGATGACACCCATTCTGCATATGCCAATCTTACCCTAGCAGAGTTGGGGTTAAATGTAAATAACCTGTATAGATGAATAGTTACAGTATCAACTTATCAGTATTCAAGAATTTTTTTTTTTTTTGTGTTCATGTTCTCTCCGCATTCTGAGAGTTAACAGTCTAGATTTGCGTGCACCGAATCTGCCTTTCTGTTAAACACTCTTTCTTTGTATATATTCCTTCCTCAGAATCCGTAGATCACATGAATACAGATCGATCGATCAAAATTTTTGTTTTTATCACTTGTAATCTCAATGTTGAGTTCGTTGTTCATTTGTTGAGTTTTAAGTTGTACTATAGTATACCTTGTATTACATTACAGTTTCAGTTACGTAAGCTTTCATTCCAATGTTCTACTTATGTATCTATAATGTTTCATGTTGTGTACTTTGACATTGTATAGAATCAGCCCAAGCCGTATACCTGCCATCTCTAGTTTGTATTAGTTGTATGTCGGGACGACATACGTTAGCGTCGCCGAGCTCTCAGTAGTAGTAACCAGTTACCAGTAACCAGTTACCAGTAACCTGTCCGTTGACTCAACGACCAACCGTCTTGAGTCACGGTCTATGTGCTGAGCTGACACTATTTCAAAAGACCCACTACGGGGTACTGGCCAGCCGGCTAGTCAGTTTTACGAGTGTAACCAAGGAGATAGGTAACGGCTGCGGGCTCCCTCCACATAACAGCAATTATAAGTAATAACAGCCTACGTGAGTATTTCTACCCTAATCCACGTATCGAACTCCCACATGATACTAACACAGGTATGAATGGCCTGTTAGACCTGCTCGTAATGAGAAATGAAGCAAACAGAACACAGCAGTAGACTATTAAATATATTTTCCTTCACCAGATGATATATACAAGTATGTACAATATGTACAGATAGAATAGTGTACACCACGGTGACAGATGGCAAAGTAGAAGACAGAGAGTGTTCACCGTGCTCAACCAGCAGGTAGGAAAGTTTGCCAATGCTTACTGCAAGTGAATCACATTGATTCAGCTTTGGCACTGAAGCAACGTGGCTTGCTTGTGACTGGCCAATGGATCAAGGTACTGATTTAAACCCTTAGCACCCGGTTTGCTGATTGCGAAGCAGCCTATGTGGGAGTGTGTCATATGCCAAATAAATTGTAACATATTCTTTGCATGCCACACTCCCACCCCAAATGGGCTCTAATAGCCAGGACTAGGCCTCCACCTCCATGGGTAGTGTACAGCCATGTCACTTAATAATAAATGAACTGCCTTTCGTCTCAACCATCCAACTCATCAGAGAGGGCTCAACTTTTCTGGAGACTCAAAGTCAGACTCTAACCCAGAGCGAGACAGTGACAGTTGGCCTAACATTGGAACAAGACACCTGTGAATGGCAGAAATCATTAGAAACATATTTATAAAGGGGGAAAAAGAGCTATGCTACCCATTTTGTCCCTAATGCATCCTAACCTAAATTAAACAAGGGAGAGTGAATCAGCCAGCATATTGTCCTTGCTGGCAATATGTATGATTCTAATGTTACAGGGTTGCAGCCTGAGACTATTTCATCAGACGTGTATTGTGGGTTTTCATGGTGTAGAGGTAGACAAGTGGGTTGTAATCACTGTAGACTCTGACCATCTGGGACGACTGCCTCACAAAGACCTCGAAATGTTCCAATGCAAGTATCAGAGCTAGGGCTTCTCTCTCTCTATGGCGGTGTAAGCCCATTGGTGAGGTTGATACTTGGTAGAGAAGTAACAGACTGCAATCACTCTTCCCCAGATTTTTGTAGGAGTACTACCCCTACTCCTGACCTACATGCATCAACCTGTAACAGATAAGGTTATGAAAAATCGAGAGCCATGAGAATGGGTGCAGTACAAAGTAGCCATTTGCCTTTGTTAAATGCTTCCACACATTCTGGGGTTCATTGAAATAGTATTTGTTTCTGACTGGCAAGTAAAGTTAGGGGGGCTACATCTGTAAATTTCTTACAGAAGCGTCTGTAGAAACCTACCGTCACTAAGAAATGCTGAAGGGATTTCCTATCATGAGGTACTGGGTAATTCTTAATTTTAGCAAATTTAGGGGCCACTTTACAACTACATACTTCATGGAAACTCTTCAATTTCTCAAAGAGAGCTTTAAGTCGGGGAACATGTTGATCCCACATATAAGAAACTGCTACTATATCGTCCAGATAAACTGCTGAGCCTTTAAGTCCTATAAAAGCCTGATGGATCAGCTTCTGGAACAATGCTGGTGAGTTCTGCATTCCAAATGGGGTCACTGTATATTGATAATGGCCTATTAGAATTACGAAGGCAGAGATTTCCCTTGCCTTATCTGTCAAAGGTACTGTATAGGAGCATTTAACCCTTTCAGTGTTGGTCCCGTAATATTATGACTTTCAAGTCAGTGTCAGTCCTGTGATACTATACTAAAATTCTAGTGACTTCAAATCTGGCGGGAGAGAGCTGGTAGGCCTACATGTGAGTGAATGGGTATTACATCCCAGGAGTCCAAATGGCCTGTTATCCTGGGTGTAAAGGGAGCAAAATAAACACAGCAGAAAACTTTTGACTTATATTATCCTTCACCAATTTAGAACAGAAGTATGTACACTATATACACTATGTACAGTGATAGATATTACTGCACTCCACCATAAGCAGGGCAGAATAGAAGCCACTAGAGAGCAGATCGTGCTTCAACCAGCTCTAGAATGGGAATGACAAGGGCAGACAGGAGAGTGGTACCCACATAACTTCTGTGGTTGCCAAAACCATCTTATTGGCTGGAACCTGGTTACTGGTTGAACGACGGGGCCCCATCGTCAACCCTCACTCACCTGGTTCGCTGGTTGGGGGAGATAGCCTGTAAATGAGGGTGTGTACATGCGCCGAATAAAGGTTACGTACTCTTTGCATGCCACAATGGGTCTGTGTGCTTGGTGTGCTCAGTAAAAAAAATGGGGAAGCCACAGTGCATTGTGGGAGTGCCAATTCAGTATGCCTTCACCATGACTAGCAATAAGGAATACATCACTCCCCAGTGAACTGGGACTCTTCTCTTCCCTAACACAGATGGAAGTGTCAGTGAAGATGAACTTCATGGTTTTTAAGGGTTTGTGACCGAAAGAAATGCCCAGAATACCAGAAATAATGCTGACAAACCAGATGACCATCAGTTTTCCACCTCTGGTGCTGGGCCATCTCGTTCATGTTGAGAGGAAACTTATATTTTCTCATCTCCAGGACTCATATGTGAGCAATGGTCATGGTAGTGATATTGATTGTGATTTCCAAGCTCTTGATTACAATTCCTTTAGTGGCAATGAAAAGGAATATTCTCTAGTGAAGCGTCAATTTATACGAGGCTACATGTATTCTGGTAGTGTGCCATATGCTGTTCCAAGGTGAAGGAGCACAGCTCGGAGTACATCCCGTGGCCCTACACCAGGAACAGATAGTGAAAAGGGAAGACAGCATGGGTGGTGGGGAAAACGACATGGGTGGTGGGGAAAACGGCATGGGTGGTGGGGAAGACGGTGTGGGTGGTGGGGAAAACGGAATGGGTGGTGGGGAAAACGGTGTGAGTGGTGGGGAAAACGGCATGGGTGGTGGGGAAGTCGGTGTGGGTGGTGGGGAAGTCGGTGTGGGTGGTGGGGAAAACGGCATGGGTGGTGGGGAAGTCGGTGTGGGTGGTGGGGAAGTCGGTGTGGGTGGTGGGGAAAACGGCATGGGTGGTGAGGAAGACCGCATGGGTGGTGGGGAAGACGGTGTGGGTGGTGGGGAAGACCGCATGGGTAGTAGGGAAGACCGTATGGGTGGTGGGGAAGACGGTGTGGGTGGTGGGAAAACCGCATAGGTGGTGAGGAAGACGGTGTGGGAGGTGGGGAAGACCGCATGGGTGGTGGGGAAGACGGTGTGGGTGGTGGGGAAGACGGCATGGGAGGTGGTGAAGACGGTTTGAGTGGTGGGGAAGACAGCACGGGTGATGGGGAGAACTGTGTGGGTGGTGGGAAGACAGTGTGGGTGGTGGGGAAGACAGTGTGGGTGGTGGGGAAGACGGCATGGGTGGTTGGGAAGACGGTGTGATTGGTGGGGAAGGTGGCGGGTAAGACGGCATGGGTGGTGGGGAAGACGGTGTGGGTGGTGGGGAAGGAGGCTTGGATGATGGGTAAGACGGCATGAGTGGTGGGGAAGACGGTGTGGGTGGTGGGGAAAACGGCATGGGTGGTGGGGAAGGTGGCTTGGGTGGTGGGTAAGACGGCATGGGTGGTGGGGAAGACGGCATGGGTGGTGGGGAAGACGGCATGGGTGGTGTGGAAGACGGCTTGAGTGGTGGGGAAGACGGTGTGGGTGGTAGGGAAGACGGTGTGGGTGGTGAGGAAGACCGCATGGGTGGTGGGGAAGACGGTGTGGGTGGTGGGGAAGACCGCATACGTAGTGGGGAAGACGGTATGTTTGGTGGGGAAGACCGCATGGGTGGTGGGGAAGACGGTGTGGGTGGTGGGGAAGACGGCTTGGGTGGTGGGGAAGACGGCATGGGTGGTGGGGAAGACGGTGTGGGTGGTGGGGAAGGAGGCTTGGATGATGGGTAAGACGGCATGAGTGGTGGGGAAGACAGTGTGGGTGGTGGGGAAGGAGGCTTGGATGATGGGTAAGACGGCATGAGTGGTGGGGAAGACAGTGTGGGTGGTGGGGAAAACGGCATGGGTGGTGGGGAAGGTGGCTTTTGTGGTGGGTAAGACGGCATGGGTGGTGGGGAAGACGGCATGGGTGGTGGGGAAGACGGCATGAGTGGTGGGGAAGACGGTGTGGATGGTAGGGAAGACGGCATGGGTGGTGGGGAAGACGGCATGGGTGGTGGGGAAGACGGCATGAGTGGTGGGGAAGACGGTGTGGATGGTAGGGAAGACCGCATGGGTGGTGGGGAAGACGGTGTCTGTGGTGGGGAAGACCGCATGGGTGGTGGGGAAGACCGTATGGGTGGTGGGGAAGACGGTGTGGGTGGTGGGGAAGGAGGCTTGGATGATGAGTAAGACGGCATGAGTGGTTGGGAAGACAGTGTGGGTGGTGGGGAAAACGGCATGGGTGGTGGGGAAGGTGGCTTTTGTGGTGGGGAAGACGGTGTGGGTGGTAGGGAAGACCGCATGGGTGGTGGGGAAGACGGTGTCTGTGGTGGGGAAGACCGCATGGGTGGTGGGGAAGACGGTGTGGGTGGTGGGGAAGACAGCACGGGTGATGGGGAGAACTGTGTGGGTGGTGGGAAGACGGTGTGGGTGGTGGGGAAGACGGCATGGGTGGTGGGGAAGACGGTGTGGGTGGTGGGGAAGACGGTGTGGATGGTGGGGAATACCGCATGGGTGGTAAGGAAGACGGCGTGGGTGGTTGGGAAGACGATGTGGATGGTGGGGAAGACGGTATGGGTGGTGGGGAAGACGGTGTGGATAGTGGGGAAGACAGTGTGGATGGTGGGGAAGAAAGCGTGGGTGGAGAAAACAGTATGGGTAATTGGTAATGTTAGAGTTGGGATGGATGACATACATGCGGCAGCAGGTGGTGGTATTGGTGCAATGTGTCATGTGACATCAGCGGCACCCCAGGCTGGTAGCCATGCCACTGACTCAGCACATCCACAACAAAAGCCATTTTAAACCACCCAGTCACCACAACAACCTACAAAACCACAACAACCTGCACAACAACCACAACAACCTGCACATCCACAACCACATGTCAACATCCAGTACCCACCAGCAGACAGCATCTGGGATTGGCACCAAGATGCCAATTTTGTTCCCAGTCCCCATCACCTTGATGAAACTTAAAGTGAAATGCAGCCATCTTGTACACTTGGGAAGAATGCCACTGAACTACAATGTTTTTAGTTATTCCTTGGTAAACCTCTGGTGGAAATTGTCAGGGAAAATAGCATATACTTCGATTACTCCATGGCAAACATGATTTTATCAAGATCGCACCAACACCAGTGGAAAGATACAACTGTGGCTGAGATGTTTATGTTCCTGGCCACAGCAATGATCATGCCATGTGTGTATAAGCACACTGTCAGATCATACTGGTCGACAGACCGCCTAATTTCAACCCCAGCTTTGAGAACATAAGAATATAAGAAAGAAGGAACACTGCAACAGGCCTACTGACCCATGCAGAGCAGGTCCATATGTGCTCCCCGGATTAGCCTAATAATTCACCCCCCCCCCGGATTAGCCCAATGACCCACCCAGTCTGGTCACCTCCACTCAAGGAAGGAGCACGGCACCAGACCCAGCAGCACAAGCTGTTCAGGTCCAACTCCCACCCACACCCACTCATTTACTTATCTGCGAGGGAAAAGTTCAACAGATAGGAGTAGCGAGCGAGTATATGGTTGCGATAGTTTGATTGCCGGCTGCTTGTTAAGATAGGGTCAGTCTAGCTCCCGCTATCCCCTCCCCCCCTTTTTCCACCCCGAAAGGTGACTTGTGGGGCTCGGACTAAACAGTAATCACTTGACTCACAGCTCCCAGCACAACTGTAAGTTGTAGATGAATGGTTCACAGAACCGACACGTTGATAAATTAGACACATGTGCAACTCTTGGGTATCTTTATTAAGGAAACATTTCGCCACACAGTGGCTTCATCAGCCCATACACAGGAGAAGCTTGAAGAACAGGAGGAGAACGAGGTAATCAGTCCCTCAATCTTGAGTCAATGTGGTCAGTCCATCAATCTTGAGTAGAATACGGCATATGAGAGGAGAAGGAGCTTATAAACCGTAGGTAGGAGAGGTGCAGCAGTCGTAGGTGGTGTCACATTTGCCCAATGTGGAAGTAAGTCGTGCCCAAGGGTTAGGCAAGCGAAGAATTCCCAAGTACTAAGATCCCAAGAAGTTGCAGTGTCTGACAGGACACTGTTTATAAGCTCATTCTCCGCTCATATGCCGTATTCTACTCAAGATTGATGGACTGACCACATCGACTCAAGGTTGAGGGACTGATTACCTCATTCTCCTCCTGTTCTTCAAGCTTCTCCTGTGTATGGACTGATGAAGTCACTGTGTGGCGAAACGTTTCCTTAATAAAGATACCCAAGAGTTGCACATCCAAGAGTTGCACATGTGTCTAATTTATCAACAACTGTAAGTAAAAGCCTCTGCTCCTATTCTAGTGGATATATTGGTTGAAAGCTTCACTTTTGACCCATAATAAACTTAGTCCTTTCAGTCTTAAGTTCCACAGTATGCTTTTAGATAAACACCATTTCTTTTAGGTATTGTGCTTATCATAGAGAGTGATTTCTTAAGCAGTGGGTAACCTTTGTCTCTTTTCAGCTTGGAATGACAGCTCGGGTCATCTGCCAACTAAAGAAACGTGTTGTTGGAGACGGACTGCATACAGGTCCTGAGACCTCACTTTTTGATCTACCTACCTGATTAATTGTAAGCAAAAACTGGCGACTACCCCTCATCTTGGCAGTGGTAAAGAACCTGCGTTCCTATCATCTGGACTGACTATTCAAGGCTGTAGACTCTGTGAAGAACTAGTCGTTGGGTTGTCACCAACACCTGTGACCCCCCCCCCACCACATCATCAGTAACGGGTACAATTTCTACAAGACGGTGTCAACCTCCACCAGACACCCCAGTATAACTATATATATTAGTGTTGAATTCAATTGTCATTTTTTCCATTTCATTTTTAATTTTTCTTTAAAGTAGGATACACCTTCATGTCTCAATGTTTTATCTTTGCATTACTAAATAATAAAGTGTTTATCTTTGTGAATTATTATTTCTTTTTCTATTCATTAATTTTCCTGAGGAGGAGCCAGCCTTGGTAATACTGTCTGAATTGTTACAGGGCTGAGTAAGCCTTCACATTATCTAACCTATTTTTATATCTACACAACGTTTTAGCCTGAATAACTGCACTCGGGAGTTTGTTCCACTCATCCACAACTCTATTACCAAACCAGTACTTTCCTATATCCTTCGTGAATCTAAATTTTTCCAACTTGAAACCATTGCTGCGAGTCCAGTCTTGGCGGGAAATTTCAGCACGCTATTTACATCCCCTTTATTTATTCCTGTTTTCCATTAATACACCTCGATCATATCTCCCCTAATTCTACGCATTTCGAGAGTGCAGATTCAGGGCCCTCAGTCTATCCTCATAGGGAAGACTTGTGATACATGGGATCATCTTTGTCATCCTCCTCTGTACGTTTTCCAGAGCATTTATATCCATTCTGTAATACGGTGACCAGAACTGAGCAGCATAGTCTAAATGAGGCCTAACCAAGGATATATAGAGTTGAAGAACAACCTGAGGACTTCTATTATTTATACTTCTAGATATGAAACCAAGAATTTTGTTAGCTTTAATGCAAACACTAATTCACTGTTGTTTTGGTTTTAGATTACTGCTAACCAGAACTCCTAAATCCTTTTCGCAATCAGTATTAATATCAACGTTATTTAATTTATATGTGGCATGGCTATTTACCTGTCCAACATTTAAAACTTTGCATTTGTCAATATTAAATTGCATCTGCCACTTCTCCGACCATTGCATCAGTCTATTCAAATCATCCTGGAGTGCTCTAGTGTCCTCATTAGAATGAATTGGATGGCCTATTATGGTGTCATCAGCAAATTTGCTTATGTCGCTATTTATTCCCTCACTTATGTCGTTTATGTAAACTGTGAACAACAACGGACCCAACACTGACCCCTGAGGAACACCGCTTGTGACGTGCCCCTATTCTGATTTCTCCCCATTTATGCAAACTCTCTGCTGCCTATTTGTCAGCCCTGCCTCTACCCAGAAAAAAATTTCTCCTCCTATTCCGTGTGCCTTAAGTTTCCTCAATAGCTTCTGGTGTGGAACTATATCGAAAGCCTTACTGAAGTCCATATACACAACATCATATTCATTACCATGATCTACCTCCTCAAACACCTTAGTAAAAAAAAGTTAGTAAATTCGTAAGACAGGAACGCCCCTTTGTAAAACCGTGTTGATTCCATAAATTTTCCCACTATGGAGGTAAGGCTTATTGGTCTATAGTTCGAAGCCAAAGACCTGTTACCTGCCTTGTAAATAGGTATTACATTTGCCATTTCCCACTATGCCAGTTTGCAGTGATATGTTAAAAAGGTATGCTAAGTTCCTCTTTACATTCCTTTAACACCCTTCAGGACCTGGGGATTTGTTAGGTTTTAGTTTCTCTATTTGTCTGAGGACCATGTCACTAGTTACAGCAATCGTGCATAGTTTATCATCCTGTTCTACATAATCTATTATTTCAGGAATATCGCTAGTATTTTCCCTGGGTGAAAACTGAGAGGAAGAAGGAATTGAGAATTTCACACATATCCTTATCACTGTCAGTGATCTGACCAGAGTTACTCTTAAGTGGGCCAATCTTGTCCCTAATCTTACTTCTGTATACCTGAAAGAACCCTTTTGGGTTAATCTTTGAATCCCTTGCGACCTTAGCCTAATAATCCCTTTCATTCGTCGCTCAACCTTTGGGACGAGCGGACGTGAGCTGAGCCTGCCCTCTGCTGTCAGCCGGTGACAACTTGGTTTTCTCAAAATGGCGCAGCAGGCAAGAAGAAGGGTAAACACTGTCGGCATAGAAGTGGTGCGTGGGGCTGTGCATGCCCACTCAGCTCAAGTTTTATTACCTGCCATCATCAGGGACACATACGGCATTGCCAACGAAGAGCTGTATGGTGTAGCCTTGAACGGGGCATATAGAATTTTTGTGAAATTTCTCAATGCAAGTGTATATGAGGACATAGTCGCCAGGTTCCAAGATCTTTGTGTACCAGTGAATCCTGCAGTGACGGTAAGGCTACATGATGTGTCCCGCCATTATACGTGGGTGAAGATAAGAAATGTACCCTTTGAGGCTAATGAGGCAGACCTACGTGCTGTCTTCGAGAAGTTTGGGACTGTTCATATGGCGACATTGGGGAAATGGAAGGAAGGATCGTATTCTGGGATGCCTGAAGGAAGTTTTTCCTTAAAAATGACATTGAGGCATCCTATTCCTTCCTATATTTTCCTAGAAGACTTCAGGACTCAAGTAATGGTGACTTACGCAGGGCAACATCGTACCTGTCGATTATGCGGTGCCTATGATCACATTGCTGCGCAGTGTGTTAAACAACAGGGTACACAGGCGAAGGAGCAGCATAAGGAGGCATCAGAGGACCTTGAGACGTTGGATTTGGCACGACCTGAGTCGGTTTCCTTGAACAAGGCTTGGAGTGTGGAGGTCGAGGAGGCCTTGAGGGAGGAAGAGTGTGTAACTCTTCCGAGAGAGACATGCACTGCCGGGCAGGCACCGGAGACCAAAGATGTGGTGTCACTGGGTGAGGACAGGGCCGTGGAGGCTACCATTGATTCAGTCCTCCACGACCTGTTAGGGACCCCAGGAGAGGTCACAGTTGAGGGGCTTGTGGGTGCCCTGGATGCTGCTGGGGTTCCAGGTGGTGAGAGGGGGGGAGGCATGTCAGAGACCCAGGTTGAGGCTGGGTTGCAAATTGGCACGGTGGTGGCGGAAGTGCACGGGGATGGCTTCCAGGTGGAGGCGGGGAGAAAGGCTCGAGTGTCACGGAAGAGAGCGGCAGTGCCCTCGGACGTGGACGATGTGGATGTGCTCACTCCAGCACAGCGTTCGGGCAAAAAGGTTTGGGCTGAAGTGGTTGAGCATGGACCTGGAGGGTCCAGGGGCAAGGGGCATGTGAAAGCAGATCACAGAATGGTGACTGAAGATCAAGGGCATATAAAGGGGAAGGGGGATAAAGGTGGTGCAATACGTAAAGGCAAACCTCCATTGACAAATTCAAGAGTCTCTCTATAAATGTTAATGGTCTGAAAAATTCTAGGAAGTGTGAATGGTTTCATGAGATGCTCATTAGGTATGGTGTAGATGTAGTGTTTGTGCAAGAGCACAACCACAAGCCGGGTTGTATGTTGATGATTGAGGGGTATACTGTATATGCGGCACACTCAACGAGATTGAAAGGAGGAGTGGCTATTTTGGTGAGGGAGGCTAGCCAGTTTACTGTACATCATTGTGAGGAGGGGGGTGAGGGGAGGGTTATAAGAGTGGATGGGACATGGGGAAGAGATAAGATGTCTTTTGTGTGTGTTTATGGTCCGGCGGAGGGGGACAGTTGAGTGAAGAATGAGTTTGTACGTGAAGTGTTGGTGTATCACTTAAGGTCGCTTCCAGCATTAGCTGTGGTGGGAGGGGACTGGAATTGCGTTATACGCCGCAAGGATGTGGAACCTAGGGGAGCAGGATATTGTTCTGGCGTTCTGAGGGACCTGTTAACCGGGGTGGGGTTGGTGGATGTAGAGGGGGGGCCGGCGTGGGAGGTGCAGCACACCTTTGTGAGGCGGGGGTATGCTGCGCGGCTGGACAGGATATACGTGACAAGGAAAGCTGTGGTGCGGAGTGTAAGGGTTTTGGATGTCTTTTTTTCTGATCATAGAGGTGTTTTGGTGGATTTGGGATGGGAGGGTCGGCCGAACAGGTATAAGAGTTATTGGAAATTGAATGTTCGGTTGCTTCAAGATGTTGAGGGGAGGGTCCTATTTGCACAATGGTGGAAAGGCTTATGGGAAGGGATGGAAGTCAATGGGGATGTGTTGAGATGGTGGGATGTGACGGCGAAGACGAGGATTCGAGAGTTCTATGTCCGACAGGGAAGGCACGAGAATCAGTTGGCTTATGGGCTTATTAGGTATCTTGAGGGGCAGTTAAGGGAGTATTATGAGAGAGGAAGGGGGGAGATGGGAGCCCCTGTGGCTGACATAGAAGGAGTGAAGGAACGCCTAATGGAAGTGCAAAATGAGAGGTTTGATGCGGCAAGGGTTTTAGGGGGGTTGGAGGAGGTCATGTGGGGTGATAGACCATCGGCGTGTGTCCTGCGAGGGCAGGGGCGCCGGCACGTTGCAATGGAAATGGTGGGTTTGAGAGTTCTTGAGGACATCGAGGGGTATAGGGAGGGACAAGATTTGGTGACGACGGAGGGGATGGGAGGGTATGCTGATTCTTGGCTTAGTGCACATATGAGGAGTGTGGGTGTGAGAGAGGGGGCTTTAAGAGAGACAGGGGGATGGGTGCGGAGTGTGCTGGACAGGGACGACAGGGAACAGTTACAGGGGCCTATTGTGGAGGAAGAGGTGTGGACGGCTTTAATGAGTATGAGCAGGGGTAAGGCACCGGGGATAGATGGGCTGCCTGCGGAGTTTTACATACAGCATTGGGGAGTATTAAAAGATTTTTTGGTACAATTATTTAATATCATAAAAGAGAGGGGTGCGTTGGGACCTTTGCAGGCAACAGCACTAGTAGTTTTGGTGCCAAAGGGTGAAAGTCAGTGCACAGTGAGAGATTACCGGATGATATCACTCATGTGTGCAGACTACAAACTTTTTGCAAAAATTTTGGGTAATCGTATAAAAAAGGTCATTGGAAAGGTAATAGTGAGGGGTCAATATGGGATTCCGGGGAGATCAATGTATGAGGGGCATGGGGTTATTAGAAGGTTTATTGAGGGTCCACAAGAGGGGGAACGTGGGGTATTGGCGTTGGATTGGAGAACGGCATATGACAGTGTCGAGAGGGAGGCTCTGTGGAGAATCATGGAGTGGCAAGGGTTCGGGGAGGACATTGTGAATTGGGCACGTACTTTATATCGGGGAGCTGGGATGTGTGTACAGATAAATGGGAGGGTGGGGTTGCATGTGAAAATGGGCAGGGGATTGAGGCAAGGTTGCCCGTTGTCACAAATATTATTTGCATGTTTACAGAATCCATTTTATAGGGCAGTGGAAAGGTGCATACAGGAGGGGGTAAGGGAGGACATACGAGGTGGGAGTCCCAGTATCATAGGTTACGTTGATGACACAACTGTCCTAGTGAGTGGGAGAGAGGGATTGGAGGGTCTGGAGAGAGTTATAGATGTTTTTGGGATGGCAACAGGTATGGCAGTGAATGTGCATAAATCAAAGCTCATGATATTGGGTGAATGGGATGGGCAGGAGGGCGGGGGTGGGGGGGTGGGGGGGCGTGTCGTGGACCGGGTGAAAATTTTTGGAGTTGTGTATATGGGTAATGCTCAGATGGCGAGGGAGAATAATTCAAAGGGTGTGGTAGATAGGGTATTGGGAAGATTGTCAGGATTGAGGCCGACACATCTTACGCTACACCAGAGGGTCATTGTGGTCAATGTGCTTTTGTACAGTAAAATATGGCATGTGGCAGCTTTGTACCCTTTGGTGTATGGGGATTTCCGGAGATTGTTGAGCAGAGTTTTCCGTTTTATCTGGGGTTCGGGATGCGATTGGTTGAAAAGAGAGGTGGTAACACTTCCAGTGGCCTTGGGAGGGCTGGGGTTAATTCATTTGGAAAGAAGGTTGAAGTGTGTATATGTGAAACATGGGTTGCTAAGGGCTCGGGGGGAAGGGAGTGGAGGGTTGGGGATGCTGCAGGGAGATCTTCGGAGATGGTGGAAGGGACAAGATTTGAGAGATGGTGAGGAGTTGTTGCGTCTATTGATGATGGTCAGAGAGCCGAGAAACATGCGGGTAGGGTCCATGGAGAGGAAGATATGGCCTAGGGTGGTAGTGGCAACGGAAGGAGTGTACCCGATGTACGCATGGGAAGACATTTGGGGCCGATTAAAAGGGTTACGCATCCGGCCATGCGTGAGGGAGGTAATGTATAGGTTTCTTCACGGAATATTGCCGTCTGGGGTTGTTTTACGAAATAGGCGAATAAGGGAGGGTGGGGTGTGTCAGGTTTGTGGGGTAGATGAATCAGCTTTTCATGTAGTTTATTTTTGTGAAAGCCTAGGGATTGTGCGGGAATGGTTAGGGAAAGTAATCCGGTATGTGGGGGGGAAAGGGTTGTCGGTTTTGAGAGCGCTCAGTTTAGATGTAGGTGGGGTTGGGGTAAAGGTTCAAAGGGCAGTGGCTTACTTAATGGTTGATTTTGTGTATATATCATGGGCAATGAGAGACAAAGGGGCGGAGGAACGTAGGATGGCCATAGCAGCATCCTTTTATAGAACAAAGTGTCGCAACAGGGAAATATATGGTAGGAGGTGGGAGAGGGATTTCTCGGAGGGCTACAGGGACTTTCTTTTGAGGGATTTATGGTCTTTATAAGCGGTCAGGGGCATGAACGGGCTGGCCTTCCCAGGGGGGGGGGGTGAGTGTGTGTGGAATTGTGTGAGTAAAGGATGTTGAGGTGATATCAATGTGATACTCAATGTAATGTCTTGGTGTTATTGTGAACACCGATGATTATAATTTATCTAAGGATTCCTTCATGTTTTGTAAGGATGTACATAAGCATGTTAGTATATAAGCATATTTTAACCTGTAATTATACATGTCTACCTATATATGAGCAATGTAACTTGTCATAATAATGAGGTTTCATACCTGTTTTTTTAACTAGTGGAACGTTCTGGTATTGTATATAATGTAAGATCTTGCCTCGGGTGTTTTTGCTTATATATTGTTACAGATGTTTTTTTTTCACATTTTCATTATATATGTTCAAGTGAATGAGTTTTTGATCTTGTGTATAGCCAGGTGAAACTGGTCAGTTTTTCACTTGGGGGGGGTAGGAGTGTAAGTAATCTCTGCAATAGCAGGTCATGTGATACACATGTCATATTATTTTAGATGTCTAATGTTGTCCATTCTCTGTAGGATGTGATGTATAGACTATCTCCGACAGTGTAAATAATCTGTCTGCAGGAGGGAATAATGTGTAAATTTATTTATTATTGTGGTAGGTTGATGTGTGTAGCGTGTTTTTAGGGTGATATATAAGATGCTAATTACTATCAAGGACTGTTGGTGGTTATGAGTGGTGACGGCAGACACAGTTACTAGGCATGTGGGGGGGGGGGTTGAAGTGTCAGCGGTAGTGTCTTAAACCCACCACCGTGCACGATATTAATTATTACCATAGGGTATATGAGGGTAGGGTGGATTGTGTTCTATGGTGGATGTGAGCCATCAGGTTCAGACATTCCTTGTATTATAGTGTCAGCCGTTTAGCTGGCTGGATTGTGTTTATATATATATTGTCATTGAAGTTTTTAATGCTCTTACAAATGTGTATGTATAAGAGATTTGTCACTGTGTATCTAAGGTGAAAGTGGCACGTTTTTCATGGGGGGGGGAGTGTAAGCTTTACTGGGTGGGTTGTATATATATGTATGTATGTGTATATATATGTATATGTATATATATCTATATATATATATATATATATATATATATATATATATATATATATATATATATATATATATATATATATGTGTGTGTGTGTATGTATGTATGTATGACCACCTTTTCATGTGAAGCACAGTACGTACAAGCGGTGTTCATGTGAAGCACAGTACGTACAAGCGGTGTTTGATTTGAGTGCAGCAGCCAGTTCTGTCATTATATATGTGCTTCTTCAGTACTGTGTAGTCACAGTTGATTATTGTTCACTGCCTGTATCTTGTTACATATTGATTATGTACCCATATATTTTTGTACCTGAGTTTTAAATAAAATATAAAAAAAAAATAATCCCTTTTTGCTTTTCTTATTCCTTTCTTTATTTCTCTCTTTAATTGAATATATTGATTTCTTACCTGCCCATCCCCTCTTTTGATACGCCTATATATGCCTCTCTTTTGACCAATGAGATGTTTTAATCTATTGTTCAAATCTTTTGGGATCATTTTTGTTAGATCTAATTTCTCTACTCGAAACAAAAATTGTCTGGGCAGCTAGAACTATGCTCTGAAAAACGTGATATTGGCAACCAAGATCACCTACCTGACCCATAGTCAGGATATCCCAATTTAGCCCACCCAGGTAATTTTTCAGTCCCATGAAGTCGGCCAAGCGAAAATCTGAGACAGATTTGATTGCAGTTATCTGGGTAATTCCATGATATATTGAAACTAAGTGATTTGTGATCACTTTCCCCAAGCTCATCATTAACCTCAAGATTATTAATTAGTGAATCTTTGTTGGCAAGAACCAAGTCAAGCAGATTGTTTCTTCTAGTTGGTTCTGTCACAACCTGTTCTAAAAAGCAATCCTGAACCGTATCAAGAAAGTCACTCGACTCAAGATTTCCTGTCATATTGTTCCAATCAATTTGTCTATAGTTAAAATCTCCCATTATTGCAACATTTTCATATCTAGATGCCTTATGAATTTCGTCCCATAACAGCTTACTGCACTCCCTATCAAGGTTTGGGGGCCTATAAATCACACCCAAAATTAATTTGTCACGTCCCTCAAGAAACTGTACCCAAACAGATTCTGTGTTCGATGTTTCTAATCTTACATCATGTCTAAGACAACAATTTAAGTTATCTCTGACATACATCGCCACACCACCACCCTTCCTGCTGACCCTATCAGTGTGGAATAGTTCATAACCATGTATGTTGCATTCAGAAGGCATTTCTCTATCTTTCAGGTTGAACCAGGTCTCAGTTATACCAATATCTATATTACCTACACTTGCAAGTAATCTTAGCTCATCAATCTTATTTCTTAGACTCCTACTATTAGTATAGTAAACCTTAAACAGCTCTGTGCGTAATATCATGTTTCACATGGTTCCATAAACTGCAGCAGTTCTAGGAATGTGACCAGTGACTCTATTAGTGTATATATAGTGTATTATAGAACAATAGTAATAATCAATTTTTTTAATTGTTTGTGCAAACAAGTGTTGTAAACAATATAATAACAATGTTTGTGCGGTTACTGTGTTGCATACAGTGAGTCGATATATATACATTATGCATTATATTGGTCTCACTGGCCACTTCGTCCTCTAGTCAGGGACTCGTCCATGACGATGTCTATTCATTCTAGGCTGCTGGGAAGAAAGATTAGACTGCTCGAACAAGGAGCGGTTAGCCTCAAAAGTGTCAGCCAGTCTGGCTGCTTCTCATGCAGTGGTGAACGAATGATATTCAGATTCTAACCTCTGGTCCAACAGATTCCAGCAGGTTATCAACCAAAAGTAACTGCATCAAGTCGGAGAAGTTGGCGACACCACTCGCCTTGTACCACTATGTGAATTTTTTTTAACTACTGCCTTGTAAAGTCTACATGAGATTGACCCTCATGTACTTGGCGGGAATACAATAATATGCTTCAAGAACTGTTGTTTTAACAACCTGTTAATCAGCAGTACAATACTGTATGCACCAGTGCTGCCCAACGCTCCTCAGTGCTCCAGCATGGTTTCGAGATACCTCGAAAAACTGTTTAGGCTCAGACTCAGCAAGGCGAGGTACTAACGGCACTGTTTTTTGCACGCTAAATGTATCACCAACAGTCTACTTAAATTGTCTCTTGTCCTTCTCTTTATCAGATTCCTCTTTAACAAATACTCGGTGCTCTCTGGTTGTTTCGAGACTGAGTTTAGCTAATTCAAGCACCAACGATGTGTGATAAATGGTTTGAAAACCGGTAAGCTGTAGATTGAGACACTTATGCAATATATGGGAATCTTTATTATGGAAACATTTCACCAAACACTTGCTTCTTCAGTCCAATACAAAGCAGAATTTAGATATAAACCATAAATTTTACTGTTGAGTTCGAAGAAAATTGCTCATTGCCTTTCCTAGATGTTTTTATTTTTAAGGGTGACAATGATTTTAAATTTAAGATTTACAGAAAAACAAATAACTGTTCCTATGTACTCAATTATTAACATCAAGATAGAGTTAAACTGTCGGTATTCTCATCAATGTTTATGAGAACTTTACGTATTTGTAGTCCAGAGTTCATTTATAAAGAAATCTCCAAATTTATGAAAAATCTAATGATCTAAAATACCAAAGAAACTTAATTGATAAATCTTTTGAAATATCTAGAAATACTTCTTACAGTTCAAGAAGGGACAACCAACATTATTGAACTAAAAATATGTTGGATTTCTCTTACCATGAAAACTTGGTTAATATGCCTTCTCTACTAGTAGTTTTAATATTAAAGTTGTATTTAAATATTTTGATACAGTTAAAATACTTTTGATAAAAGATTTCCCCCAAAATGCTGACGACTGTGTCTATAATTTCCTAGTCAAATATGTGATAAAGTTTATTACGGTAAAACTGGTAAAAGTCATAAACTAAGGTTATTGCAACATAAATATAGCATTAAAAGTGGACAAGATTCTAATGATCTGTTTATTCATGTGAGAGATTTTAACCATCCAATTGATTTTGAAAAGACTGAAAAAATTATGATCAAGTAATTCCTTGGTCGACAGGAATATAATTGAATCATGTTTCATAAAAAGTAGTTTTGAAAATATAAATAATTTCTTTTGGTTTATTTAAATTAGATTCCTTCATAATTAATAAAATTTAGGAAGACTTTAAGGTACATTAGACAAATTTTTGGGTAGAATATAAGCTGTGTTTCACGGACCACTGACTACCTACCTACTTCATCACAGAGTGTCAAGTGTTGTTGTTGTTATTGGGGGAGTGGCAGTGAGGTGTAGTCTCGTCCTTATATGAATTCCTCCTAACTTTCTATTTTTATAGTTTCTTGATAATGTGAGAAGTCACGAAAGCGCTTGGAATTTTGTTATTTTTTTCAGTGATTGTTCTGCACACACACAAACACACACACACACAATATATATATATCTATATATATATATATATATATATATATATATATATATATATATATATATTTTTTTATTTTTATTATCACACCGGCCGATTCCCACCAAGGCAGGGTGGCCCGAAAAAGAAAAACTTTCACCATCATTCACTCCATCACTGTCTTGCCAGAAGGGTGCTTTACACTACAGTTTTTAAACTGCAACATTAACACCCCTCCTTCAGAGTGCAGGCACTGTACTTCCCATCTCCAGGACTCAAGTCCGGCCTGCCGGTTTCCCTGAATCCCTTCATAAATGTTACTTTGCTCACACTCCAACAGCACGTCAAGTATTAAAAACCATTTGTCTCCATTCACTCCTATCAAACACGCTCACGCATGCCTGCTGGAAGTCCAAGCCCCTCGCACACAAAACCTCCTTTACCCCCTCCCTCCAACCCTTCCTAGGCCGACCCCTACCCCGTCTTCCTTCCACTACAGACTGATACACTCTTGAAGTCATTCTGTTTCGCTCCATTCTCTCTACATGTCCGAACCACCTCAACAACCCTTCCTCAGCCCTCTGGACAACAGTTTTGGTAATCCCGCACCTCCTCCTAACTTCCAAACTACGAATTCTCTGCATTATATTCACACCACACATTGCCCTCAGACATGACATCTCCACTGCCTCCAGCCTTCTCCTCGCTGCAACATTCATCACCCACGCTTCACACCCATATAAGAGCGTTGGTAAAACTATACTCTCATACATTCCCCTCTTTGCCTCCAAGGACAAAGTTCTTTGTCTCCACAGACTCCTAAGTGCACCACTCACTCTTTTTCCCTCATCAATTCTATGATTCACCTCATCTTTCATAGACCCATCCGCTGACACGTCCACTCCCAAATATCTGAATACGTTCACCTCCTCCATACTCTCTCCCTCCAATCTGATATTCAATCTTTCATCACCTAATCTTTTTGTTATCCTCATAACCTTACTCTTTCCTGTATTCACCTTTAATTTTCTTCTTTTGCACACCCTACCAAATTCATCCACCAATTTCTGCAACTTCTCTTCAGAATCTCCCAAGAGCACAGTGTCATCAGCAAAGAGCAGCTGTGACAACTCCCACTTTGTGTGTGATTCTTTATCTTTTAACTCCACGCCTCTTGCCAAGACCCTCGCATTTACTTCTCTTACAACCCCATCTATAAATATATTAAACAACCACGGTGACATCACACATCCTTGTCTAAGGCCTACTTTTACTGGGAAAAAATTCCCCTCTTTCCTACATACTCTAACTTGAGCCTCACTATCCTCGTAAAAACTCTTCACTGCTTTCAGTAACCTACCTCCTACACCATACACTTGCAACATCTGCCACATTGCCCCCCTATCCACCCTGTCATACGCCTTTTCCAAATCCATAAATGCCACAAAGACCTCTTTAGCCTTATCTAAATACTGTTCACTTATATGTTTCACTGTAAACACCTGGTCCACACACCCCCTACCTTTCCTAAAGCCTCCTTGTTCATCTGCTATCCTATTCTCCGTCTTACTCTTAATTCTTTCAATTATAACTCTACCATACACTTTACCAGGTACACTCAACAGACTTATCCCCCTATAATTTTTGCACTCTCTTTTATCCCCTTTGCCTTTATACAAAGGAACTATGCATGCTCTCTGCCAATCCCTAGGTACCTTACCCTCTTCCATACATTTATTAAATAATTGCACCAACCACTCCAAAACTATATCCCCACCTGCTTTTAACATTTCTATCTTTATCCCATCAATCCCGGCTGCCTTACCCCCTTTCATTTTACCTACTGCCTCACGAACTTCCCCCACACTCACAACTGACTCTTCCTCACTCCTACAAGATGTTATTCCTCCTTGCCCTATACACGAAATCACAGCTTCCCTATCTTCATCAACATTTAACAATTCCTCAAAATATTCCTTCCATCTTCCCAATACCTCTAACTCTCCATTTAATAACTCTCCTCTCCTATTTTTAACTGACAAATCCATTTGTTCTCTAGGCTTTCTTAACTTGTTAATCTCACTCCAAAACTTTTTCTTATTTTCAACAAAATTTGTTGATAACATCTCACCCACTCTCTCATTTGCTCTCTTTTTACATTGCTTCACCACTCTCTTAACTTCTCTCTTTTTCTCCATATACTCTTCCCTCCTTGCATCACTTCTACTTTGTAAAAACTTCTCATATGCTAACTTTTTCTCCCTTACTACTCTCTTTACATCATCATTCCACCAATCGCTCCTCTTCCCTCCTGCACCCACTTTCCTGTAACCACAAACTTCTGCTGAACACTCTAACACTACATTTTTAAACCTACCCCATACCTCTTCGACCCCATTGCCTATGCTCTCATTAGCCCATCTATCCTCCAATAGCTGTTTATATCTTACCCTAACTGCCTCCTCTTTTAGTTTATAAACCTTTACCTCTCTCTTCCCTGATGCTTCTATTCTCCTTGTATCCCATCTACCTTTTACTCTCAGTGTAGCTACAACTAGAAAGTGATCTGATATATCTGTGGCCCCTCTATAAACATGTACATCCTGAAGTCTACTCAACAGTCTTTTATCTACCAATACATAATCCAACAAACTACTGTCATTTCGCCCTACATCATATCGTGTATACTTATTTATCCTCTTTTTCTTAAAATATGTATTACCTATAACTAAACCCCTTTCTATACAAAGTTCAATCAAAGGGCTCCCATTATCATTTACACCTGGCACCCCAAACTTACCTACCACACCCTCTCTAAAAGTTTCTCCTACTTTAGCATTCAAGTCCCCTACCACAATTACTCTCTCACTTGGTTCAAAGGCTCCTATACATTCACTTAACATCTCCCAAAATCTCTCTCTCTCCTCTGCATTCCTCTCTTCTCCAGGTGCATACACGCTTATTATGACCCACTTCTCGCATCCAACCTTTACTTTAATCCACATAATTCTTGAATTTACACATTCATATTCTCTTTTCTCCTTCCATAACTGATCATTTAACATTACTGCTACCCCTTCCTTTGCTCTAACTCTCTCAGATACTCCAGATTTAATCCCATTTATTTCCCCCCACTGAAACTCTCCTACCCCCTTCAGCTTTGTTTCGCTTAGGGCCAGGACATCCAACTTCTTTTCATTCATAACATCAGCAATCATCTGTTTCTTGTCATCCGCACTACATCCACGCACATTTAAGCAACCCAGTTTTATAAAGTTTTTCTTCTTCTCTTTTTTAGTAATTGTATACAGGAGAAGGGGTTACTAGCCCATTGCTCCCGGCATTTTAGTCGCCTCATACGACACGCATGGCTTACGGAGGAAAGATTCTTTTCCACTTCCCCATGGACAATAGAAGAAATAAAAAGAACAAGAGCTATTTAGAAAAAGGAGAAAAACCTAGATGTATGTATATATATATATATGCATGTGCGTGTCTATGAAGTGTGACCAAAGTGTAAGTAGGAGTAGCAAGATATCCCTGTTATCTTAGCGTGTTTATGAGACAGAAAAAGAAACCAGCAATCCTACCATCATGCAAAACAGTTACAGGTTTTTGTTTCACAGTCATCTGGCAGGACGGTAGTACTTCCCTGGGTGGTTGCTGTCTACCAACCTACTACCTGTGATATATATATATATATATATATAAATATATATATATATGTGTGTGTGTGTGTGTGTGTGTGTGTGTGTGTGTGTGTGTGTGTGTGTGTGTGTGTGTGTGTGTGTGTGCGTTGCCGAATAGGCAGAACTTGCGATCTTGGCTTAAATAGCAACGCTTATCTTGCCATATAGGACAAGCGAAAATTTGTGTATGCAATAATTTCGCCAAAATCATTCTGAAATTAAGGAAAAAAATATATTTCACTGTGTTTGTTTAGTATTAAATTACTGTAAACAAACCTAAAATATATTTAGTTGGGTTAGGCTAAAATAAATTGTTCTTGTTATAATAAGGTTAGGTAAGTTTTCTAAGATTCTTTTGTTGCAAAATTAAAATTTTTTACACCAACATTAATGAAAAAAATCTAGCTTTAATCGTATGAGAGACATTTTTAGAAAGGATTAAATTTTAAATGAGTTCTTGCTAATTGACCAGTTTTACATATTCGGCACGACATATATATATATATATATATATATATATATATATATATATATATATATATATATATATATATATATATATATATATATATATATATATATATATATATATATATATATATATGCAAGGAATTCGCAAGAGCAGGCGAAATATACTCAAACACTGATTTCTGGCTGAAGGAGACTCGAACCTAAGAACCTTGGAACAAGGTACGCAGTGCTTTACCAATCTACCCACACTGGACCAATACCTTGGAGTCCAGCTTGCGCTAGACTTTGATCCAAGGCAGCCAGCTTTCAGGGAAAAGGCTTACAGCTTTTCATCTCATCCCCTGCATGCATCAGCCTTACTAGAGATTTTAACAATGCAAGGAATTCGCAAAAGCAGGCGAAATATACACAAAATCTCTAGTAAGGCTGATGCATGCAGGAGATGAGATGAAAAGCTGTAAGCCTTCTCCCTGAAAGCTGGCTGCTTTGGATCAACGTCTAGCATTGTGCTAGGCGCCAAGGTATTGATCCAGTATGGTGAGAATGGTATAGCACTGCGTACCTTGTTCCAAAGTTCGTAGGTTCGATTCTCCTTCAGTCAGAGATCAGTGTTATATATATATATATATATATATATATATATATATATATATATATATATATATATATATATATATATATATATATATATATATATATATAAGAATAGAGAAATTCCAAGCGCTTTCGTGACTACTCACATTATCAAGGATGAATAAAAGAAATGCATCAAAGGAAGGCATATAAAGTGTCTAGAAGACACCTCACTATCACATCCCACAACAAAGCAATACCTGACGTGAGACTCGTGAAAAAGAGAACACTGCAGCAGGCCCGCTGGCCAAACTAGACAGGTCCTTCATGCAACCTACAAACTATTCTACCCAAGAATTAAGAGTTTTAAGATATATTATTTGTCCATTATTAAATTCTTCCCAAATTCTATTAATTATGAATCGATCTAAATTATATAACCCAAAGGAAATATTCATATTAATGGTAAAACTGCTTTTTATGAAACAAGATTCAATTACATTCCTGTCGACCATGGACTTGCTTGACATAACTTTCTCAACTTTTTGAAAATCAATTGGATGGTTAAAATCTCTCACATGAATAAATAGAGCATTGGAATCTTGTCCAGTTCTAATGCTATATTTATGTTGTTTTAATCTTAGTTCGAGACTTTTACCAGTTTGACCGTAATGCGGTTTTTACAATAATATGTATATTTCCTTTGGTTTATATAAATTAGATCCAGTCATAATTAATAGAATTTGGGAAGAATTTAATAATACATTGGAAAAATAATATATCTTAAAATTCTTAATTCATGGGTGGAATAGTTTGTTTGTGGGTTGCGTGAAGGACCTGTCTAGTTGGGCCAGCGGGCCTGCTGCAGTGTTCCCTTTCTTATGAGTCGCGCGTCAGGTGTTGCCTCTGTTGTGGGATGTGATAGTGAGGTGTGGTCAAGACATTTTATATGCCTTCCTTTGATGCATTACTTTTATTGTTCCTTGATAATGTGAGTAGTCACGAAAGTGCTTGGCATTTCTCTATTCTTTCACAGTAGTTATTCTGCATATTCTGAGATCACCTGTTTACTGTGATCTTATTGCATATATATATATATATATATATATATATATATATATATATATATATATATATATATATATATATATATATACATTTATATACATTTATATATATATATATATATATATATATATATATATATATATATATATATATATATATATATATATATATATATATATATATATATATATATATCGTTGTTATCTCTGAATTAAACGTCTGAAAAAGCCACTTGTGGCTAACGGTTTCCTCTAATAGATATCCTGAAATAGACATTTTTCCACTAACTGTGGGTATCATATATCATATTTCTGTACCTGTATTTTACTGATATATTATTATAATCATAGGGGTGCGCTAAGCCCGTAGGATTATACAGCGCCTGTGGGGGGGATGGAAAGTATTCAGGCTCAATTCAGGGAACCGGAGCACAGATCCGATTCCCTACATCAAGAGCCCCTCACCAGGATCAAGGAACCTCCATTGAGGGGATTGTACTGATCAAGTCACTGCTTGTCGGAACATCTACCTTATCAAGATTATTAGTTGTGTAAGAAAGGTATAAAATACGATGCTGTGAACACTAACTCCAAGGCCGAGGGACTGATTACCTCATCTTTTGTATATAGTTCTACTGTCTTCCTATTATGTCCTAGAATCTGTATTGATAAAGCCACTGGATGGCGAAACGTCTACAATAAAGATATCCAGATGTTGCACATGTGTCTTAACTTTCATTTCATCAAGATTATTAATTCTTCCACAAGTGTCTACAGTAATTCTTTATTTTTTTGGATTTTTTATAATAAAACCACATTTCCAATAACGCAACACTAACACTAACGCAACACTACCACTAACGCAACACTACCACTAACGCAACACTACCACTAACGCAACACTACCACTAACGCAACACTACCACTAACGCAACACTACCACTAACGCAACACTACCACTAACGCAACACTACCACTAACGCAACACTACCACTAACGCAACACTACCACTAACGCAACACTACCACTAACGCAACACTACCACTAACGCAACACTACCACTAACGCAACACTACCACTAATGCAACACTACCACTAACGCAACACTACCACTAACGCAACACTACCACTAATGCAACACTACCACTAACGCAACACTACCACTAACGCAACACTACCACTAACGCAACACTACCACTAACGCAACACTACCACTAACGCAACACTACCACTAACGCAACACTACCACTAACGCAACACTACCACTAACGCAACACTACCACTAATGCAACACTACCACTAACGCAACACTACCACTAACGCAACACTACCACTAATGCAACACTACCACTAACGCAACACTACCACTAACGCAACACTACCACTAACGCAACACTACCACTAACGCAACACTACCACTAACGCAACACTACCACTAACGCAACACTACCACTAACGCAACACTACCACTAATGCAACACTACCACTAACGCAACACTACCACTAACGCAACACTACCACTAATGCAACACTACCACTAACGCAACACTACCACTAACGCAACACTACCACTAACGCAACACTACCACTAACGCAACACTACCACTAATGCAACACTACCACTAACGCAACACTACCACTAACGCAACACTACCACTAACGCAACACTACCACTAATGCAACACTACCACTAACGCAACACTACCACTAACGCAACACTACCACTAATGCAACACTACCACTAACGCAACACTACCACTAACGCAACACTACCACTAACGCAACACTACCACTAATGCAACACTACCACTAACGCAACACTACCACTAACGCAACACTACCACTAATGCAACACTACCACTAACGCAACACTACCACTAACGCAACACTACCACTAACGCAACACTACCACTAACGCAACACTACCACTAACGCAACACTACCACTAACGCAACACTACCACTAATGCAACACTACCACTAATGCAACACTACCACTAATGCAACACTACCACTAATGCAACACTACCACTAATGCAACACTACCACTAACGCAACACTACCACTAACGCAACACTACCACTAATGCAACACTACCACTAATGCAACACTACCACTAATGCAACACTACCACTAATGCAACACTACCACTAATGCAACACTACCACTAATGCAACACTACCACTAATGCAACACTACCACTAATGCAACACTACCACTAACGCAACACTACCACTAACGCAACACTACCACTAACGCAACACTACCACTAATGCAACACTACCACTAATGCAACACTACCACTAACGCAACACTACCACTAACGCAACACTACCACTAACGCAACACTACCACTAATGCAACACTACCACTAATGCAACACTACCACTAATGCAACACTACCACTAACGCAACACTACCACTAACGCAACACTACCACTAACGCAACACTACCACTAACGCAACACTACCACTAACGCAACACTACCACTAACGCAACACTACCACTAACGCAACACTACCACTAACGCAACACTACCACTAACGCAACACTACCACTAACGCAACACTACCACTAACGCAACACTACCACTAACGCAACACTACCACTAATGCAACACTACCACTAACGCAACACTACCACTAATGCAACACTACCACTAATGCAACACTACCACTAATGCAACACTACCACTAATGCAACACTACCACTAACGCAACACTACCACTAACGCAACACTACCACTAACGCAACACTACCACTAACGCAACACTACCACTAACGCAACACTACCACTAACGCAACACTACCACTAACGCAACACTACCACTAATGCAACACTACCACTAACGCAACACTACCACTAACGCAACACTACCACTAACGCAACACTACCACTAATGCAACACTACCACTAACGCAACACTACCACTAACGCAACACTACCACTAACGCAACACTACCACTAATGCAACACTACCACTAACGCAACACTACCACTAACGCAACACTACCACTAACGCAACACTACCACTAATGCAACACTACCACTAACGCAACACTACCACTAACGCAACACTACCACTAACGCAACACTACCACTAACGCAACACTACCACTAATGCAACACTACCACTAACGCAACACTACCACTAACGCAACACTACCACTAACGCAACACTACCACTAACGCAACACTACCACTAACGCAACACTACCACTAACGCAACACTACCACTAACGCAACACTACCACTAACGCAACACTACCACTAACGCAACACTACCACTAACGCAACACTACCACTAACGCAACACTACCACTAACGCAACACTACCACTAACGCAACACTACCACTAATGCAACACTACCACTAACGCAACACTACCACTAACGCAACACTACCACTAACGCAACACTACCACTAACGCAACACTACCACTAACGCAACACTACCACTAACGCAACACTACCACTAACGCAACACTACCACTAATGCAACACTACCACTAACGCAACACTACCACTAACGCAACACTACCACTAATGCAACACTACCACTAACGCAACACTACCACTAACGCAACACTACCACTAATGCAACACTACCACTAACGCAACACTACCACTAATGCAACACTACCACTAACGCAACACTACCACTAATGCAACACTACCACTAACGCAACACTACCACTAACGCAACACTACCACTAACGCAACACTACCACTAACGCAACACTACCACTAACGCAACACTACCACTAATGCAACACTACCACTAATGCAACACTACCACTAACGCAACACTACCACTAATGCAACACTACCACTAACGCAACACTACCACTAATGCAACACTACCACTAATGCAACACTACCACTAACGCAACACTACCACTAACGCAACACTACCACTAACGCAACACTACCACTAACGCAACACTACCACTAACGCAACACTACCACTAACGCAACACTACCACTAACGCAACACTACCACTAACGCAACACTACCACTAATGCAACACTACCACTAACGCAACACTACCACTAAGGCACCACTACCACTAACAACACTACCACTAACGCAACACTACCACTAACGCAACACTACCACTAATGCAACACTACCACTAATGCAACACTACCACTAATGCAACACTACCACTAACGCAACACTACCACTAATGCAACACTACCACTAACGCAACACTACCACTAACGCAACACTACCACTAACGCAACACTACCACTAACGCAACACTACCACTAATGCAACACTACCACTAACGCAACACTACCACTAACGCAACACTACCACTAACGCAACACTACCACTAACGCAACACTACCACTAACGCAACACTACCACTAACGCAACACTACCACTAATGCAACACTACCACTAACGCAACACTACCACTAATGCAACACTACCACTAATGCAACACTACCACTAATGCAACACTACCACTAACGCAACACTACCACTAATGCAACACTACCACTAATGCAACACTACCACTAATGCAACACTACCACTAACGCAACACTACCACTAACGCAACACTACCACTAATGCAACACTACCACTAATGCAACACTACCACTAACGCAACACTACCACTAATGCAACACTACCACTAATGCAACACTACCACTAATGCAACACTACCACTAATGCAACACTACCACTAACGCAACACTACCACTAACGCAACACTACCACTAATGCAACACTACCACTAATGCAACACTACCACTAATGCAACACTACCACTAATGCAACACTACCACTAATGCAACACTACCACTAACGCAACACTACCACTAATGCAACACTACCACTAACGCAACACTACCACTAATGCAACACTACCACTAATGCAACACTACCACTAATGCAACACTACCACTAACGCAACACTACCACTAACGCAACACTACCACTAATGCAACACTACCACTAATGCAACACTACCACTAACGCAACACTACCACTAATGCAACACTACCACTAACGCAACACTACCACTAATGCAACACTACCACTAACGCAACACTACCACTAATGCAACACTACCACTAATGCAACACTACCACTAATGCAACACTACCACTAACGCAACACTACCACTAATGCAACACTACCACTAATGCAACACTACCACTAACGCAACACTACCACTAACGCAACACTACCACTAATTCAACACTACCACTAACGCAACACTACCACTAATGCAACACTACCACTAATGCAACACTACCACTAATGCAACACTACCACTAACGCAACACTACCACTAATGCAACACTACCACTAATGCAACACTACCACTAACGCAACACTACCACTAATGCAACACTACCACTAACGCAACACTACCACTAATGCAACACTACCACTAACGCAACACTACCACTAACGCAACACTACCACTAATGCAACACTACCACTAATGCAACACTACCACTAATGCAACACTACCACTAACGCAACACTACCACTAATGCAACACTACCACTAACGCAACACTACCACTAACGCAACACTACCACTAATGCAACACTACCACTAACGCAACACTACCACTAATGCAACACTACCACTAACGCAACACTACCACTAATGCAACACTACCACTAACGCAACACTACCACTAATGCGCAACACTACCACTAATGCAACACTACCACTAACGCAACACTACCACTAATGCAACACTACCACTAACGCAACACTACCACTAATGCAACACTACCACTAACGCAACACTACCACTAACGCAACACTACCACTAATGCAACACTACCACTAATGCAACACTACCACTAACGCAACACTACCACTAATGCAACACTACCACTAACGCAACACTACCACTAATGCAACACTACCACTAACGCAACACTACCACTAATGCAACACTACCACTAACGCAACACTACCACTAAATAAACAATACCACTAACTCAACACTACCACTAATTCAACACTACCACTAACGCAACACTACCACTAATGCAACACTACCACTAACGCAACACTACCACTAATGCAACACTACCACTAACGCAACACTACCACTAATGCAACACTACCACTAACGCAACACTACCACTAACGCAACACTACCACTAACGCAACACTACCACTAACGCAACACTACCACTAACGCAACACTACCACTAACGCAACACTACCACTAACGCAACACTACCACTAACGCAACACTACCACTAACGCAACACTACCACTAACGCAACACTACCACTAACGCAACACTACCACTAACGCAACACTACCCTACTACCACGCAACACTACCACTAATGCAACACTACCACTAACGCAACACTACCACTAACGCAACACTACCACTAATGCAACACTACCACTAACGCAACACTACCACTAACGCAACACTACCACTAACGCAACACTACCACTAACGCAACACTACCACTAACGCAACACTACCACTAACGCAACACTACCACTAACGCAACACTACCACTAACGCAACACTCCCACTAACGCAACACTCCCACTAACGCAACACTACCACTAACGCAACACTCCCACTAACGCAACACTACCACTAATGCAACACTACCACTAACGCAACACTACCACTAACGCAACACTACCACTAACGCAACACTACCACTAACGCAACACTACCACTAACGCAACACTACCACTAACGCAACACTACCACTAACGCAACACTACCACTAACGCAACACTACCACTAACGCAACACTACCACTAACGCAACACTACCACTAACGCAACACTCCCACTAATGCAACACTACCACTAACGCAACACTACCACTAACGCAACACTACCACTAACGCAACACTCCCACTAATGCAACACTACCACTAACGCAACACTACCACTAACGCAACACTACCACTAATGCAACACTACCACTAATGCAACACTACCACTAACGCAACACTCCTACTAACGCAACACTCCTACTAACGCAACACTTCCACTAACGCAACACTCCCAATAACGCAACACTTCCAATAACGCAACACTCCCAATAACGCAACACTTCCAATAACGCAACACTCCCACTAACGCAACACTTCCAATAACGCAACACTCCCACTAACGCAACACTCCCACTTACGCAACACTTCCAATAAAGCAACACTCCCACTAACGCAACACTTCCAATAACGCAATACTCCCACTAACGCAACACTCCCACTAACGCAACACTTCCAATAACGCAACACTCCCACTAACGCAACACTCCCACTAACGCAACACTTCCAATAAAGCAACACTCCCACTAACGCAACACTTCCAATAACGCAACACTTCCAATAACGCAACACTCCCACTAACGCAACACTCCCACTAACGCAACACTTCCACTAACGCAACACTTCCAATAACGCAACACTCCCACTAACGCAACACTCCCACTAACGCAACACTCCCACTAACGCAACACTCCCACTAACGCAACACTCCCACTAACGCAACACTTCCAATAACGCAACACTCCCACTAACGCAACACTTCCAATAACGCAACACTCCCACTAACGCAACACTCCCACTAACGCAACACTCCAAACAACAGTACACTGTACACTATAATATTGCACATTAACAAAAAATAAAAATCTGTGACAAAAAAATATTCGAGTCAAATATCATCGTATTTAAAGGCAATAAAACCTTATTTCATATTAAAAGGACCGAATCCGTCAGCGTTAATTTCAACTTCTGGAAACTTGTTTACTCTGCCTTTCCAAGCACATTTTCATTTACAGTTTCCAGGAAAATCCAATTTCTAATTAAGACACTTCCCTTGTCTTCACGTCACCATTGTTCTCTTCTTAGCTCCTACAGGAAAGCCTACGAGTTGTCTAGTGTTTTTTGGTTAATGTTCCATAGTTTATTCACACTTTATTTACCTGTACGAATATTGTCTTCTGCAGCGATAATACTGTCGACAATTAACCTGGAGGAATAGTAACGTCAGGTACTGCCAGAAATGCCTAGGCCTGCTAGTGGCCTTCTTTGTAATTAATATTTAATAACGTGTAAATCACACATTGTAAGGTTTACAAGGAAATAAAGATTTCGATTTTGATTTGATTTTTGATTGAAGACATAGAGAATATCTTTGCACGAGCAGTAGTACCATGGTAAATCAAGATTTACAATTAATTAAAATGATCTACGCACATTTGTTGTGATTCGAATTAAAAGTCATTCACATTCTATACATTCATACGGACCGTAATTAAGTCGTGCATGACCTACATACATTCGTTAGGTCTATAACATTCATACTTATCTTTCAAATATTTTTTTTCAGACGCTAACGAATATTTATACAGGTTCTTGTGTGGAAAGAAACTGAAAGAAAAATTATCAAATGGGGATATGGATGATAATCGTACGATACATATATTTATTTCGTAAACAATAATAAAAATATTAATATTGTCCGAAGGAATTATGAAAAAGAAATAAATTAGTGACTATTGCTAACAACGGATTCCAACTGACAAAAATTTCGGGATCCTACATTTATTCTAACTGCTACGCAGCTCTTTAGAGACGCTGTAGGTCGTAGGCAAAAAGTTGCCATACCACACGGACGTTGCCTTCAGGTCGATGGCAGCCAGGCAAGAATTGACGGGATACAAAATGTTATCTCGATGACTATATGACAGCTACAGCAACTAAGTTATCCAGTGACTAAGTTGGTCTAGAATCTGTGAGCTTTCTTCCACTGACAGCTCCACCTGGTCCACAAGACGAGTGCTATCCAACACCATTTCTACGAGCTGAGGAAAACAGATTACCAGAGGTTACCATAGGTTATCGCAAAGAGAAGTGTTAGCAATGTTTAAACCTAACGTTAAACCAGGTTGCCCTATCAAAAGAAAAAAAAAAGAAAACCTTTAATCCCAGTGGATAACTTACCGTTGGTATAGTTAGAAGTAAAGTGACTACTGCTTAACCCTGTTTACCAGGTCAACAGCAACCATCGACCTACAAGGAGGTCGTTTGGCCAGGGGTACCCTGCTTAATTTAAGACTCAGGGTCACCTATTAGCAAGAAGAAAACGACAAAAAAGAAGAAAACCTATGACCACCTTACTATTAAGAACATTATTTTGAAAATGAAGTGTGGCAGAATGGATCGTAAGTGCAAGTGTATGATGAATGATATAAATTTATGTTAGACGCTTTCCTTCTCAAAATAAGTTACTCAAAAAGGCAGGAAGATTGATCGAAGATTTCATGGCCGTCAGGAAGCCATAGCAGTGAGTCAGATAGTGACGGCGATGACGAAGAGGAGGTACGTATGCTTCCACCCCCAGTCTTGATACAGCAGAGGGCCCCACGACACACGTAAACAAGCATTCAGGAGCACATTCAACGTCCTCAGGGTTGCATCGTTTCCCGAAGTATACTCCTGTGAGCCATAGACTAATTTAGATATAATTAAGGTCTTACACACCATTAATAAAGACAATCTGTAGGCTCCCTATCAGGTTCCGGTAAGGTACTGCAGAACATTTACAAACTGATGACAGCGTGTGGCAAGGGCATCAACATGTCTCTTCCAGTTGAGCCTTCAGTCAAAGCGGAGACTCATTAACCTAGATGAAGGCTGTACTGGTATTGCATTGTCTCAAAGGAATGGGGATTTACAGTGTGTAAAGGCAACTGCGACGCTTTTAGAAGCGGGACACTTAAAATAACACTGCATTGCCCAACGTAGCACAGATTCAAGCGCAGGATGAACCCGCTCTGCTTAAAATTGTGCACTGGGAGATGAATGCCACAAGCCACAATCATCAGCATACAGCGAGTATTAAGGTTACGCGAGACGGAAGCTGTAGACATTGTTATTGTTCAAGACGGAATACAAAGCTGGGCAGAGCACAGAGCCCAGTGATATCGCGGTCTCTTGGGTAAATATGTTTGAAGTTACATTATGTTACCGGAGAAGTACTGTGAAAATCCTATCACTGAACTGGGGTAAGCGACATCGTAAACCGAAAGTATAAAATATGGCTAGAATTCCCTGACACCATGTGGTATAGGGTTTTTGCAATACCTAAAAATGCAGAAATAAAGTGTTTGCGGCTGGAGACCTTAAGAATATCATGTTCCAAATTTATTAAATAATCAGTGTGCCTGTATGAGAGCGGAAAACACACTGTCGATCATTTAAGTCTTTTGATTCTTTAAAAACAAGAAACCTTTGGTTAATCATTCGTCCAATGACTTTGCAGAAGCAGTCAGTGAAATAGTGCCACGAGTTTGGCAACGTACAAGACATTCACATCTCGTTGCAAGCAACTTAATCAGGTTTCACTGTTTAAGATGCTATAGCAAGCTGTATGTGAGGGAAAGTTGATTAAATAAGACTGGAAGTGTGAATGAGTGGTGATGGTAGTATAAGTGATCGAATACTTGTTCAATAAAGAGGGTGTTTCGTTACCTCTCTCTCTCTCTCTCTCTCTCTCTCTCTCTCTCTCTCTCTCTCTCACTCCACCCTGTGGGAGTTAACATGGGACCCTCCTGGAGAGTTGATGTTACTTGACTTTCTGCTCCCATCAAGTCTGTAAGTATTCAGTTCTATTCTTGTTTATTATATTAAATGTGATTTTTTTTTATTAATTTAACCGGACCTGATCTGACTTACGTATCATAATATAATGTTTCTTAGTCCTCAACATTTCTTTTAAAGTTCATCTGCCTATCATGTGAGTGACTGCTTGTCCAGGTTTTACCTTTATTTCTTTCCTGTAGCCTTGTTGTTCGAAGTGAGTCACCTGACACCTGTAAAACGAAGTGGGCAGCTTAATCTATGCAGTAGATCCCAGACTTTCACTTCTTATGGGTATCAGAAGTGTTAGTGAACCCACGGGAAGATGTCCGGTCCCATTGCCTTTGAGGTATTGTAGATGGATGGTTTAAAGAACCGAAACGTTGATAAATTAGACACATGTGCAACTCTGGGGTATCTTTATTGAAGAAACGTTTCGCCACACAGTGGCTTCATCAGTCCATACAAAGGAGAAACTTGACGAAAAGGAGGAGAATGAGGTAATCAGTCCCTCAACCTTGAGTCGATGTGGTCAGTCCATCAATCTTGAATAGAATACAGCATATGTGCAGAGAAGTAGCTTATATACCGTAGGCAGGAGAGGTGCAGCAGTCGTAGGTGGTGTCACATTTGTCCAATGTGGAAGTAGGTCGTGCCCAAGGGTTAGGCAAGCGAAGAATTCCCAAGTATTAAAATCCCAAGAAGTTGCAGTGTCTGACAGGCTTGTAGATGAATGGTTCAGAGAACCGACACGTTGATAAAGTAGACACATGTGCAACTCTTGGGTATCTTTATTGTATGGACTGATGAAGCCACTGTGTGGCGAAACGTTTCCTCAATAAAGATACCCAAGAGTTGCACATGTGTCTAATTTATCAACGCCTATGAGGTATCAAGGTCACTTAGCAGCTTCTTCACCTACTCCTCAATTGTGTGCATATCGTCCAGCACCTGTTGGTCTAGTCCCTGTTGGTGTGCGTGTGTGTGTGTGTGTGTGTGTGTGTGTGTGTGTGTGTGTGTGTGTGTGTGTGTGTGTGTGTGTGTGTGTGTGTGTGTGTGTACTCACCTAGTTGTACTCACCTAGTTGAGGTTGCGGGGGTCGAGTCCGAGCTCCTGGCCCCGCCTCTTCACTGATCGCTACTAGGTCACTCTCCCTGAGCCGTGAGCTTTATCATACCTCTGCTTAAAGCTATGTATGGATCCTGCCTCCACTACATCGCTTCCCAAACTATTCCACTTACTGACTACTCTGTGGCTGAAGAAATACTTCCTAACATCCCTGTGATTCATCTGTGTCTTCAGCTTCCAACTGTGTCCCCTTGTTACTGTGTCCAATCTCTGGAACATCCTGTCTTTGTCCACCTTGTCAATTCCTCTCAGTATTTTGTATGTCGTTATCATGTCCCCCCTATCTCTCCTGTCCTCCAGTGTCGTCAGGTTGATTTCCCTTAACCTCTCCTCGTAGGACATACCTCTTAACTCTGGGACTAGTCTTGTTGCAAACCTTTGCACTTTCTCTAGTTTCTTCACGTGCTTGGTTAGGTGTGGGTTCCAAACTGGTGCCGCATACTCCAATATGGGCCTAACGTACACGGTGTACAGGGTCCTGAATGATTCCTTATTAAGATGTCGGAATGCTGTTCTGAGGTTTGCTAGGCGCCCATATGCTGCAGCAGTTATTTGGTTGATGTGCGCTTCAGGAGATGTGCCTGGTGTTATACTCACCCCAAGATGTTTTTCCTTGAGTGATGTTTGTAGTCTCTGACCCCCTAGACTGTACTCCGTCTGCGGCCTTCTTTGCCCTTCCCCAATCTTCATGACTTTGCACTTGGTGGGATTGAACTCCAGGAGCCAATTGCTGGACCAGGTCTGCAGCCTGTCCAGATCCCTTTGTAGTTCTGCCTGGTCTTCGATCGAGTGAATTCTTCTCATCAACTTCACGTCATCTGCAAACAGGGACACCTCAGAGTCTATTCCTTCCGTCATGTCGTTCACAAATACCAGAAACAGCACTGGTCCTAGGACTGACCCCTGCGGGACCCCGCTGGTCACAGGTGCCCACTCTGACACCTCGCCACGTACCATGACTCGCTGCTGTCTTCCTGACAAGTATTCCCTGATCCATTGTAGTGCCTTCCCTGTTATCCCTGCTTGGTCCTCCAGTTTTTGCACCAATCTCTTGTGTGGAACTGTGTCAAACGCCTTCTTGCAGTCCAAGAAAATGCAATCCACCCACCCCTCTCTCTCTTGTCTTACTGCTGTCACCATGTCATAGAACTCCAGTAGGTTTGTGACACAGGATTTCCCGTCCCTGAAACCATGTTGGCTGCTGTTGATGAGATCATTTCTTTCTATGTGTTCCACCACTCTTCTCCTGATAATCTTCTCCATGATTTTGCATACTATACATGTCAGTGACACTGGTCTGTAGTTTAATGCTTCATGTCTGTCTCCTTTTTTAAAGATTGGGACTACATTTGCTGTCTTCCATGCCTCAGGCAATCTCCCTGTTTCGATAGATGTATTGAATATTGTTGTTAGGGGTACACATAGCGCCTCTGCTCCCTCTCTCAATACCCATGGGGAGATGTTATCTGGCCCCATTGCCTTTGAGGTATCTAGCTCACTCAGAAGCCTCTTCACTTCTTCCTCGGTTGTGTGCACTGTGTCCAGCACTTGGTGGTGTGCCCCACCTCTCCGTCTTTCTGGAGTCCCTTCTGTCTCCTTTGTGAACACTTCTTTGAATCTCTTGTTGAGTTCTTCACATACTTCACGGTCATTTCTTGTTGTCTCTCCTCCTTCCTTCCTTAGCCTGATTACCTGGTCCTTGACTGTTGTTTTCCTCCTGATGTGGCTGTACAACAGTTTCAGGTCAGATTTGGCTTTCGCTGCTATGTCATTTTCATATTGTCTTTGGGCCTCCCTTCTTATCTGTGCATATTCGTTTCTGGCTCTACGACTGTTCTCCTTATTCTCCTGGGTCCTTTGCCTTCTATATTTCTTCCATTCCCTAGCACACTTGGTTTTTGCCTCCCTGCACCTTTGGGTATACCATGGGCTCATCCTGGCTTTTTCATTAATCCTTTTACCCTTGGGTACAAACCTCTTCTCAGCCTCCTTGCATTTTGTTGCTACATATTCCATCATCTCATTAACTGGCTTCCCTGCCAGTTCTCTGTCCCACTGAACCCCGTTCAGGTAGTTCCTCATTCCTGTGTAGTCCCCTTTCTTGTAGTTTGGCTTCATTCGTCCTGGCCTTCCTGCTTCTCCCTCCACTTGTAGCTCTACTGTGTATTCGAAGCTTAAAACCACATGGTCACTGGCCCCATGGGGTCTTTCATATGTGATGTCCTCGATATCTGCACTACTCAAGGTGAATACTAAGTCCAGCCTTGCTGGTTCATCCTCTCCTCTCTCTCTTGTAGTGTCCCTTACGTGTTGGCACATGAAGTTTTCCAGTACCACCTCCATCATCTTAGCCCTCCATGTATCTTGGCCCCCATGTGGGTCCAAGTTCTCCCAATCGATCTCCTTGTGGTTAAAGTCACCCATGATCAGGAGCTTTGCCCTGCATGCATGAGCTCTTCTGGCCACTCTAGCCAGTGTGTCAACCATCGCTCTATTGCTCTCGTCGTACTCTTGCCTTGGCCTCCTGCTGTTCTGTGGTGGGTTATACATCACTGCTATTACCACCTTGGGACCTCCAGAGTGAAGTGTTCCCACTATGTAATCACTTTCTTCTCCGCTGTCTCCTCTCTCCAGCTCATCAAAATTCCAGCGATTTTTGATCAGCAACGCCACTCCTCCACCCCCCCCTGTTCCCTCTGTCTTTCCTCAGGATTTGGTATCCCGTTGGAAAGATGGCATCTGTTATCATACCTGTAAGCTTGGTTTCTGTGAGAGCTATGATGTCCGGTGATGCTTCTTTGACTCTTTCATGCCACTCCTTCCACTTATTTGTTATTCCATCAGCGTTTGTGTACCATACCTTCAGTTTCCTTTCCAACACTGTGGTTTGGGGGGCCTGTGAGGGTGGGAGACCTGGTGGCATACTGTGGGATTCTATAGCTCTGTGTTGGGTGGAGGCTGTGGGTATGGATTGTAGTGTGTGTTCGGATGGTGTGATAGGTTGTATGGTCCTGAGAATAGTTGTGTGTGTGCTTGCCCTTGCTGTTCTGTTCTGCTCTGACTGACCTCTGCTGGTTCTCTCCTTGTCTCTTTTCCTAGCTCCTTTCGCTTTTTTGTCCTCTCCCTCAGCTGCTGTCGTTCTGATTTTGTTCTGTCTCTGTCTAGGAACACCCTCTTGTACTCTTCCGAGTATTTCAATCGTGGTTTCTCTTGG
>NC_091368.1:20449775-20489775 GCF_038502225.1 Cherax quadricarinatus
TAGGTATATTTCTACACCATAGGAAAGTTAGCACAGGCACCTCTGTGACCACAAATGCAAGTTTTTACAGACGAATCTCCAGCTAGCGTGGCCGTGACGAACTCTAGCTCAAGTCCCTTCACTGCCGTCAACATGACTCAAGAAATCGTAATGACACGATTGCAAATAAACCATAGCCCCGTGGCTAACGCGACGGGCTGGAGTTTTGAGACTCTATGACCGCGGGTTCAATCCCGGCCGGGGGTATGGTTTATTTGCAATCGTGTCATTACGATTTCTTGAGTCATGTTGACGGCAGTGAAGGGACTTGAGCTAGAGTTCGTCACGGCCACGCTAGCTGGAGATTCGTCTGTAAAAACTTGCATTTGTGGTCACAGAGGTGCCTGTGCTAACTTTCCTATGGTGTAGAAATATACCTAGTTGGATGAATCTTATGTGGCTAGCTGGTCTAGTGGCTAACGCGACGGGCTGGAGTTTTGAGACTCTATGACCGCGGGTTCAATCCCGGCCGGGGGTATGGTGTCCACCATTGCTCTGTTGCTCTCTTCATATTCCTCTCTTGGCCTCCTGCAGTTCTGTGGTGGATTATACATCACTGCAATGACCACTTTGTGTTCCCCCGACTGAAGTGTACCTGCTATGTAGTCTCTTTCTCCCGTCTCATCTATTCCTTCCATTTTCTCTAATTTCCATCTGTTTTTTACGAGCAGAGCAACCCCACCTCCCCCCCTGCCCCTTCTATCTTTCCTCATGATCTGGTATCCTGGTGGGAAGATTGCATCTGTTATTGTCTCCATGAGTTTTGTTTCTGTAACTGCTATGATGTCTGGGGACTTCTCATTGATTCTTTCTTGCCATTCCTCATGTTTATTCGTTAATCCATCTGCATTTGTGTACCAAACCTTCAACTTCTGTTCTAATACTGTAACTGTGGTGCGGGGGGTGGAAACAGAGGGATCGGTGTGTGATGGTTGGTTTGGATTGTTCAGTTGCCTTGGGGGTGTCGTGGCTGGAGTCCTTCTGCAGGTGTTTCTGGGGGGTGCGCTTGTCCTTCCATTTGATCCTGGGATATTCTGCTCTCCTTTTTCATTTCCTCCCATTTCTCCTTTCGTTTTTGAACTCTCTCTTTCACTGTCTTCCTTTCGTCCTGTGTTCTGTCTCGGTCGAGGTACACACTCCGGAACTCCTGCTTGCCTCTCAGCCGTGCTTTCTCCTGCAGGATCATGGTTCGGGTTGATTCTGCCTTGAAAATTACTTTGAGAGGCCGATTCCTTTTCTTTGTGAACCACCCAATTCTCCGAAAATTTGCCACCTGGGTCATGTCCCCCTCGCCTATCACCTTCATGATGTCTTCAATCGCTTTTTTCTCCTCCTGCTTTCTTTCATCGTAAGTTTCCCCTTTAGCTTCGTCTAGCCCATAGACAAACACGGATCTCTCCCTTTCCACCTCCCACTGTGACTCCCATTGCATCCTCTGATGTGTTTTAGTTCCTTCCCGTGGAGTGTTCCTTCCTTCAGTCCCTTCCCTCATTGTGGCCCCTATGCTTCTTGGTTTATCCTTCCTGCTCACCTGCTCCTGGCCCCCACAGGTATCTGGTAAGGTCCTTGCACATGTCCTAGTTCCTTCGATGTCTTCCAACCTCTCTTTCTGTCCTAGAGTGCTCCCTGTCTTTGTTTTGGCCCCATGTGGGTTTGACAGGACCTCTGCATACAGTTTAGTTTCCATGCTTCCTTCGGACCTGTTGTCTGTGTTCGATGTAGCCATTGCCGATGCTACTTCTGTAATATCTTTGTCTCTGTGCTGTTTCAGATGTCTCAGCTCCTCTTCTAATCTCTCTATCTTGATTTCTGCTTCTGTGGCCTGTTGCTTCCACCTTCTGCATTCTGCTGCTAACCTCTCTTCCATCTTCCTTTCCAGCTCATCTAGTCTCCTTCCCCTTGTGTGTGTGTGTGTGTGTGTGTGTGTGTGTGCCCCCACTTCTAAGTATTCATACTGCTAATAAATACCGGTAGATACCAGTAATTCTAAGCTTACCAATACTTGTAACACTTATCGATTCTACTTCTAAAATTCAGAAAGTAGCTAGGTTGTAAAATTTAGCTTGTCTCAGCTTAAGTGTCTGACGTTATCCCTCACTACCGCTTTACTCCTTGCACTCTCCTCTATGCTATTTCTACTCTAATTCTGGTAATGTGTATGTGTGTGTGTGTGTGTGTGTGTGTGTGTGTGTGTGTGTGTGTGTGTGTGTGTATGTGTGTGTGTGTGTGTGTGACCCCACTTCTAAGTATTCATACTGCTAATAAATACCGGTAGATACCAGTAATTCTAAGCTTACCAATACTTGTAACACTTATCGATTCTACTTCTAAAATTCAGAAAGTAGCTAGGTTGTAAAATTTAGCTTGTCTCAGCTTAAAGTGTCTGACGTTATCCCTCACTACCGCTTTACTCCTTGCACTCTCCTCTATGCTATTTCTACTCTAATTCTGGTAATGGCTTGCAGGAGTGAGTGACCAGTATCTAACAGTGATGCAGGACCAGACTCAATCTTGCAATATGCAACCTCAACAGGTGAAATACTTGCGCTGACAGCGGTGTGATGACAAGTTGCCAGAAGCTGATGACGTAGCCGTCTACATAGGCCTTCTCTCACTATTTTGTAACTCCTTCACCCGTGATGTTTATAATCATATATGCTCATGCATCCCGCGTTCCTCATGTGATTTCACTTTTCACTTATTACAGAATACACTTCACATTCGGTGTTACACTTTATATGTATAATGGCATACAAACTGTTGTGACGTCACTGCTTCAGTAGGCCTACTGCCACCTTCCCTTGTTGTATATTTTATTTTTTTCTTTCTCCTTTTGCCTATTAACTTTTTCACTCTCACATTACGGTGCCCCACATTTCACTTGTTAACCAAATGCTGGTAATTCTTGATCACCCGTTTCCACGTGTGTGTGTGTGTGTGTGTGTGTGTGTGTGTGTGTGTGTGTGTGTGTGTGTGTGTGTGTGTGTGTGTGTGTGTGTGTGTGTTCTGTATCCCTAACACCAGACATTGAACATTGACTACTCCGAGTCACGTCCACTAGCAACAACGCCATTCACGTGCTTCATTAACTTATCCACATCGTGAATTCTGAGAACTTCATGCAACATTCCATCAACACACCTTCTGTTCGGGACATATATATATATGTCGTGCCGAATAGGCAGAACTTGCGATCTTGGCTTAAATAGCAAAGCTCATCTTGCCATATAGGACAAGCGAAAATTTGTGTATGCAATAATTTCGCCAAAATCATTCTGAACCTAACGAAAAAAAATATATTTCACTGTGTTTGTTTAGTATTAAATTATTGTAAACAAATCTAAAATATATTTAGTTGGGTTAGGCTAAAATAAATTGTTCTTGTTATAATAAGGTTAGGTAAGTTTTCTAAGATTCTTTTGTAGCAAAATTAATTTTTTTTACATTAACATTAATGAAAAAAATGTATATTTAAACGTATAAGAGAAAATTTTAGAAAGGACTTCATTTTATATGAGTTCTTGCTAATTGACCAGTTTTACATATTCGGCACGACATATATATATATATATATCAGTGTTTGTGTATATTTCGCCTGCTCTTGCGAATTCCTTGCAGGTTGGTAGACAGCAACCACCCAGGGAGGTACTACCGTCCTGCCCAGTGAGTGTAAAACGAAAGCCTGTAATTGTTTTACATGATGGTAGGATTGCTGGTGTTTTTTGTCTGTCTCATAAATATGTAAGACTACAGGTGTCTTGCTACTTCTACTTACACTTAGGTCACACTACACATACATGTACACGCGTATTTATACACACTCACCTGAGTTTTCTTTGATTTTATCTTAATAGTTCTTGGTCTTATTACTTTTCCTTTTATATCCATGGGGAAGTGGAATAAGAATCTTTCCTCCGTAAGCCATGCGTGTTGTAAAAGTCAATTAAAATGCCGGGAACAATGGGCTAGTAACCCCTTTTCCTGTAAAGATTACTAAAAAGAATAATAATAAGAAAATTGTCGAAGTGAGAAGTCTGAATGTGCGTGGATGTTGTGCAAATGATAAGAAAGAGATGATTGTGGATGTTATGAATGAGAAGAAGCTGGATGTCCTGGCTTTAAGTGAAACAAAGCTGAAGGGGGTGGGAGGGTTTCAATGGAGAGGAATAAATGAGATTAGGTCAGGGGTTTCAAATAGAGCTAAAGAAGGAGTAGCAATAATGTTGAAGAATAAGCTATGGCAGGAAAAGAGGGACTATAAATGTATTAATTCAAGGATAATGTGGAGTAAAATAAACATTGAATGTGAAAAGTGGGTTATAGTAAGCGTGTATGCACCTGGATAAGAAAGAAGTGTAGAGGAGAGAGAGAGAGTTTTTGGGAAATATTGAGTGAATGCGTGGGGAGTTTTGAATCAAGTGTGAGAGTAATGGTGGTTGGGGATTTCAATGCTAAAGTGGGTAAAAATGTTATGGAGGGAGTAGTAGGTAAATTTGGGGTGCCAGGGGTAAATGTAAATGGGGAGCCTTTAATTGAGCTATGTGTAGAAAGAAATTTGGTAATAAGTAATACATAATTTATGAAAAAGAGGATAAATAAATATACAAGGTATGATGTAGCACGTAATGAAAGTAGTTTGTTAGATTATGTGTTGGTGGATAAAAGGTTGATGGGTAGGCTCCAGGATGTACATGTTTATAGAGGGGCAACTGATATATCGGATCATTATTTAGTTGAAGCTACAGTTAGAGTTAGAGGTAGATGGGAAAAGAGGAAGGTGGCAACAACAAGTAAGAGGGAGGTGAAACTAAAGGAGGAGGAAGTTCGGGTGAGATATAAGCGACTATTGGCAGAAAGGTGGGCTAGTGCAAAGATGAGTAGTGGGGGGGGGGCTGAAGAGGGCTGGAATAGTTTTAAAAATGCAGTATTAGAATGTGGGGAAGAAGTTTGTGGTTATAGGAGGGTGGGGGCAGGAGGAAAGAGGAGTGATTGGTGGAATGAAGAAGTAAAAGGTGTGATAAAAGAGAAAAAGGTAGCTTATGAGAGGTTTTTACAAAGAAGAAGTGTTATAAGAAGAGTAGAGTATATGGAGAGTAAAAGAAAGGTGAAGAGAGTGGTGAGAGAGTGCAAAAGGAGAGCGGATGATAGAGTGGGAGAGGCACTGTCAAGAAATTTTAATGAAAATAAGAAAACATTTTGGAGCGAGTTAAACAAGTTAAGAAAGCCTAGGGAAAGTATGGATTTGTCAGTTAAAAACAGAGTAGGGGAGTTAGTAGATGGGGAGAGGGAGGTATTAGGTAGATGGCGAGAATATTTTGAGGAACTTTTAAATGTTGAGGAAGAAAGGGAGGCTGTAATTTCATGCACTGGTAAGGGAGGTATACCATCTTTTAGGAGTGAAGAAGAGCAGAATGTAAGTGTGGGAGAGGTACGTGAGGCATTACGTAGAATGAAAGGGGGTAAAGCAGCTGGAACTGATGGGATCATGACAGAAATGTTAAAAGCAGGGGACAACATAGTGTTGGAATGGTTGGTACTTTTGTTTAATAAATGTATGAAAGAGGGGAAGGTACCTAGGGATTGGCAGAGAGCATGTATAGTCCCTTTATATAAAGGGAAAGGGGACAAAAGAGATTGTAAAAATTATAGAGGAATAAGTTTACTGAGTATACCAGAAAAAGTGTACGGTAGGGTTATAATTGAAAGAATTAGAGGTAAGACAGAATGTAGGATTGCGGATGAGCAAGGTGGCTTCAGAGTGGGTAGGGGATGTGTAGATCAAGTGTTTACATTGAAGCATATATGTGAACAGTATTTAGATAAAGGTAGGGAAGTTTTTATTGCATTTATGGATTTAGAAAAGGCATATGATAGAGTGGATAGAGGAGCAATGTGGCAGATGTTGCAAGTATATGGAATAGGTGGTAAGTTACTAAATGCTGTAAAGAGTTTTTATGAGGATAGTGAGGCTCAGGTTAGGGTGTGTAGAAGAGAGGGAGAATACTTCCCGGTAAAAGTAGGTCTTAGACAGGCATGTGTAATGTCACCATGGTTGTTTAATATATTTATAGATGGGGTTGTAAAAGAAGTAAATGCTAGGGTGTTCGGGAGAGGGGTGGGATTAAATTATGGGGAATCAAATTCAAAATGGGAATTGACACAGTTGCTTTTTGCTGATGATACTGTGCTTATGGGAGATTCTAAAGAAAAATTGCAAAGGTTAGTGGATGAGTTTGGGAATGTGTGTAAAGGTAGAAAGTTGAAAGTGAACATAGAAAAGAGTAAGGCGATGAGGGTATCAAATGATTTAGATAAAGAAAAATTAGATATCAAATTGGGGAGGAGGAGTATGGAAGAAGTGAATGTTTTCAGATACTTGGGAGTTGACGTGTCGGCGGATGGATTTATGAAGGATGAGGTTAATCATAGAATTGATGAGGGAAAAAAGGTGAGTGGTGCGTTGAGGTATATGTGGAGTCAAAAAACGTTATCTATGGAGGCAAAGAAGGGAATGTATGAAAGTATAGTAGTACCAACACTCTTATATGGGTGTGAAGTTTGGGTGGTAAATGCAGCAGTGAGGAGACGGTTGGAGGCAGTGGAGATGTCCTGTCTAAGGGCAATGTGTGGTGTAAATATTATGCAGAAAATTCGGAGTGTGGAAATTAGGAAAAGGTGTGGAGTAATAAAAGTATTAGTCAGAGGGCAGAAGAGGGGTTGTTGAGGTGGTTTGGTCATTTAGAGAGAATGGATCAAAGTAGAATGACATGGAAAGCATATAAATCTATAGGGGAAGGAAGGCGAGGTAGGGGTCATCCTCGAAAGGGTTGGAGAGAGGGGGTAATGGAGGTTTTGTTGGCGAGGGGCTTGGACTTCCAGCAAGCATGCGTGAGCGTGTTTGATAGGAGTGAATGGAGACGAATGGTACTTGGGACCTGACGATCTGTTGGAGTGTGAGCAGGGTAATATTTAGTGAAGGGATTCAGGGAAACCGGTTACTTTTATATAGTCGGACTTGAGTCCTGGAAATGGGAAGTACAATGCCTGCACTTTAAAGGAGGGGTTCGGGATATTGACAGTTTGGAGGGATATGCTGTGTATCTTTATACGTATATGCTTCTAAACTGTTGTATTCCGAGCACCTCTGCAAAAACAGTGATAATGTGTGAGTGTGGTGAAAGTGTTGAATGATGATGAAAGCATTTTCTTTTTGGGGATTTTCTTTCTTTTTTGGGTCACCCTGCCTCTGTGGGAGACGGCCGATGGTGATGGGATGGTGAGGTTTCAGAGAGGCTGCTGTCTGAACTCAACAAATTTTCCAACCTGTGCCTGGCTAACAGTGTCCCAGAGGCCATCAGACCCCTTTTCTTTGGTACCTCATTGTGTGCCCTCCGGAAAAAGGATGGCGGAATCAGGCCCATTGCAGTGGGTAACACCCTTCGGCGCCTAGTCGCCAAGGCTGCAGTAAGAAGGGTGAGTCAAGAGGCTGCTGCAATGCTGAAACCAACTCAGCTCGGTTTCGGCGTTCAACAGGGCTGTGAAGCAGCTGCCCACGCAGCACGAGTATATATCAAAAACATGTCCTATGAAAAAGCCTTGGTCAAATTGGACTTTGCCAATGCTTTCAACTCAGTCAGAAGGGATGCTGCTCTCCAAGCAGTTTATAGAAACTTCCCTTCCCTTTATCCCTTCATAGAATCGTGTTATAGTGTGACTTCCAAACTATTGTTTGGGGACCATGAAATTGACTCGTGTGAGGGCGTGCAACAGGGGGACCCTCTCGCCCCCTTTCTATTTTGTTTGGTCATCAAGGAAGTCACGGGGGCACTCTCCAGCGAGCTCAATATCTGGTTCCTGGACGACGGTACCCTAGCTGGCACAACAGAATCTCTCCTAGAGGACATCAGTAAAATTAAAGACATGGGAGAAAGCCTGGGCCTTTCTTTCAACCCCACCAAATGTGAAATAGTTTCTACCAATCAACAGATGATCCAGAATATTAGTGCCGTTTTACCAGGAGCACGAGCCATTGATCCAGCCAATAGCACTCTCCTCGGTGCTCCTCTTGGGTCCAATGCCATCGATCTGATCCTAGGAAAAAAAGTCTCAGACCTCCGGACGATGGAAAGCAGGATGAAAGACATTGACACACACGATGCCTTCTACCTACTCACCAGGTGCCTGTCAACCCCAAAACTTACCTATTTTCTGAGATGCTCCCCAGCCTTCAGCAGTCCAAAACTCAAGGAATATGACTCTCTCCTGAAGGCCATGCTAGAGAGTGTATTGAATCTTTCCCTTGACGATGGACAGTGGTTGCAAGCCTCACTTCCGGTCAGGCTTGGAGGGCTAGGAGTACGCAGATCCTCCCAGATTGCTCTACCAGCTTTCCTATCCTCTTCCATTGCATCAAACGAGTTGATAAGACAAATTCTTCCTGACACCCTCAGTGACTCAGCAGGAATAGAAGACCCTAGCTATGCCAGTGCCATCACCGAATGGGAGACTCTTGCTGCTTCAGCACCAAACCCTAGTGCAGCACTGGCTCACAAACAGTCAAGCTGGGATGGCCCAATTGCTGAAAAGGTGCTTGCCAACATGCTCAGGGCTGCAACATCAGATGGGGAGATTGCCCGTCTCCAGGCTGTGAGTGCACATCACTCCGGGGACTTCCTCCAAACAGTTCCCATATCGGCAATGGGAACGCGACTCGACCCTAAGACCCTCCGTATTGCAGTGGCTCTGCGCCTTGCTGCCCCAATTCACACAGAATATATGTGTATTTGCGGCGAAGTGCAAGCAGACCAATACGGTCTACATGGTCTTAACTGGTAAGACACATATGCAACAGTTAGGTATCTTTATTTCGAAACGTTTCGGCTACACAGTAGGCTTCTTCAGTCGAGTACAGAAAAGTTGATAGAAGCAGAAGAGACTTGAAGACGATGTAATCAGTCCATCACCCTTAAAGTTTTGAGGTGGTCAGTCCCTCAGTTTGGAGAAGTGCATTGTTCCGTAGTCTGAAACAATATGGAGTTGAAGTGACAGGATGGAGCCTTATATAGCGCCAGGAGGTGAGACGTAGGTCTCTTTGGGAGGTCAGGTCCCTCTCGAATCCAGCCGTTCTCACTAGTAGAGGTTGTCGAAGTTGATTTTAGGTCTGTACCAAGATACCCTTGTGTTGCAGTGTCTGACAGATTGAACATCAAAATGGTATAAAATACCGACAGGTTGTTAGGTAAGACACATATGCAACAGTTTTTTATCTTTATTTCGAAACGTTTCGGCTGCACAGTAGGCTTCTTCAGTCGAGTACAGAAAAGTTGATAGAAGCAGATGAGACTTGAAGACGATGTAATCAGTCCATCACCCTTAAAGTTTTGAGGTGGTCAGTCCCTCAGTCTGGAGAAGTGCATTGTTCCGTAGTCTGAAACAATATGGAGTTGAAGTGACAGGATGGAGCCTTATATAGCGCCAGGAGGTGAGACGTAGGTCACTTTGGGAGGTCAGGTCCCTAAAATCAACTTCGACAACCTCTACTAGTGAGAACGGCTGGATTCGAGAGGGACCTGACCTCCCAAAGTGACCTACGTCTCACCTCCTGGCGCTATATAAGGCTCCATCCTGTCACTTCAACTCCATATTGTTTCTGACTACGGAACAATGCTCTTCTTCAGACTGAGGGACTGACCACCTCAAAACTTTAAGGGTGATGGACTGATTACATCGTCTTCAAGTCTCTTCTGCTTCTATCAACTTTTCTGTACTCGACTAAAGAAGCCTTCTGTGTAGGCGAAACGTTTCGAAATAAAGATACCTAACTGTTGCATATGTGTCTTACCTAACAACCTGTCGGTATTTTATACCATTTTAATGTTCAATGGTCTTAACTGTTCCAAAACCAAGGGCTGGCATGCAAGACACAATGAGGTCAACGACATCATTAAGAGAACCCTTGCTACAGCTGGATGCCCTGCCGAGAGGGAGCCCCGATCACTTGCAGCAAACAATACCCACAACCCAGCAAACCGCCACGACGGGATCACCATCTATCCTTGGAAGAATGGCAAGCTCTTAGCATGGGACTATACCTGTGTGTCCACACTGGCTGACACCTATATCCATCACAGTGTGGGGCGACAGGGAGGAGCTGCTGACCACAGGGAGGAGTACAAGATCAGCAAGTACAGGGACATTAGCCAACAGTATCAATTTGTCCCAGTGGGATCAGAGACCTTGGGATCATGGGGAAAAAATGGCACACGTTTCCTTAAAGAATTGGGTTCCAGACTCATCGACACCACCAGGGACCCAAGGGCAGCCACTTTCATGTTCCAGCGCCTCAGCGTGGCCATCCAGAGGGGAAATGCTTGCTGCATACTTGGCTCACGTCCAGCCTCGGAGAAGCTGGAGGAAATTCATGATCTTTGATACATTGTGCCATTGTATTCTTGTTTATGTTTTTTTCTGTAAATGTATTTTGTTTATTAATAAATGTTCACATAGAATAAAAAATATATAGGGGGTGGTAGGAGAAGAAAATATTCAAACAGCTCCGGGGAGAACCTTGAGTTTTCCCTGAGGTACGTTTATTGTCTTCTCTGAGGATGAGGGCCCCCATTCCAGCTATAGAGGTGGTACTTCCCTATATATTAAAAAAAAAATATATATATATATTTATATAATATATATATATAATAAAATATATATGTATATATATATATAATATATATATATATATACATATATATATATATTACATATATATAGGTAGGTAAAATGAAAGGGGGTAAGGCAGCCGGGATTGATGGGATAAAGATAGAAATGTTAAAAGCAGGTGGGGATATAGTTTTGGAGTGGTTGGTGCAATTATTTAATAAATGTATGGAAGAGGGTAAGGTACCTAGGGATTGACAGAGAGCATGCATAGTTCCTTTGTATAAAGGCAAAGGGGACAAAAGAGAGTGCAAAAATTATAGGGGGATAAGTCTGTTGAGTATACCTGGTAAAGTGTATGGTAGAGTTATTATTGAAAGAATTAAAAGTAAGACGGAGAATAGGATAGCAGATGAACAAAGGAGGCTTTAGGAAAGGTAGGGGGTGTGTGGACCAGGTGTTTACAGTGAAACATATAAGTGAACAGTATTTAGATAAGGCTAAAGAGGTCTTTGTGGCATTTATGGATTTGGAAAAGGCGTATGACAGGGTGGATAGGGGGGCAATGTGGCGGATGTTGCAGGTGTATGGTGTAGGAGGTAGGTTACTGAAAGCAGTGAAGAGTTTTTACGAGGATAGTGAGGCTCAAGTTAGAGTACATAGGAAAGAGGGAAATTATTTCCCAGTAAAAGTAGTCCTTATACAAGGATGTGTGATGTCACCGTGGTTGTTTAATATATTTATAGATGGGGTTGTAAGAGAAGTAAATGCGAGGGTCTTGGCAAGAGGCGTGGAGTTAAAAGATAAAGAATCACACATAAAGTGGGAGTTGTCACAGTTGCTCTTTGCTGATGACACTGTGTTCTTGGGAGATTCTGATGAGAAGTTGCAGAGATTGGTGGATGAATTTGGTAGGGTGTGCAAAAGAAGAAAATTAAAAGTGAATACAGGAAAGAGTAAGGTTATGAGGATAACAAAAATATTAGGTGATGAAAGATTGGATATCAGATTGGAGGGAGAGAGTAAGGAGGAGGTGAATGTATTCAGATATTTGGGAGTGGACGTGTCAGCGGATGGGTCTATGAAGGATGAGGTGAATCATAGAATTGATGAGGGGAAAAGGGTGAGTGGTGCACTTATGAGTCTGTGGAGACAAAGAACTTTGTCCTTGGAAGCAAAGAGGGGAATGTTTGAGAGTATAGTTTTACCAACGCTCTTATATGGGTGTGAAGCGTGGGTGATGAATGTTGCAGCGAGGAGAAGGCTGGAGGCAGTGGAGATGTCATGTCTGAGGGCAATGTGTGGTGTGAATATAATGCAAAGAATTCGTAGTTTGGAAGTTAGGAGGAGGTGCGGGATTACCAAAACTGTTGTCCAGAGGGCTGAGGAAGGGTTGTTGAGATGGTTCGGACATGTAGAGAGAATGGAGCGAAACACAATGACTTCAAGAGTGTCTCAGTCTGTAGTGGAAGGAAGGCGGTGTAGGGGTCGCCCTAGGAAAGGTTGGAGGGAGGGGGTAAAGAAGGTTTTGTGTGCGAGGGGCTTGGACTTCCAGCAGGCGTGCGTGAGCGTGTTTGATAGGAGTGAATGGAGACAAATGGTTTTTAATACTTGACGTGCTGTTGGAGTGTGAGCAAAGTAACATTTATGAAGGGGTTCAGGGAAACCGGCAGGCTGGACTTGAGTCCTGGAGATGGGAAGTACAGTGCCTGCACTCTGAAGGAGGGGTGTTAATGTTGCAGTTTAAAAACTGTAGTGTAAAGCACCCTTCTGGCAAGACAGTGATGGAGTGAATGATGGTGAAAGTTTTTCTTTTTTGGGCCACCCTGCCTTGGTGGGAATCGGCCAGTGTGATAATAAAAAAAATATATATATTAGTTTACTTCATGAGATTAATTTACATACTTTATTTTTCATTATTGCTTCAGTTAGGTAAGTCATGTTTGTTTTAAATTTATATAATTATTGTTTTGCATAATTTTAATAAAATTTATTATTTTCATCATATTACTGACTTTTTCTTGATTTTTTTTATAAGTCGGACCGGTCCTTTCAAATACCCTGTGAGGGTCTAAAAGGGTCGTTATACCTTCAAACTGTACAACAAAACGACCAGGGTTTACCTTTGTAGGATTTTAGGGTAAGACATTTCTCTGGTAATTTAAAAGCAGAAATGTAAAAGGTGGTATAACAAAGCTCGGCCGCAGCTTTGTGATGTAAAAAAACTGGATGGTAGTTGGGCGAGCTACTGTTGAATGTTAACCTCTTGTTGCACTCCAGTGGAGTGCAACAAGTATATTGTTAATGGTGATGCGGTGGATAGTATTCAAGACCTGGTTGATGTGGTGTTATTGGCGATGGTGGAAATAAAGCCTCGCCATGAGTCACTTTTAGCTAGTAGGATAGTACGTACGCTTTTCCAGAGCCTGAGTAAATTTACAATGAATGAAATGTTGCGTAGTAGGCTCTGTCAAAAATCCTGTAAATTCTATGATAATTAAGTGCCTTGAAGCACTCTGGTGTCCACCAGGGAATTTAATGTTGGTGTGTAATCATAGAGGTCTTAGAAATAGCCAGCTCAGCAGTCCTAAAAATTGATAGAGCGTCATTTATAATTTTGGTGACAGTGTCATCTACGGATATATCAAGGGTCGCAAGAATGTAAAATAGCCCAGATCTGTTTATTTGAAACTAAACCGGAGGAGAAAGAATATTGAAATAGTTACATTCCTTGGAGTAGTCAAACATCCCAAAGAAAGAAAAGTTGAAATATCCAGAGAAGACATGGATAAATCTACTGCAAAAATATTACCAGACCGGTCATCAACGTGAGTACCAGAAGCGTGACGTTTTAATTTAAAACATCCTTATATTTGTCTTCCATTAACTATCCCAAGACAGCCCCATTGATGACTGGCATTGAAATCAACGACAATATACTGACGATGGGCAGTTTAGTAATTAGTGAATTAAACTCATCAGCATCAAGTGGCTCGAAGTGTTAACATTAGACTGAACAAATAACCAGGTACGTATCATTGAATTTAATTCTACAAGCGACAGAATTGAGAGTTGAACTCATTGTCACTCCACTTGAAGGTAAGGTATTGCGAACATGAAGAGCAATACCGCACCAGTGATAGTTATTCAAGATCTGCACAGTGTTGGACTGTCTTTGTAAGAAATGTCTCCGGTAGACAAATAACGGTGGGCTGATGAAGTATTAATAGCAACGAAAGTTACTTTTAGTGTCGATTACTTTCAGGAAGGCTTGCGTCGGCTTCTTTTTTTCTCGTGGAAAGAGGCCATATGATAAATTACGTCCCCTATGAGTGATTTCCATACTGGAGTAAGTCTTGCTGGACGCGTACGCACTGGCTTAACCATAACGTTAGAAGAGGGAAGGAGAGAGTGACTTGAGGTTGGGTCGATGCCGTACCTCGCTTCTCAACTTTGGGGATTACAGAAGTATCAGAAAAAGGAGTAAGCAGAGATTTAGAAGCAGCAGGTATAGGAGTATCAGGTTTAGAAGTTGGGTTTGAAGACGCTTTCGTAGAGCTGCGGCATAAGACTCTTTAAGCTTAGGGGTCTTGTGCAACTCCTTGTCCCTTTTTCAAGCCTCGTGACTGTGATAACCCCGGTCAAAACTGCGATGAAGGGGTGCATTGCCCGAGAGGTGCAGTTATCAGTCTCATGCTCCATTCTTACACACCACAAAGACGATTATCAGTACAAGGTTTTTTCACATGACCATACTTCTGGCAACGGTAACAACTCAAGGGGTTTGAAGCGAAAACCTTAACCTCAACACGCAGGCAACCATTGTAAAACATGAAGATGAAGAGCAGCTTTTCCGAAAGTGACACAAACAAGAGGTATCTCCTTCAGCAGGTCACCAACCAACTTTGTCATAAAATGTACGATTATCTAGTTTTGATCCTCAACATACTGACAATGTCTTCCTCTTCCCTATTAAATTCTCTGCAGTAAATTAGTCCTCTGCAAGAGTTTAAGTTTATTTCAACATCATAACAAAGAAATTTACGAACGTTCAAGATGTTCTTACACAAAGAAGCAGTTTTATCACCACCAATAAATCACCACTCGCTAGTTTCTTTACTCAGTAACCTTAATCAAGAAATGATTGGGAACGAGTTTCTCGAAATCCATGAACGGGGTAACACAAGACGAGCACAGTCAGGTGGAATATCGCACAGAGTTGGGCTGGGGCCTCCACTCCCTCTTTCGGAGTAAACGGAAAGCTTAGAATCATTTTCATGGAACACTTCCCCAACCCACAGTGTGTGACTCCTGAGCCAATAAACATAGAATTCCCAATTGTGAAGTTATTTACCTTGGGGTGGCGATCTGCCAAAATATAAACGATCACAAAGTACTTCCCTCAATACTACGTTGGGTGAAGTCATAAAAAACTGTTGTGAAAAACAGAAACAAATACGTTACCCTAACTGCTGTCAAGAAAGTTACTGGTTGAGTTTTGCCTCTAACACTTCTCATAGTGAAACTGCGATAACTCACTGGTGTAAGGGAGGGAGTGTTTTTTTTTGGTGAAATAAATATATAAATAACTAATTTATAATCAAGGACTGTAAGTCCGTGATCATAAATACAAAAAATCGATGAATAAATTCAGTCTCAGCCTTTACAGAAGCCATATTCACCCCGGACAGACTCGTATGAGTAATGGTTCCTAGTTCCTCAACATAAAGCATGAACCAATGCCTACGTGGCCAAATACCTCCAAAGAAGGCGACTATTAGCTCATTAAAAGGTTCGAGATATAGCATGAGTGTGTGGTCCGTTTCAAAAATAAATTCTCTGCCTTCCCTAAATTTAAATTTCGACTTTCCCAACAGGAATTTGAAACCTTACTTCTCAATGGCGGGGTGTTACCGCAGTATTTGTGATGACTTCTATGAAGACTGAGTCGTGTAGCGTTATCCTTTATCTGCCTCACCAGCTGTACCAGGGATATTGGCTGCCTCATTGCTGTTATCACCAACTACGATGATAAACTCAATTTCTCCGTCTCCCAGTGATCGCACCAATTTCTGTTGTTCAGTTTTGGTGACTGTTGTCATGACTAACATATCCTCCTTATGATCATGCCGTTGAAGCCACAGGCATGCTTGGCACTGAGAGCAAGTTGCCTTAGTGATCAGGATTTCTGGCAATTTTTTTAGAAGTCATAAATGGACAGTTGCGTAGGAACTTGCAGATTTTACTTACATGTGAAGAGGGATAAGTCTGACGTGGATCCTTGACTCAATGACAAGAACTGATTACGGTGCCGTACAGAAGACACTGACTATACAATACTTTTTCATTGGTTCTACTAAATCCCTCATCATTAGCAAGTGAAGATTTAACTGTTTCCAGGCCCAGAGTAACTAGTAATTAATTGCTGTAACTGGTGTTTCTCACTAAATGATGAGTTAACTATAGTATCTGTAGTTAACTCATCATTTAGTGATGAGTAATTGAAGGGAATAGAGACAAATGAGAATCGATAATGCAACCGAGTAATTTAACTTCCTTTTGTAACATTAAGATCTTCATTCAAACCATAAAGATGAATATCTGGGGCTGTAAATGACACAGCTTTTCCATTCCTCGATCCTTATTCTTCCTCACAGGACTGTTCACAGCATCACTCGACCAGGCAAGATGATACCGTTTACAAGACCTTTAATATGTAAAGTAAAAGGACACAAGTGCAACTAATGTGACATTTTATTGTGGCAACGTTTCGCTCTCCAGGAGCTTTGTCAAGCCGTTACAAACAGTACATGGATGGCTTGACAAAGCTCCTGGAGAGTGAAACGTTGCCACAATAAAATGTCACATTAGTTGCACTTGTGTCCTATTTCTTTACATATTGTCGGTAATTCTACCAACTTTATTACAAGACCTTTAATAGTTCGATATATCAGCAGACATTCCTTGCCAGAAATAAAGGGACCTAATCTTTTATGAACGCGGTCCTAATCTTTAATAAACTCGGTCCTGCCCGGGCAGGACCGAGTGAGAAACACCAGTTACAGCAATTAATTACTAGTTACTCTGGGCCTGGAAACAGTTAAATCTTCACTTGCTAATGATGAGGGATTTAGTAGAACCAATGAAAAAGTATTGTATAGTCAGTGTCTTCTGTACGGCACCGTAATCAGTTCTTGTCATTGAGTCAAGGATCCACGTCAGACTTATCCCTCTTCACATGTAAGTAAAATCTGCAAGTTCCTACGCAACTGTCCATTTATGACTTCTAAAAAAATTGCCAGAAATCCTGATCACTAAGGCAACTTGTTCTCAGTGCCAAGCATGCCTGTGGCTTCAACGGCATGATCATAAGGAGGATATGTTTGTCATGACAACAGTCACCAAAACTAAGCAACAGAAATTGGTGCGATCACTGGGAGACGGAGAAGTTGAGTTTATCATCGTAGTTGGTGATAACATTGAAAGGGTAATGTCTGAAAGGTTGACAAGGCATATGCTTTTACTTTAATACGAAATACAATTTCTGACATGTGCAGACATATCTAGTCATTCAAGGCCTGAAAATATATAGGCAATTTTTGTGAAGGCTTTCTTTATTTTAGATAACGATCCATCACTTTACTAAACATATTTATGTTTAATTTTTCTAGGCTCGTACTTTTCCACAGAAGCTGGAGAAAAAAAAATATTCCACGGGCGGAGACAGAACCCGCGATCAGAGAGCCGCGGGTTGTATGGTTTGTTTGCAATCGTGTCATTACGATTTCGTGAGTCTTGAAGCCGGAGAATTCATGCCCATAAATATTCTGGAACAATGTGAATCAGACTGTGAACAACTGATGAAAGTGTATCATCACGCCGTTGATCAATTACTGTATTAAGAGGTACTGGAAATAATGAGAGATTCCAAATGAGATTCAACAGAGAATAAAGAGGTACAACGAAACCTTGATCACATGAGACTTACGATCTAATCCTAAGTCACCGACACGTGTTAGATCGTCACTATCTTGTCCCAGTACCTGCGCAATATATATTGACTTCACGTCACAAATATCACTGGAAAAGAAAATGTCACTGTGAAAAATAAATGGAGATCCCAAAGTCTGCCCAACACTACGGACTGGTAACTGCACGTCATGGACCGAGAATTTCCCACCGAACACATGCACATATACCTATAAAAAATTGCTGTAGAGAAACAGACGGTGCATAGAAAGACTCGGTATATCTCTCAGTTTGTTCTCTAACAAATCATTAATTCCTGATTATATGGAAGATGGAAAATTGTTAGAAATAACTACAACAATGTGCAGTGGTCCAGAGTCCTTGAAAGTGACAAATTCAGTTAATGACTCTGAATGATTCACAGCAACCCGAAAAGTTCTGTGAAAATCGACAGTTCGATGTAGCCATCCGCTTCGCTAAGCGGTTGGGTATATCGAGGCTGTCAAATCTAGCCATTACGGAAGGAGGAGTTATTTTCCGTTGGTGGAGGATTTCCTCTGGCTGATGGGTTTCTTCTGCCTCCTTACTAGAACTGACAATGATCAAAAGAATCCGAGACTGTGGCTTCTGTCGCCCACTCTACTGATTTTGTAACATGAAGCACTGTGAAGGTGACCTAGTGTATTGCATTTCAGTCATTTTACCATTTCGTAACCAAACCATACCGCGGGCGGGAATAAAACCAACGATCAGAGAGTCATAAAACTCCAAACCGACGCCCTAGCCACTGGGCCAGCTTGTTACAATATGATTAATCCAACTAGGTATATTTATAAATATACCTAGCCGGATGAATCTTATTATAGCCACCTTGCCCAGTGGCTAGCGCATCGGTCTGGAGTTTTATGAATGATCGCGGGTTCTACCCCCACCCGTGGTATGGTTTGTTTGCAATCGTGTCATTACGATTTCATGAGTCATTTCCTAATGCTTAAGCTTTGTGTTAACCGGCTGCTCTAGTTCCGTCACTTACTCTTTATCACAAGTATATCGACCATCCGGGGAGGGTATATCGCTCGATCAAGTAAATAATCCCTAGAAGACAGACGTATTTCAGTCATTGTACCATCCAAGAAAGATATCTCCTCTCTTTAGATAATCCGAGGTCTCTGCACGTCTGTGCACGGGAGGCGATAACGCAGATTGTTTATTAGGCAGTTGTTAGGTAAGACACATATGCAACAGTTAGACAGCTTTATTCCGAAACGTTTCGCCTACACAGTAGGCTTCTTCAGTCGAATACAGAAAATAGGCAGGAACAGTAGTGATGTGAAGACGATGTAATCAGTCCATCACCCTTGTAGTCGTAGAATTTGAGGTAGTCAGTCCCTCGGCCTGGAGAAGTGTCTCTTACCTAACAACCTGTCGGTATTGTATACCATTTTGATGTTTATTAGGCAGTTAAAAATTACTCAATGAATGTTTGAAGCGAATCAGATTCGCTATTCACCATTTATCATATGGACGCAAATTCCCTAATTTTTATCAACAAAAATGGCTAATGGGAACAAATGCAACCCTATACTAAGTCAAACTTTCCACCAAAGAAACATCAGCTCTGAAGCCTAACTAAAAACAAATTCTATTACCACGGAGGGATCAAAATCCAAAAATATTACAAGATTTTTTCTGATCAGAAGATTCATTCTTTATTTACATCAGAGAAACTATTTTTATTTACAAAAGTGGCATAATAAAACTTAAACAACCTAAAATCAAGTCAACGCTTCTATTGCAGCAAAACAAATCAGCAGCAAAAGTTTAAAACCAACCAGAAGAGAATTCTTCGGTCATTGCATAAAACCCATTATACAATAGTGACTGTGGTATGTTACGCAATTATATACTATTCAATTAAGGGGACGATAAATCCAGTTCCTTAGATTAACAGCACCTCACCAGCATCATGGTTAATAATGGAATACTCTAAACACACGGCATCAGGACTACTGGCCCATGCGAGGCAGGTCCAACTCACACCCACCCACACCCACTCATGTATTTATCTAACCTATTTTTAAAATTACACAACGTTTTAGTTTCAGTGACGCTACTTGGGAGTTTGTCCCACTCATCGCATTACTTACATTCCCCTTATTTATTCCCGTTTTCCATTTATACATCTCAATCATATCCATCCCCCCCTAGTTCTACGCCTTTCTAAAGAGTGTAGATTCACCCCTCAGTTATCCTCCTTTGTACGTTTTGAAGCGCATTTATATCCATTCTGTAATACGGTGACCAAAACTGTGCAGTATGATCTAAAAGAGGCCTAACCAACGAAGAAAAGCCTGCAGACTCGTGTTAGTTATACTTTTTGATATTAAGCCAAGAATTCTATTCGCTATATTTCCAATATTAACGCACTATTGTCTTGGCTATAGAATACTGCTAATCAGAACTCCCAGAACTTTTTCGAAGAAATATTAAGATCTACATTATTTAGTTTATAAATATCATGGTTGTTTACCTTTCCGACGCTTAGAACTTTGCATTTGTCTATGTCAACTTCACCGACAACTGCGTCAGTCTATTCTGATCTTCCTGGAGTAATCTAGCGTCCTCATCAGAATGAATTCGATTGCCTATTTTGGTGTCATCGGCAAACTTGCTTATGTCGTTATTTATACCTTCATCTATATCGTTTATGAAAACTGAACTATAAGGGACCCAGCACTAAACCCTGTGGAACACAGCTTGTGATGCTACCTCACTATGATTTCTCCCTGTTCATGCAAACTCTCTGTTGCCAATCTGTCAGCCACGTCTCTGTCCAAGAAAAAAATTCTCCTCCTATTCCTTGTGCCTCGACTTTCCTCAAGAGTCTCCGATGTGGGACTGTCAAAAGCCTTACCATGACCTACCTCCTCATACACCTTAGTGAAAAAAGTTAGAAAGTTCGTAGGGCAGGAACGTCCTTTTGTAAAACCGTGCTGAGATTCATTAATTTATGTTTTTTTTTCAATATGACTACAAATATCCTCGGCAATTATAAATTCCATCAATTTTCCCACTATGCAGGTTAGGTGTACTGGTCTGTAGTTCGCAGCTAAGGACCTGTCACCTGATTTGTAGACATGTCTCACATTTGCGATTTTGGACTTATCTGGTACTATGCCAGTTCGTATAGATAGGTTGAAAAGACTAGCCAAAGGTTCACTAAGTTCTGCTATACATTTCTTTTAAACCCTTGCAAACAGTTCATCAGGGCCCATGTCACTAGCGACTTGGATAGTGAATAACTTATCATTCATTTTCACATAGTTTATTATCTTTGGAATTTCACGAGTATCTTCCTGTGTAACACCTGAGAAGAAATAAGTGTTAAAAAATCTACACATTTCCTTATCACTGTCGGTGAGCTGACCGTCGTAGGAGGATACACGAGCATTGTACTGGATATAGGTGTTGTAGGGAGCATTGAAATTATGGTCAAAGCTGTACTCTTCAGGCATTGTTCCTTATATACATCTTAGATTCAATGACAAATATGAAGTTGATTAGTTGAGGTTTAACCAACAGCATTTGCGATTGATATTTTAGAATATGTCTGCATTACTGAGTAGTGCAGCGCAGTGTTTTATGTACTGTATCTATATACTTTTCAGTATTTATAAACATTAACCAACTCTTTCTTTTCAGATACTCTGATTTCTTACATACTTTACTACTGAGATGGCTAAAATGTCAACGAGGAAAGCTATAGAACATTCATTCTTTGATCATGCCTGTAATTTTGATGTGAACGTTCCTAAACGTGAAGTAGAGTTCCTCCTTGACCAGAGAGGCCATAAGATGATGAAAATTGGCTGTGTTGACATAACAGTAAAAAGGATGTGGGATAGAGTCACGGTATAAGAGGAGCAGGATGCAGCCAGAGCCAGGAAACAGCTAGAGGAAAGAGAGAGTGAGCCAGCAGCTGGAGAAGTTTCTGATTCTGACGATAATTCAAATGATGCCAGAGATAGCCCCTCTGTCGATACTGATGCTGACTATGTCTTGAGTGGTCTGACTGCCAGCAGCTCACAGCAGAACAGAACAAGACTCCCTACACTGGCAGCCACATGTGACCATTACTTGATCAGTGATTATGCTGGAGCTGCCGTTCTACTGGCACCTTTATTATGGAATTTTCACCAAGGACGACAAAAGTCAAGTTGTTGGACCACAGAAGTTACGAGATGCCAGACACAAAAACCGAATGGAGAGGCAAGAAAATGAGCTAGCAAACTTGGAAAATATCACATGATTGTATTTTGATGGTAAGAAGACTTCCACTCGTGTAATGCCAATGAATGAGAAGACCAAGAAATGGAGTCCAAAGATAGTGGTGAAAGATCATTACGTCATCATGGTGGAGCCCGACACTGAATATCTCACTCATGTGACTCCCAAGTCAGGCCATGAAAAGGAGATTGTCAAGACTATCTGTACATTTCTGGTGGAACACTAACTCGGCAGCCTGTTGTATGTGTTGGTTGTGACGGGACCAACGTAAATGTCAGAGCTGACAATGGAGCCATTCATCATCTTGAAATGTTGCTTGGTTATCTGGTCCATTATTTCATCTGTCAGCTTCATGGAAATCAGCTACCAATCCAGGCTGTTTTCTACCACTATGACGGTAAGCCAAATGGTCCTGAGCACTGGAGAGGTCCCATTGGCAAGCAAATCAAGGATCCTCTGTCTGAGCTGCCAGTTGTTGCTTTCCAGCCAGTCAATTTCACTGATTTCCCTGCTCTGAATGCAAGGCGTCAGAGGATCTGTCCTGGTACCAGAAATACTTGTATAGGATTTGCAAAGGAGTGATCACAGGTCCATCCTGTGTGTCAAGGTGGAATATTTTATGGAGTAGGATCCTTAAGCTGTGTGTGTGGCAACATCAAGATCCAGTCAGGAGTTGAATAGAGTCGTCTTTATGATTTTAAAGCTCAGTGCTCCAATGTGGTTCCACATCAAGCTGCACCTTACGTCACACACGGTCCAAAGAACGTCTTCCAGTCACTGCAATTTATGAGACATCTGAACAGTGAAGAAAAGAAGATAGTAAAGAAGACTGCCCAAAGAAATTCTTACTTTGCTCACACAGATCAGCTACTTCTTGGTATGTGTGCTGATGAAGATATGACTGACACACGAAGCTGTCTCAGTGATAAGAAAAATTAGAGAAGAGAATCAGAAGACAGAAGAAAATACTGAGTGCTCTAATGAGGACGGTGAAAATTCTGCTGATGCTATTGACGAGGACTTGTTACTCTTCATTGATGATGAGGATGACAGTGAAGATGTAGTGAATGACAATGTGGCTCCTATTGTCAACTTAAGTAGTGATTCCCACACTAAAGTGGCAAGCAAAGATCTATCATTCCATGATTGACTGGAAGACTGAGCTCAAAACTGAGACTCCTTCCATTGCTTCTCTATCAGATCAACAGGTTCTGAAAGTTATTGAGACTCCACTGGAGGTGCCCAAGTGGCTAGACAACACTCAAGTTGTTGAGAGAGGGATAAAATTGATGATTGAAGCTTACACTTAAGTGACTGGAAAGAAGGCAAGAGATGGATATATCAGGTAAACAATATTTTCCAGGAAAGTGATGCCCAAGTTCCGCACCAAGAAAGACTTCACTTATAACTTGTAATAGTTTAAAATTAAATAGTTGATGACTGATGTAACCCATGTACATTTAATTATATAATTTTCACAACCAAAAATTATATAAACTATGTACACTTGATTATTATCCTGACAACCAATAAATTATAATTAATTGCTTTCAATGGTGTATAATTTGACGAAAAGTCGATCGCGATTCTGCGGGGTAAATGGGCATGAAATGGTCTGAAAATTTTCACAGAAGTTTGTGACCATACAAATAATGCCTGAAAAGTGCAGCTTGCATCTCAGAAATTTGTATTTTTTTAATGCTCACTATAATGAACGTCATAATATAATCAAATACTACATATCTCGTATAATTAAACCTACAGCCAATAAACATTTTTCAAGGTGATATTTGGATTCAGGGCATGAAAATACATAAGAATTAACTAATCTCATTTTAGAAGCATACCACTTTTCAAAAATTGTTGACCAGTGATATACAACCTCAAACACACAACTATTTTTTTTAACACACTCCAGTTTTTCCTTATATATTTTGAATATAATAATTTGACTCAACGTTACTAATAATTGCTTTCTAATTGATACTCTAGGGAATTAAATCTGTGCTCCAGTTCCCTGAATTGAGCCTGAATACCTACCATCCCTACCCCCCACATACGTTGTATAATCCTAAGGGTTTAGCGCTCCCACATGATTATAATAATAATTGATAAACATCATATTGTTACTTTTCATAACAAAATGTGTGTTTATTTTGTGTTTATTTTGCGTTTAATGTTAATATTTCTTTCCCAGCCTCAGTGGTCAGTTACATCATTTAACATATTCTTGCCCCCAGATTTAAAAACTCTTCCTCAGTGATGTTTATAGAATGTTCAAGTTCATGTTTGGTATATGTCCCGTAGCTCGAACTCTTGTGCACTCAAGTCTCACACTGAGGTCCGGAGTTCGAATCTCCGGTATGGCTGGAAAACATTAGGGACGTGTTTCCATATGACACCTGCTGCTCATGTTCACCCATCAGTAAAATGGGTACCTGGGTGTTAGTGGACTGGTGTGGGTCGCATCCTGGGACACTGACCTAATTTGCCCAAAATGTTCTGTATAACAAGCAGCTTTCTATACAGTAGTATGTCACTGATGTCAGCTTTGGTCTGTATACCTTGTTCATACACTGATATTATTATTATTATTATTGTTTCCAACCAACATTACCTCCTGTTCATACAAACTGACTTCGTTTCGTCATTCAGAGATACACTTTCTTCCAAATTCTGTTTAGGGTAAAGATATACTACAGAGTTATGATTAGCTTGAATTTTAACCCTCAGAATTATGTCCAACAATATCATGCTTTTGGATTTATGTCACAAGCAGTTGAGTGTTAACATATATATACTCACTCCAAAAAGAAATCAAAAGGGATTATACAGTGAATGGAACAATACACAAAAATCACACTGTAAATGGTGCAAGTCGGACCGAAACGTCGTCGTAAGATCCCCTTTCCTATTTATGGATTATTTACGTAATATTCACTTCACTCCACCATTCTTATAAATGTAAATCATATAAGTTTTGAATCAAGTAATGTCTATGTCTGCTATTTGCTTCTATCTGGACCACATCCAGATTTAATTAAACCAATAATATTTGAATTTCCTCACAAGGAATATGCAAATATATCATATTTTTTTTTTTAAATACTCTTGGCATTCGTGAAAAAAAACTAAATTTACACAGCTAGTCTCTCCCAGCTGCATTTATTAGTTAAAATTTCCGACTCACTGGTGAACTGGTTTATTATGGCATAATGTCTGTTTCTTTCGCCACTTGTGAAGTCTTACTCAGCCCAGTAACAACTTCAGTCAGTATTACCAAGGCTGGCTCCTCCTCAGGAAAATTAATGAATAGAAAAAGAAATAATAACAGACAATGATAAACACTATTATTTAGAAACGGAAAATGTAAAACAAAACATGAATGGGTATCCTAATTGAAAGAAAAATGAAAAATGAAATGAAAAAAAATACATTTGAACTCAACGCTAATATAGGTATGTCGTGGTAATAGGGTGTCAGGTGTTGGTGACACTGAGTGTTGTTGAAATCGTAGCCGTTGCTGATGTGGGGGGGGGGAGGTAGCAGGTGTTGGTGACCGCCACTGGCTCGTTCTTCACAGAGTGTAGACGTGTATAATTACTTCAGATGACAGGAAAACAGGTTCGTTACCACTGCTATGATGAGGGGTTAGGTTCTGTGTTGGCTTACGTAACAGGTAAGTAGATTAAACATGGGACATCTCAGGACATTAGTCAGTCTCCTTCTATTCTTCTCGTTGGTTGGCAGGTGACCCTCTCTGTCATTCCAAGCTGTAAAGAGAGACAGATTACCCTCTGCTTAAGAAATCACTCTCCATGATAAGTTCAATACCCAAAAGATGTGGTGATTATTAAAACATTTAACAGATAAAGACTGAAAGGACTAAGATAATTATTGGTCAAAAGTGAAGCTTTCAACCAGTAAGTCCATTAAAATATGATCAGGCGTGTACTTACAGAAGTGTTGGGAGCTGTGAGTCGAGTGATTTACTGTTTGACAGGAGCCCCACACGTCACCTTTGGGGGGGGGGAAGACAGAGGGGAAAGGATAGCGGGAGCTAGACTGACCCTACCTTAACAAGCAGCCGGCAATCAAACTATCACTTTCGGGGAGGGGGAAAAAAGGGGGAAGGGAATAGCGGGAGCTGGACTTACCCTACCTTAACAAGTAGCCGGCAATGAAACTATTGTTACTATACACTCCCTCGCTACTCCTATCTATTGAACTTTTCCCTCACACTCCCCCTTACATTATTATTATAATCACAAAGAAGCGCTAAGCCACAAGGACTATACAGCACTCCCCCTTACAAAGACGTATAGTCAAGGAGTATAAGAAGAATAGGCGAGGAAAAAAGTTTTAACATGTGGAAGCCGCGTAAGGCAACAAATCTTCTACTGACTGTCACGACTTAATCAGTCAGAGAAATAATTAGATGAACCATTGATATACACAATATGGAACTTAAAAGCCTGGAGTGCCAATGTCCACCTCAAGAGGCGACTTTTGGTTCCCTTAAAAGTTTCTAGGTATATCAAAGGTTTGTCATCCGTTTCTAAAATGAATTCTTTTCCCAGCAAATAAAATTTAAGCTTGGAGATACCCCATAAAAGGGCCAAACATTCCTTTTCTGTGGTGGAGTATCTCGTTTCTGCGGGAAGGAGTTTCTGGCTTAGGAAGCATACAGGGAAGGGAGTACCATCATGGTATTGTAGTAGCACCGCACCTAAGCCAGTATTGGAGGCATCAGTTCTTAAACAAAATGTTTTATTAATATCTGGAATCTTAAGAATAGAGTCTTTTGAAAAGATACTTTTAATCTCATTAAACTTTTCCCGAGCTACGTCGGAAAGTTCAAGAGGTTCCTTCAAAGACTTTTTAAGGAAGTCAGATAAGATGCCTGTAAGATCAGTAAGGGTCGGGATAAACCGTGCATAAAAATTTACAGAACCAAGAAAGCTTCGCATGAGCTTCTTGGTTTTGGGGAATTTAAATTCTAATAAAGCTTCGATCTTACTGGGGAGAGGCTGCAGAGAGTTATTAGAAAGTTTCAGTCCAAGATATCTAATCTTGTTATACCCAAGGAAGCATTTCTTCGGCTTGGCAGTGAGGGCATGTGAGCGTAACCTACGCAAAACTGATGTTAATGTTTAGATATGTTAGCCCCACGTGGATGTCATTACGTAAATGTTATCAAAATAAATTGAAACATTTGGCATATTACCCAAGACCTTTCTCATCAGTCTCACGTAGGTAGCACAGGCAGTTACCAAACAGAAGGAAATAAATGGTATAAAATACCGACACAATGGCAATATAAACACAAATGCAGTATAATGTGATCCTTTATTGACTACGTTTCGCCCACACAGTGGGCTTTTTCAAGTCACAAACAGAACTACCTGGGGTGGAAGGAACGCGAGTATTTATAGTCCGGCTGAGGTCAGGTGAAGAATGCTGCATCTGACCACGAACTTCGTTTTAAAGTATATCGAAAACCCACCAACCAAAACGATCTTCTCCACTTCTACTCTCACCACGACACCAAAACCAAACGTGGTGTAATTATAGGCTTCTTCCTGCGTGCACTCAGAATCTGCAGCAACGAGTTCCTTGAGGAAGAATGCACTATAATTGAACAAATATTTTCTAAACTCCACTATCCTCGTCACTTCATCAGAGACTGCAGACGGCGAGCATTAAACATCTTCAACACACCCAGAGAAGACACTGCCGAGAAGAGATACATAGTCCTTCCCACCAACTCCATTGCCAAACATGTTTCCAACATTTTTGCCAAAACATCATTCCAAGTATCTACCTCCACAACCACGACCATCATGGACATCACCAGTAGTAGGCAGGACAAGCCTCCATCCTCTGCAGGGGTATACATAATCCCTTGTAATGACTGCAGCAAGTTATACGTGGGCGAAACATCAAGGGACCTCCAAACACGTATTTCAGAACACCAATACGCAAGCAGGTCTGACGACACAAGGAATGCCTGCGTACAACACCGTAATTCACACAACCACTTGATAAACTACAGAAACTCAAGACTTATCGCCACAGAAGACAACACTCAATACCGAAGAATCCTGGAATCATCACTCATTTCTATATCCGACAACTTCAACCAGAATAGTGGCTTCTATAACATAGCTGAACCACTTGCCAAGAAACTTCTTCATCGCTATCCCACATAAGAACACTGTAGAAGGTCTGCTCACAAACTTATCCAATCTCCTTTCCAAGCTACCCAAGTTTTTAGACTCTATAACCCCACTCGGTACATCATCAGATGCAGCATTCTTCACCTGACCTCAGCAGGACTATAAATACTCGCGTTCCTTCCACCCCAGGTAGTTCTGTTTGTGACTTGAAAAAGCCCACTGTGTGGGCGAAACGTAGTCAATAAAGGATCACATTATACTGCATTTGTGTTTATATTGCCACCAAACAGAAGGGCATAGTTCTATACTGCATCAGTTCTTGGTGGTAGGAAAAGCGGTGTACTGCTTAGAAGAAGGATCTAACATTACTTGATGATATGCCTGCGCAATATCAATCTCTGAAAAGAAGGAAGCGTCATAAAATTTGTGTAGATCGCTATCTATTCAGGGCATAGGGTCAGCATTCTACCGAGTTATAGCATTAAGGCCTCTGAAGTCAATAGCAAGTCTACGTGAATTATCCTCCTCCTTAACCATGACTGCTGGTGAGCAATATGCAGATACTGATGGTTCAATGATCTTTAGTTTTAATAATTTGTCTACCTCTCGGTCAAATGCATCCCTAAGGTGAACTGGAACTGGGTATAATTTCCGTTTGATCGGATTGTCCGTCACTAAGTCAATCTTATGGACTACCGTGGAGGTAACACCTGGAATATCAGTAAAGACGTCTGAAAAGTTACTCACACATTGAAGTAGTTCATGTCTCTTATGGTCATCCAAAGATTCATTAATATTAATGCTGGTTGCACCCGATTGGTCAAGAGTCACCAAGTCATGTAGTTCTTCATCATAGTCTAAGTTAGAGGTGTCAATTATGCACACCTTAAATTCTTCAGTTGTCTTATCAAGTTCGTGTGGAAAAACTAAGTCAAAGTTATTAAGGCAGTTAACCGAATTTCTTCGGTAATACTTCTTAAGGATGTTGAGATGATAAAGCTTAGGTTTCCCCTTGACTTCTATGAGGTAGTCAACTTTCCCACAAATTTTTAATACTTTATGTGGACCTTTCCATGCTACTAATAATTTATTTGACTTGATAAGCAAAAGTACCAGAACTTCATCCCCTACTTTAAAACTTCTCCTCTGACTTTTGGAATCAAAATAGGTTTTGTACTGGTCCATTGACAAGCTTAGGTTTTCGAAACTATGTCAGAGGTCTCCTCAAGTTTGGATCTAAGGTCAAGGAGAAACTGGTAAGAAGACTGAACCTCAGCATTTACCTCCTCATTAGTCCATAAGTCATGAAGGATGGACAATGGACCTCTGGCCTGTCTAGCATAGAGAAGTTCAAAAGGTGAAAACCCCAGAGAGTCACTGGGAACTTCTCTCATGGTAAACAAAGCACACGGTAGGTAAAGATGCCACTCCTTAGGTTTAAGGGAGCAAAGTTTCCTTAAAATGGACTTGAGAATCGAATGCTGGCACTCAATCCTCCCATTACAGCTGGGATGATAGGGTGTGGTGAAGAGAGGCTTCACTCCCAGAAGTTGGTAGAGATGTTGCATTAAGTCAGATGTGAATTGTGTCCCACGGTCAGACAAAATTTCTCTAGGGATGCCCACTCTGGAGAAGATGGAGAAAAGGGCTTCAGCCACCTCTGTAGTAGTTATGGTCTTTAAGGGAACGGCTTCAGGGAAACTCGAAGCATAATCAACTAATGTTAATATATATCTATGTCCCCCAGATGAAAGTGGAGATAAAGGACCAACGATGTCAACAGCTACTCTTTCGAAGGGTACTGTAAAGACTGGCATTTTGACCATAGGTACTCGCCTGGTACCTCGGGAGGATGACAGTTGGCAAACTTAATACGATCTACAATAGGTAGTGACATCTGAGGATATTTTTGGCCAAAAATAGGTTTCCCTAATTTTATTTAAGGTTTTACGACGCGAGAAATGTCCGGCCACTGGCAGGTCATGAGCCATTTTAAGAACAGTCTCTCTGCATTGACTTGGAACAACTAAGATGGAATAGTCTATCTCTGAATTTAATTTGAATACTGATTTGTACAAGATACCTTTTTTTATATTCAAATTTATATGAAAAGTTTTTCCTTTGGATAACTTGATTTTGTTTAGCGGCATTATGGCAATTCTGAAGAGAAGGGCAATTACGTTGTAAATTGACAAAGGAGTCCTTCGATATATCTAAAGGCTTAAAGTCAGGGAAAATCAAAGGATGGATAGTAGGAGAAGCCTGGGCTTTGGTCTGAGCCCTAGTCAAGACATTTATAGTATCGGAGGTGATATCTTCACTTTCATCTTACAAGTGAACCGGCGATCCTACTACCTCGCTTTCGAAAGTAGCATCACTGGCTTTTAATCCCACATGAATCTCACGAGACATTGTTTCATCTGAACTTTCGAGGGGCTTCTCTGACTCTACAGGAAGAGGATCTGAAACACTTGTGTCCATCTTTGGTGATGAAAGGTCAACCTCAGAAGGAAGAATGGCACCTTTTACATTACCTATTAGTACGGAGCAAGAAGTGATGGGAGCTAGTACGGCTTCAGACCAACCTGTGAACCATTTAGATCTAATGTAACAACGGACGGTAGGAAAAGTGTCTGTACGGCCCAAGTAGTCTGAAAGTATAGCAGAGGAATGAGTTTCTTTAAGATTAGGGAACAGCTTATCAGAATGACTATACATGTGCATCCAGTGTCTCGTAAAATGGTAGATACATTAAGTCCATTAACTGTTCCTGAACAGAAGGGTGCTTGGTCATTACAGTCTTTAAAACATCTTCCAACTTTTTGGACCTTCTTAGAAGGACAATCTGGACGTTTATGTCCCTTAACACCACACAAATGACAAACAGGAATAAAAGAAGTCACTTTACTTTCCACTAGAGGCATTGATTTCTTAAGGTCTGATGAACCCTTGCCCTTAGGGTTCGATCCCTTTAGGTCTTTATAGGAATTGTGAGCCTCAGCATACAAGTCAGCGGCCTCAGCAACTTCCTCAGCTTTAATTAGGTTACGTTCTCTAGTGAATGTTCTTATTTGGTGGGGAAGAGCTGTCAGGAACTGGTCAGCAACCATGAAGTCTCTAAGAGATTCATAATTGTGATCAATTCCTGAACTCTCTATCCAAAAGTCGAACAAACGAGTGTTACCTGTAACTGCTGAAAGTTCTGGCCAGGCTGTAAGGTGGCATACCTGAAATCTTTCCTGTAAGAATTAGTGGTTTTTTGATATGCTTTAAGGATTGCCTTCTTAAGTAGGTTATAATTACATATGATATCCTGCGACAAAGTTGCATAGATATTCAAGGCTGTACCGGAAAATAACATTCCTAACCTGGTAGCCCAGGTGTCAGCAGGCCATTCACAGAGGGTAGCGGTATTTTCAAACCTGGTGATATATGAAGTAATGTCTTCACCCTCTGTGAAGGGAGGTAAATTAGGTGTTGGAATATGTGCACTAGCTGCATGATGTTCAATTACTCCTTCCTCTAATTGTTGTGTAAGAGTTAACTTTTTTTTCTCTAATTCAAGGCGAGCTTTTTTGAGCTCGCGATCCTTTTCTCTCTCTATTAACTCAAGTTCTCTAGCTTTTTCCTAAACTTCTCTATCCTTTGCTCTTTCCTCAAGTTCTCTTAATTTAACTTGTTTCTCACGTACTTTAGCTTGTTCCTCACGTACTCTAGCTCTCTCCTCACGATCAAGTCTATCACGCTCCTTTTTGTCTTCTCTCTCTCTTTCTGTCTATCTTGGTTTTCTCTTTGAATTCGATCTCTCTCCTTTTTTTCCTCTCTTTCTCTTTCTGTCTTTCTTGAGTCTCTCTCTCTGTACTCTTTCTCTCTTCTTATTCTCTCTTTCGATTCTCTCTCTCTCCTTTTCTTCTTCTCTTTCCCTTTCTAGCTGTCTTTCTTCTCTCTCAATTTTCTCTCAAGTCTTTCCTGGATCTTAGCACTAATGAAAGATTCTAAATTTTTCCCTGTTATACCTAACTTACTTCCAGCGTTCATCCAAATCTGGCATTCCTCCATACTTGTGAGAATAACTTAAACTATCAGGGGAAATGAAACGGGTATTAAAGAAAACGGAGGGTTCAATTCCTGCTCCACTCAAACTGTAAATAAACCAGAGGGCTCAATCCCTACTTCAATTAAACGAAGGGTTCTATGCCGACTCCGAGCAAACAGTAAGTAGAATGGGGTCACTTGCCCATCCAATCTTCTCACCAACAAATCAAGAGTGTCCTACGACAGTTCTCTTGATATAATAAAGAGTTCAATGAATAAATTGAGACTATAACAATCACCAAATCTTTTAAATACCTGTACCATACCTACCATAGAGAATGATTACTCATGGCTGGTGGTAACCGTCTGTGGTATGCGGCAGTGAGTTGATCCTGGCAAGGTAGCCACTTGTGAAGGCTTACTCAGCTCTGTAACAACTTCAGTCAGTATTACCAAGGCTGGCTCCTCCTCCGGAAAATTAATGAATAAAAAAAGAAATAACAAAGATAAACACTTCATTATTTAGAAACAGAAAATGTAAAACAATAAAACATGAATGGGTATCCTAATTGAAAGAAAAATGAAAACTGAAATGAAAAAAAATACATTTGAACTCAATGCTAATATAGGTATATAGTGGTAATGGGGTGTCAGGTGTTGGTGACACTGAGTGTTGTTGAAATCATAGCTGTTGCTGATGTGGGGGGGGGGGGGGGTAGCAGGTGTTGGTGACCACCACTGGCTCGTTCTTCACAGAGTGTAGCCGTGTATAATTACTTCAGATGACAGGAAAACAGGTTCGTTACCACTGCTATGATGAGGGGTTAGGTCCTGTGTTGGCTTACATAACAGGTAAGTAGATTAAACATGGGACGTCTCAGGACGTTAGTCCGTCTCCTTCTATTCTTCTCTTTGGTTGGCAGGTGACCCTCTCTGTTATTCCAATCTGTAAAGAGAGACAGATTACCCTCTGCTTAAGAAATCACTCTCCATGATAAATACAGTACCCAAAAGATATGGTGATTATTAAAACATTTAGCATAAAGACTGAAAGGACTAAGTTAATTATTGGTCAAAAGTGAAGCTTTCTACCAATAAGTCCACTAAAATATGATCAGGCATGTACTTACAGAAGTGTTGGGCGCTGTGAGTCGAGTGATTTACTGTTTGACCGGAGCCCCACACGTCACCTTTCGGGGGGGGGGGAGAGGGAGGGGATGGGATAGTGGGAGCTAGACTGACCCTACCTTACCCCTCAAGGAAGGTTCCTTGACGTTGGTGAGGGGCTCTTGATTTAGGGAATTGGATCTGTGCTCCAGTTCCCCGAATTAAGCCTGAATGCCTTCCACATCCCCCCCCAGGCGCTGTATAATCCTCCGGGTTTAGCGCTTCCCCTTGATTATAATAATAATAATGACCCTACCTTAACAAGCAGCCGGCAATCAAACTATTGTTACTATATACTCCCTCGCTACTCCCATCTATTGAACTTTTCCCTCACACCTTCGTTAGGGTAAGTGACAATAAATATTAGAACAATGAACACTATACAAAAATATTTAATGATTTTTTTTATAAAATTTTGATTTGAGTTTATATAATTAGCAAATAAATTTTTGAAGTTATAAGGCAGGTTAATGAAATTACAGTAATTAAATTGTATATCAAAATTCATTATTAATTTTGGCACTTGTGTTAAATTATGACTATTTAAAAAAATATAAAGTCAGCACACGAAGACCCGTCTTTAAGAGGCACCTAAGTTCCCCAGTCTTGTAATATGTTCATTTTTCCACTATAATCTACCCTATCCATAATTACTCTCGCATTTTTGTTTCGTAAGGTGAAGTCCAGGATCTTTCCTGAATTCATGGTATAACTTAACAAATCTTTGAGGACAATTGTGCTGTAGAAGTCTGAGCTGTACAGCACAATTGTTCTCAAGATTTGTTAAGTTATACCATGAATTAAGGAAAGATCCTGGACTTCACCTTACGAAACAGACAAAGCAAATGCTATAGTAATTATGGATAAGGTAGATTATAGTGGAAAAATGTATGTTATTAGAAGACAGGGGTACTTACGTGTTCCTTAATGTTGAGAAAGACGGTGAATCACAGGGAGGAGAGTATATGTGAAGCAACTCAAATCAATAACATTCTTCACGAAGTGTGATGGCAGGTTTAATGATCCTCACACAACCACCCACTAGACCAACATATAATACAATAATATACAGGTATATAGACCATAGCTGACATCAGTGACATACTACTATATGGAAAGCAGCTTGTTATGCTGAGCATTTCCCGAAAATTAGGTCAGTGTCCCAGGATGCGACCCACACTAATCCACTAACACTCAGGTCCCCGTTTACTGATGGGGAAACATAGACAACAGGTGTAAAGAAACACGCCAATGTTTCTACCCTGGCTAGGAATCGAACCCAGACACTCGCCGTGTGATGCGAGAACTTTAACCACTAGGCTAAATTAATACAATACGAGAGATCTATATTAGTAGAAAATGTTAAAATTGATGACATTCTTTTGGAATTGTTTATCAGTAAAAATCTCTAAGAAATGCCATTTTTTTCCACAACTAATAATTAATAAGCAAATAACAACGTAGTGAATTATATGTATAAACAAATGATGTAATAAATTACCTCAACGTCGTCACACAAAATCATGTGAATACAAAATATTTCATTCTTTATTGCAATAAAAAATTATTTTAATAAAATGCACAATCATAGTAACTAGCAGCAGCAACAGTAGCAACAGTAGCAACAGTAGCAACAGCAGCAGCAGCAGCAACAGTAGCAACAGCAGCAGCAGCAGCAACAGTAGCAGCTGTATCAGCAGCAACAACAGTAGCAGCAGTAGCAACAGCAGCAGCAGCAACAGTAGCAGCTGTATCAGCAGCAACAACAGTAGCAGCAGTAGCAACAACAGTAGCAGCAGTAGCAGCAACAGCAACAGCAGTAGCAGCAGTAGCAGCAGTAGCAGCAACAGCAGTAGCAACAACAGTAGCAGCAGTAGCAGCAGCAGCAACAGCAGTAGCAGCAGTAGCAGCAGTAGCAGCAACAGCAGTAGCAACAACAGTAGCAGCAGTAGCAACAGCAGTAGTAGCAGCAGCAGCAGCAGCAGCAGCAGCAGTAGCAGTAGCAGCACTAGTAGCAACAGCAGCAGCATCAGCAGCAGCGGTAGCAGCAGCAGTAGCAGCAGCGGCAGCAGCAACAACAGTAGCAGCAGCGGCAGCAGCAACAACAGTAGCAGAAGTAGCAGCAACAGCAGCATCAGCAGCAGTAGCAACAGCAGTAGCAGCAGCAGCAGCAACAACAACAGTAGCAGCAGTAGCAGCAGCAGCAGTAGCAGCAACAGCAGCAGCAACAGCAGCAGCAACAGCAGCAGCAACAGCAGCAGCAGCAACAACAACAACAGCACCACCTGTGGAGAAATTTTCTCCAGGAGGAGGGTATCAGCCCCCTTCAGCCCCCTTCAGCCCCGAGGGGCCCAGCCCTCTCAGAAGGGGCAAATATCTTGTTTACTGCTACAGCGAGTAATTGATCCCAGTGATTATTATCACTGTTTTGTGCAAAATATAGTAAGTAAACATGATGTTCACTTACTGAAAACAGCAGGAGGCCACATGATATGTGGTCCCATTCCCTCTCAAAGTGGGAAAGAAGCTGATATTGATTCAGTGGAAAATGTACTAGTTACGAGAATAACCGCTGATCATGTACCACAGCAAAAATTATTATTACTGGAAGAAATGAATGAACCAGTTGATAAGTTGTGGGATTTAGATGCGATAGGCTTTGATGTAAATAAACGAAGCCCACAAAAGTCTCAGACTTATAACCAATATTTGGACACTGTCAAGTATAAAGATGGACAGTATTGGGTTAGGTTACCATGAAAATTAAATCCACCACATCTGCCTAGCAATTATCGCACGGCTTTCGGACAGATGAAAGCACAAATACATGAGCTCAGGAAGAAACCAGAGCTACTGACTGTCTATGATAATATCATACAAGAACAGTTGGGCAATAAATTCATTGAGGAAGTAGTCGAAGATAAGTTGAAGACAGAAGCTCATTATCTCCCGCACCATGGAGTCAGAAAAGATTCGGAAACCACTCCACTACGTGTTGTATATAATTGCAGCGCACGTGCAAATAAATATGTAGCAAGTCTTAATGATTGTCTGATGACCGGACCCTCACTAACTGAGAAGCTTGGAGACGTGCTTATGAAATTTCGCACAAACCCATATGCCTACACGGCTGATATTTCCAAAGCTTTCTTAAGAGTAGGACTATAAGAAATAGAGACTATACTCGATTCTTGTGGTCTGAAAATCCACATGATCCTCAAAGTCCTGTGAAAACTTATCGTTTCAAATCAGTATTATTTGGTGCAACATCCTCTCCATTCTTACTAGAAGCTACTCTAAATACACATTTGAAGAAATCTGAAAGTCCCTTAAAAAGAAATCTTAAAGAAAAGTGTCTATGTGGAAACTCTTCAAGGTACTGTGAATAAAGAGGAGGATTTGAAATCCTTATACAGAGAAGCTAACAAGGAGATGAAAGAAGCAAATATGCCTCTAAGGATGTGGAATACAAATTCAAAGCAATTAAGGGAACTTATCAAAGAAGATTTCCCTGAAGCTGAAATTCCTGATTGCAACAATATGCTGGGTAGTACTAAATTGGAACACACACGAAGATACTTTGAGTCTCAAAAAGATAAACAATAAATCATGCAGTACACTCACTAAACGTAGTTTACTGTCAGAGGTATCATAATGTTTTGATCCTCTAGGACTCGTCTCACCAATTACCATAAAGGGTAAAATGCTTATGCAAGATGCATGGAAGCTCAAAATTGGATGGGATGAGAACTTGCCTCTAGAAATGAGTCAAGCATGGGATGAAATATCCAAGGAGTTTAAACAACTTCATCAAATTAAATTTCCCAGACAAATAGGTCAAGAAGGAAACAATTACACATTACACGTGTTCTGTGATGCGTCAACCAGAGGTTATGGCGCTGTAGCTTACATGAGTAATGCTGAAGGAAGTACACTAATTACTTCAAAGGCCAGGGTAGCACCCTTGAAGGTCAGAACAGTACCACAACTGGAACTGACAGCACTCTATGTAGGTACAAAATTAGCTGTCTATCTCAACAAAGTACTTGATCACCTCACTATTGAGAAAACCGTGATCTGGAGTGATAATGAAGCAGTGCTCCAGTGGTTAAGAAATAATAAGAGTAAGTTGGTCCATGTACAGAGCAGAGTAGCAGAAATAAAAGAAATGCAGAGAGATTATCTCTTTCTCCATGTCTCTACCCAAGAGAATCCAGCTGACATGTTGTTACGTGGTATCCCACTCAAGAAAAATGTGGATAATAAATTATGGCTCCACGGACCGAACTGGCTCTCTAATGAAAATAACTGGCCTCAGCAAAAAGCTCACATTATGCCAGAAGAAAGAGTCTGCTTGAACACAGCAGAAATAAGTTGTGTAAATACTGCAGACACAACAGTAATAGTCACTGATGGATCTAAATACTCATCTTTGGGTAATCTCTTAAGAGTTACAGCTCTTGTCTTTAAATTCATTAAAGGAATAAAACCTGATTATGAATGTCTTGAACCCATTAAATACTGGGTGAAACTAATATAGAAAGATGTTTTCTCTACAGAATATAAATTTCTAGAAACACAAGATAAATCCCCAAAGAAACCTGTCATGATTAATTCTTTTGCACTTTATCTCGACCCAGAAAAGATGAAAAGATGTCGAGGAAGAATTCATAATTCTTCACTACCTAAAGAAGCCATACATCCAATATTGATCCCCAAGAATCATTGGCTAACAAAACTGATGTGCAGAACTCCCACAGTAACGTGTTACATGGTGGGGTAGCTGACACTCATATACGACAATCCTACTGGATACCTCAAGGTCGACAAAGTGTGAAAAAACAAATAAAGGACTGTATTACTTGTCGTCCAGGTCCACCTCCATATCCCTCTGAAAGAGTTTGCCATATCACTCCATTTGAGGTGACAGGTGTAGATTACACTGGACCAATAATTTTAACCAAAACAGTTGACAAAGTTCCCATCAAGGTGTACATCTGTTTGTTCACTTGTACTACAACTAGAGCAGTACATCTAAAAGTAGCCACTGACATGTCTGCTGAAACCTTTATCAAATTATTCACAAGGTCTGCAGCCAGAAGGGCATGTCACAGACTGATGATTTCAGATAATGCAACGAACTTTGTTGCTGGTGCTGCTTATATAAGCAAGATCTTTGATCAGCCAGAAGTACAACAGATGCTGAATCAATGCAGTTGTCGTTGGAGATACATACCTCCTAAATCTCCATGGCACGGCGGATTTTATGGAAGAATGATCGGCATTGCAAATCGTTGTTTAAGGAAGACTCTTCATCGTCACAAAATCGACTTAGAAGAATTCCGTACAGTTGTAACTGAAATAGAGAATGGAGTCAACAGACCTCTAACTTATGTTACCGATGATCTGGACAATTTAGAAGCGTTAGTCCATCTCATTTACTCCATGGCAGAAGGCTCGAACCTGTTCCTCCCATGAATGATAAAGAAATCATAGAGAATCCTACTTATTTCGAACCAGACCAACTCAGACGTAAATTCAAACACCTTAATAAAGTGATTGAACATTGGGAGAAAATTTGGCGAGAAGACTATCTCACCTCACTGAGAGAACACTTCTATGGAGCTGGTGTTCCTGAAAATCATAAGTCCTTAAGACCTGGTGACATAGTGATTATTGACAATGATGGTCTGAGGTCCCAATGGCCACTTGGAAAAATTGTGACCATATATCCTGATGCAAATGGAATCATCGGGACAGTAGATGTTTTGAGCAAAGGTGTAGTGAATAAGCGGACAATAAATAAACTAGTATCGTTAGAATTACACCGTGTTGAAAACAAAAATTAGTGATTCTCCAGAAACCACACAGACTAAAGTTGTTTAGAAAAGACAAGCAGCAGTGGTGGCGAGTGAGAAAAGCAAATTAATTTTAAGTGATGAATAGTTCACCTGCAGCGAACCTCTGCCGCCCCCCAGTGTGGAGAAATTTTCTCCAGGAGGGGGGTATCAGGCCCCCTTCAGCAACTTTCAGCCCTGAGGGGCCCAGCCATCTCAGAAGGGGCAAATATCTTGCTTACTGCTACAGCGAGTAATTGATCCCAGATGCAGTACCAGTATGCGACGTGTGGTCAAGCGACTGCCGCTCTGTGCAGTCCCGTGTTGCAAAGTGTAGTTTAATAAGAGACAGTCCATCTCTTACCTTAGCAGGACAATTAAGGAAAATCCTGCTCCCACTTTATTATCATGGTAAAGATAGTGTATATTGTTAACATAAGAACATAAGAAAGGAGGAACACTGCAGGAGGCCTGTTGGCCCATACTAGGCAGGTCCTTACAATTCATCCCACTAACAAAACATTTGCCCAACCCAATTTTCAATGCCACTCAAGAAATAAGCTCTGATGTGAAAGTCCCACTCAAATCCAACCCATCCCACTCATGTACTTATCCAACCTAAATTTGAAACTACCCAAAGTCCCAGCCTCAATAACCCAACTAGGTAGACTGTTCCACTCATCTACTACCCTATTTCCAAACCAATACTTTCCTATGTCCTTTCTAAATCTAAACTTATCTAATTTAAATCCATTACTGCGGGTTCTCTCTTGGAGAGACATCCTCAAGACCTTATTAATATCCCCTTTATTAATACCTATCTTCCACTTA
>NC_091368.1:20494775-20594063 GCF_038502225.1 Cherax quadricarinatus
GCATTCAGGCTTAATTCGGGGAACTGGAGCACAGATCCAATTCCCTAAATCAAGAGCCCCTCACCAACATCAAGGAACCTTCCTTGAGGGGAACAGAGGATGGAACTTAGTCACTTGATATATCATTGATAGATCTCATGCTATGTACGGCAATTTGCAGGTAAAATACTTACTGATCTCATTCGTAAAAATCAGATTTCAAATTGAAGAATTGAGACACTTATGCAACACATGGGAATCTTTATTGAAGAAACGTTTCGCCACACAGTGGCTTCATCAGTCCAATACAAAGTAGAAATGGGTAAGTAGAGTAGAAGTATGAGGTAATCAGTCCCTCAACCTGGATTCGATGTGTTCAGTCCATCACTCTTGTAGTAACTACAATTCTTCAACTTGTCGGTTTTCAAAACCATTCATCAGATTTCAAATTACTGGGAAAGTAACAAAAGTGTTATGAGAGCAGTGGAGCTCGAGTGACCTCACAGACGCTAGACCATTACAGAGTTTGCTAGACAACGAGTCTCAGAACTTACCTTTTGCATAAAATATTCAGATAATTAGTTGTGGGCGGCTCTACCTTTATCCAAATCATACTTTAGTTTGTAATATGACAAACATCACACGTTTTCGGATCCGTACAGATACTATGTTGATCATATTTATCCATAGTGGAAACATTTGCTTTCTCAAATTAGAAAAGTCGCTGGATCGATACCAAAATATAGCCTAAAGTAATTTAAGTTTACTTTACCTAATGTCACCTAATCTTAACATACTAATCAAACCTAATCTAGCCAAAATTACCATAAATGTCCTCATATTGTAACCTAACCTATCAATTAAATTTCTTAATGTCATAAATACATGATTTTGTAGTATTAGGAACGAATACAAATATTAGTAGTAGTATTTTTAATATGAGTTTTTAAATAAAATTCGTAATTTTTTCTTTATGTGGAAGAGAAGATGTCAGATGTGATAATGTACTGATGTTGAATTATCAGGAAGTTACTCTAGTTACAATACCGGGAGACAAATAATCAAGGGGGAAGTTATTAGTCAGTAATCGATACTGTTTCCGAAGCTTTTTTGGTGTTCCTCTTTCTTGTGATGAACGACACTGAGCGACACAGATCAATTACTAAACATGTACATGATCTGATACATACACACACACACACACACACACACACACACACACACACACACACACACACACACACACACACACAGGAGCTATGACTTGATCCCTGCATCCACAAATGGTTGAGGGGAAGGGATAGGCGTAGGAAAGGTTGGAAGAGGAAGGGTAAAGGTGGTTTTGTGTTCGAGGGGCTTGGACTCCCAGCAAGTTTGCGTGAGAGTTTTAGATTGGAGCTAATGGGGAAAAACTGTTTTAATGACTTAAGGTGCTGATGGAGTGTGAGCAAAGAAACATTTCTGAAGGGATTCAGGGAAACCGGCAAACTAGACTTGAGTCCTGGAGGTGAGAAGTACAGTCCCTGCACTCTGAATGAGGGATGGTGATGTTGCAGTTTTATAACTGAAGTGTACACGTGCCTCTGGCAAGACGGTGATGGAGTGAATGATGATAAAAGTGTTATTTCATATATATATATATATATATATATATATATATATATATATATATATATATATATATATATATATATATATATATATATGCAATAAGATCACAGTAAACAGGTGATTTCAAAATATGCAAAACAACCACTCTGAAAGAATAGAGAAATTCCAAGCGCTTTCGTGACTACTCACATTATCAAGGATGCTTCACTTTCATAGTTCCTTGATAATATGAGTAGTCACGAAAGCGCTTGGAATTTCCTCTATTCTTTCAGAGTGGTTGTTTTGCATATATATATATATATATATATAGTATATATATATATATATATATATATATATATATATATATATATATATATATATATATATATATATATAATGCAGAATAAGTAAAACTGGTCAGTTAGCAAGAACTAATTTAAATATTTGGTTTGGTGATGTTGGTAGACAGCAACAACCACGGAGGTGCTACAGTCCTGCCTAATAAGTATAAGATGGCAACTGCTAATTCTATACATGTTAGGAGTGTTGGTGTCATTTTTTGTCTCAAACACATCGAATGACAGGTATATCATGGTACTTCTACTTACACTTAGGTCACACTAAGCATGCATTTTCACGCATTTGTATACATACTCATCTGGGTTTTTTGTATTATTTATTAATAATTCTTGTTCTTATTTCCTTTCATCTCCACAGAAAAGTGGAATGCGATTATTTCCTCAGTAAGGCATGCGTGTTGTAAAACCCGAATAAAATGCCGGGAACTATCGGCTAGTAACCCTTTCTCATGATGTTCATGGGTGAAGTGTGGATGAAAAAGAGATAAATATGGATGTTATGAATGACAAGAAGCTTTATGTCGTGGCTCTAAGTGAAACAAAAGTGACGGGGATAGCAATGTCAGTGAGGAAAAATAAATGAGATTAGGCCAGGTTAGAGCTAGGGAAGAAGCAGCAATATTTTTGAAGGATCAGTTAAGACAGGAAAAGTGGGAATATTAATGTTTAAATTCAAGGATTATGTGGAGTAAAATATGAGTCGGATATTAAAAGTGGGTTATAGTAAGTGTTTATGCACCTGGAGATGACACAACTGTAAGAGGAAAAGTGAGATTTTGGGAGACGTTGAGTGCTTGGAGAATTTTCAACAAAGTGAGATAGTGACTGTGGTAGGGGGACCTAAATGCTAAAATGGAAAAAAAAAACTGTTGTTGAGTAAGCAGCAGATAAGTTTGGGGTGCCAGGGGTAAATGATAATTATGGGCCTTTAACTGAACTTGCATAGAAAAGGGTTTGATAATAAGTAATACATATTTTAAGAAAAAAAAAGGATAAGTATACAAGATTTGATATAGGGCTATGTATTGGTGGATAAAAGGTTGATGGGTAGACTTCAGGATGTGCAAATTTAAGGCGAGGAAACACATATATCAGATAATTAAACCATACCATGGGCGGGGATCACAGTTGTATCATTACAGTTTCGTGAGTCAAGTCTGATAATTATTTAGTCGTAGCTACAGTTAGAGTTAGAGGTAGATGGGGCAGAAGGAAAATGGCATCAACGAGTAAGAGAGAGAGAGAGGTGAGTTCATGAACTAAGGGAAGAGGAAGTTAGGGTGAGACATAAGTAACTACTGGGAAAAAGATAGGCTAAAGAGAGTATAGGTAGTGCGGGGGTTAAAGATGTGTGGGATAGTTTTAAAAATGCAGAAGTTTGTGGCTATTGGAGGGTGGGTGCCGGAGGAAAGAGGATTGATTGGTGGAATAATGAGGTAAAGGGGACCACACGAGAGAAAAAAAAATCATATACGAGAAGTTTTTAAAAAACTTAAAGTGATATGAGTAGGGTGGAATATATGGTGAGTAAGAGAGGTGAAGAGAGTGATGAGGGAGTGCAAAAGGAGAGCAAATGACAGTAGACAAGGTGCTATCAGCAAAATTTGCTGAGAATAAGAAAAGGTTTTAGAGTGAGATAAATAGGCTGAGAAAGCCTAGGAAACAAATGCATTTCACAATAAAAACATAATAGGAGAGTTAGAAGATGGGGAGTTGGAGGTATTGAGAAGATGGGAATATTTTGAGGTACTGTTAAATGGCAATATAAACACAAATGCAGTATAATGTGATCCTTTATTGACTACGTTTCGCCCACACAGTGGGCTTTTTCAAGTCACAAACAGAACTACCTGGGGTGGAAGGAACGCGAGTATTTATAGTCCGGCTGAGGTCAGGTGAAGAATGCTGCATCTGATGATGTACCGAGTTGGGTTGTAGAGTCTAAAAACTTGGGTAGCTTGGAAAGGAGACTGAACATAAGAACATAAGAAAGGAGGAACACTGCAGCAGGCCTGTTGGCCCATACTAGGCAGGTCCTTTAGAATTCATCCCACTAACAAACATTTGACCAACCCAATTTTCAATGCTACCCAAGAAATAAGCTCTGATGTGCAAGTCCCTCTCAAATCCAACCCTTCCCACTCATGAATTTATCCAACCTAAATTTGAAACTACACAAAGTCCTAGCCTCAATAACCCAACTAGGTAGACTGTTCCACTCATCAACTACCCTATTTCCAAACCAATACTTTCCTATGTCCTTTCTAAATCTAAACTTATCTAATTTAAATCCATTACTGCGGGTTCTCTCTTGGAGAGATATCCTCAAGACCTTGTTAATATCCCCTTTATTAATACCTATCTTCCACTTATACACTTCGATCAGGTCTCCCCTCATTCTTCGTCTAACAAGTGAATGTAACTTAAGAGTCTTCAATCTTTCTTCATAAGGAAGATTTCTAATGCTATGTATTAGTTTAGTCATCCTACGCTGAATGTTTTCTAACGAATTTATGTCCATTCTGTAATATGGAGACCAGAATTGAGCTGCATAATCTAGGTGAGGCCTTACTAATGATGTATAAAGCTGCAGTATGACCTCTGGACTTCTGTTGCTTACACTTCTTGATATAAATCCCAGTAATCTATTTGCCTTATTACGTACGCTTAGGCATTGCTGTCTTGGTTTAAGGTTGCTGCTTACCATAACACCTAAGTCCTTTTCGCAATCTGTATGGCTAAGTTCTACATTATTTAACTTATAAGTGCTAGGGTTATAGACACTCCCGAGCTTCAGAACCTTGCATTTATCCACATTGAACTGCATCTGCCACTTTTCTGACCAAGAGTAGAGTTTGTCTAAATCCTCCTGAAGTTCCCTAACATCTACGTTTGAATCAATTATCCTACCTATCTTCGTGTCATCGGCGAATTTGCTCATATCACTAGCAATTCCTTCATCAAGATCATTGATATATATTATAAACAACAACGGGCCCAAGACTGATCCCTGTGGAACGCCACTTGTTACTGATCCCCACTCGGATTTAACCCCATTTATGGACACTCTCTGCTTCCTGTCTGTGAGCCATGACTCGATCCACGAGAGCACCCTCCCCCCAATGCCATGAGCTGCTACTTTCTTCAACAGTCTTTGGTGCGGAACTCTATCAAATGCCTTACTAAAATCTAAGTAAACAATATCAAATTCTTTATCGTGGTCAACAGCCTCAAAAGCTTTACTGAAGAAAGTTAATAAATTAGTTAGACAAGACCGGCCTCTTGTGAATCCATGCTGAGTATCATTAATCAAGCTATGCTTATCGAGATGGCTTCTTATAATCTCAGCTATAATTGACTCTAGCAACTTGCCTACAATTGAGGTCAGGCTTATTGGGCTGTAATTTGACGGTAACGACTTGTCCCCTGTTTTAAAAATAGGAATTACATTAGCCATCTTCCACATATCAGACACTACACCTGTTTGAAGAGATAAATTAAAAATATTAGTTAATGGTTCACAGACTTCCATTTTGCATTCCTTAAGAACCCTTGAAAAAACCTCATCAGGACCCGGTGACTTATTTTGCTTCAGTCGGTCTATCTGCTTCGCAACCATTTCACTAGTGACTGTGATGTTACATAATTTATCTTCTTCTGATCCACTATAAAAATTAATTACCGGAATATTATTAGTGTCTTCCTGTGTAAAAACCGAGAGAAAATAATTATTTAAAATCGAGCACATTTCATTCTCTTTGTCAGTAAGATGCCCATAGTTATTTTTAAGGGGACCTATCTTATCTCTGACTTTTGTTCTATATACCTGGAAAAAACTTTTTGGATTAGTTTTAGAATCCCTAGCAACTTTAATTTCATAGTCCCTTTTAGCTTTTCTTATCCCCTTTTTAATGTCCCTCTTAATGTCAATATACTGATTCATAAGATGACCCTCGCCTCTTTTGATACGCCTATAAATTCCATTCTTAAGCCCTAGTAGATATTTCAGCCTATTATTCATCCATTTAGGGTCATTTCTATTTGATCTAATTTCCTTATAAGGGATAAACGTTCTTTGAGCAGCATGTATTGTGTTCAGAAAACTGTCATATTGATAGCTCTCTTCGTTACCCCAGTCAACAGATGATAAGTGTTCTCTAAGCCCATCGTAATCTGCTAAGCGAAAATCTGGGACTGTTACTGAGTTATCCCTACTATCATACTTCCATTCAATTCTAAATGTAATTGATTTGTGGTCGCTAGCACCCAGTTCCTCTGAAACTTCTAAATTATTAACAAGGGATTCATTGTTTGCCAGAACTAAGTCAAGCAGGTTATTTCCCCTTGTAGGTTCTGTCACAAACTGCTTCAAAAAACAATCCTGAACTACTTCTAAGAAATCGTATGATTCTAAATTCCCAGTCAAGAAATTCCAATCAATATGACTAAAGTTAAAGTCTCCTAGAATTACTACATTATCGTGCCTTGTGGCCCTAGCAATTTCCTCCCATAGTAGTCTCCCCTGGTCCCTATCTAAATTTGGGGGACGGTATATCACACCTAAAATTAATTTTTCATGCCCCTCTGAAAATTCTATCCAAACAGACTCTGTATGTGTTACTTCAGACTTAATACCCGTTTTTATGCAACAGTTCAAGCGATCTCGGACATACAATGCCACCCCACCCCCCTTCCCGATACTTCTATCTACTTGGAACAATTTAAAACCCTGAATGTGACATTCTGCAGGCATGTCCCGACTTTTTGAATTAAACCACGTCTCAGTAATGGCAAATACATCTATGTTACCTGCACTAGCAACTAGTCTCAACTCGCCCATCTTATTCCTAGCACTGCGACTATTTGTGTAATAAACTTTTAATGACCCTCCTCTCTCTTTACCCTTCCTGCTTTTTTCTATTATTCCACTAAACCTATTACTGTCCTTGTCAATTAGTGCCACTGGCTTTCCAATATCCACCTCATTTTGCCTATTACTAGTTCTCCTAGTACTCATATTACTACCCTGCGACTTCACAGTTTTCCTGCAAAAACCCATACCTCTAACTAATCCTAGTTTAAAGTCCTAACAACCCCCTCAACTGAGTTAGCAAGAAAACCCACACCTGCCCTGGATAAGTGAACCCCATCCCTGGCATACATGTCATTTCGGCCATAGAAGTTGTCCCAGTTGTCAATGAATGGTACTGCATTATCCTTACAGTGTTTATCCAGCCAACAATTAATACCAATTGCTCTGGACAACCATTCATTACCAACACCTCTTCTTGGCAAAATGCCACATATAACAGGGCGCCCCCCCTTCTTCCTAATCATGTCTATAGCTGTCCTGAACTTTCTAACTAAATCCTCACTTCTACGCTTGCCAACATCATTGCCTCCAGCACTGAGGCAAATAATAGGATTGATCCCATTACCGTTCATGATGTTGTCAAGCCGGCTAACAATGTCCTCCATCCCAGCCCCAGGAAAGCATACCCTTTGTCTCCTACTCCTGTCCTTCAAGCAGAATGCCCTATCCATGTATCTAACCTTGCTATCCCCAACAACAACAATATTCTTACCTTCCTTGTTGTCGTTCGTCGTGACGATCCCAGTAGTAGACTCACATTCGTCGGGTAGCACCGAGAATGCGTTGGAGGTTTCCACGGGAGTTTCCACAGCAGTCTCTTTCTTCTTCATCGTTTCTGGCTTTCCATTCGTCTTCTTGATCGTCAACTTCGTCGTCCCCTGCTGTCCAGCCACTGACCACGATCCCTTCTTGACCTGAGGACTCGAAACAGGAGGACTACTACGAATCCTCTTGTTTTCTTCGGTCAGTCGCCGTATCTCCATCTTCGCTGCCCTCAATTCTTCCTTAAGTTGCTGGTAAAGTTGCTCGACGGAGGGCATCTTGGTTCAGTCCACGGGAGCAAACAAGACACTTCTTCACAGAGTTAAGTACAGGTCAGCACTCAAAGTACAGGTCACCACTCAAGAGCCAAATACCGAAGAATCCTGGAATCATCACTTATTTCTATATCCGACAACTTCAACCAGAATAGTGGCTTCTATAACATAGCTGAACCACTTGCCAAGAAACTTCTTCATCGCTATCCCACATAAGAACACTGTAGAAGGTCTGCTCACAAACTTGTCCAGTCTCCTTTCCAAGCTACCCAAGTTTTTAGACTCTACAACCCAACTCGGTACATCATCAGATGCAGCATTCTTCACCTGACCTCAGCCGGACTATAAATACTCGCGTTCCTTCCACCCCAGGTAGTTCTGTTTGTGACTTGAAAAAGCCCACTGTGTGGGCGAAACGTAGTCAATAAAGGATCACATTATACTGCATTTGTGTTTATATTGCCATACGGGAGGTTCCTTACACAGTAAATCATTTTAGTCATTCTTCTCTGTATGTTCTCTAATGAGTCTATATCCATCCTGTAGTAAGGGGACCAAAACTGAGCAGCATAATCTAAATGAGGCCTCACTAGTGATGTATAGAGCTGTAAAATAACTTTTGGACTTCTGTAAAGTAAAAGGACACAAGTGCAACTAATGTGACATTTATTGTGGCAACGTTTCGCTCTCCAGGAGCTTTATCAAGCCATTACATAAGAACATAAGAACATAAGAACGAAGGAACACTGCAGAAGGCCTACTGGCCCATGCGAGGCAGGTCCAAGTCTCCTACCGGCTTAAGCCAATGCACCCAACCTAGTCAGGTCAGGTCACATTGACTTAAGGGAGGAACACGGCAACCGACCTGGTAGCACAAGCTATCAGGTCTAACTCACACCCACCCACATCCACTCATGTATTTATCCAACCTATTTTTAAAGCTACACAACGTTCTGGCCTCTATAACGGTACTTGGGAGTTTGTTCCACTCATCCACAACTCTATTACCAAACCAGTACTTTCCTATATCCTTCCTGAATCTGAATTTTTCCAACTTAAAACCATTGCTGCGAGTCCTGTCTAGGCTAGATATTTTCAGCACACTATTTACATCCCCTTTATTTATTCCTGTCTTCCATTTATACACCTCAATCATATCCCCCCTAATTCTACGTCTTTCTAGAGAGTGCAGATTCAGGGCCCTTAGTCTATCCTCATAGGGAAGGTTTCTGATACATGGGATCAACTTTGTCATCCTCCTTTGTACATTTTCCAGAGAATTTATATCCATTCTGTAATAAGGTGACCAAAACTGTGCAGCATAATCTAAATGAGGCCTAACCAAGGATGTATAGAGTTGAAGAACAACCTGAGGACTCCTATTATTTATGCTTCTTGATATGAAGCCAAGGATTCTATTAGCTTTATTGCGAACACTTATGCACTGTTGTCTTGGTTTCAGATTACTGCTAACCAGAACTCCTAAATCTTTTTCGCAATCCGTAATATTAAGATCTACATTATTTAGTTTATATGTGGCATGGTTATTGTCCTGTCCAACATTTAGAACTTTGCATTTGTCTATATTAAACTGCATCTGCCACTTCTCCGACCACTGCATCAGTCTATTCAAATCTTCCTGGAGTGCTCGAATGTCCTCGTCAGAATGAATTCGACGGCCTATTTTGGTGTCATCGGCAAACTTGCCGATGTCGCTCTTTATGCCCTCATCTATGTCGTTTATGTAGATTGTGAACAGCAGGGGGCCCAACACTGACCCCTGTGGAACACCGCTCGTGACACTTCCCCACTCTGATTTCTCCCCATTTATGCAAACTCTCTGCTGCCTATTTGTCAACCATGCCTCTATCCAGGAAAAAATTTCTCCTCCTATTCCATGTGCTTTAATTTTCCTCAATAGTCTCTGATGTGGGACCCTGTCAAAAGCCTTCCTGAAGTCCATATACACAATATCATATTCATTACCATGATCTACCTCCTCAAATACCTTAGTGAAAAAAGTTAATAAATTCGTAAGGCAAGAAAGCCCCTTTGTAAAACCATGCTGAGATTCGTTGATTAATTTATGCTTTTCAAGGTGGCTACGAACTGCCTCGGGAATTATTGATTCCATAAATTTTCCCACTATGGAGGTTAGGCTTATTGGTCTATAGTTCGAAGCTAAGGACCTGTCACCTGTTTTGAAAATAGGTATCACATTTGCCATTTTCCACTTATCTGGCACCATGCCAGTTTGTAGTGATATGTTGAAAAGATTAGCCAAAGGTGTGCTAAGCTCCTCTTTACATTCCTTTAGAACCCTTGCATACAGTTCATCAGGGCCTGGGGATTTGTTAGGTTTTAATTTATCTATTTGCCTAAGGACCATGTCACTTGTGACCCTAATAGTGCACAGTTTATTATCGTCCTGTTCTACATAATTTATCATTACTGGAATATCGCTGGTATCCTCCTGTGTAAAAACTGAGAGGAAGTATGTGTTAAAAATTCTACACATTTCCTTATCACTGTCAGTGAGCTGACCCGAGGAACTTTTGAGTGGGCCTATCTTGTCCCTGATCTTACTTCTGTATACCTGAAAGAATCCTTTTGGGTTAGTCTTCGATTCTCTTGCAACTTTAACCTCATAATCTCTTTTTGCTTTTCTAATTCCCTTTTTTATTTCTCTCTTTAACTGAATATATCGATTTCTCAATTGCCCCTCTCCTCTTTTGATTTGCCTATATATGCCTCTCTTTTGACCAATCAGATATTTTAATCTATTGTTCATCCATTTAGGATCATTTTTGTTTGATCTGATTTCCCTATTTGGAACATAATTTGACTGAGCAGCTAGAACTATGCCCTGGAAAGCATCATATCGGCAACCATCACCACCTACCTGACCCTTAGTCAGGTCATTCCAGTTCAGCCCACCTAAGTAATTTTTCAGTCCTATGAAATCAGCCAAGCGAAAGTCAGGGACGGAGACTTGATTGCCATTATTAGGGGAATTCCATGATATATTAAAACTGAGTGATTTGTGATCACTTTCCCCAAGCTCATCATTAACCTCAAGATTATTAATTAGTGTTTCCCTACTGGCAAGAACCAAGTCAAGGAGGTTATTTCCCCTAGTTGGCTCTGTCACAAACTGTTTTAAAAAACAATCCTGGATCGTATCAAGAAAGTCACCTGACTCTAAATTTCCTGTCAAATTGCTCCAGTCAATCTGTCTATAGTTGAAATCTCCCATTAGCACAACATTTTCGTATGTAGATGCCTTACGAATTTCGTCCCATAGAAGTTTACTGCACTCCCTATCAAGATTTGGGGCCCTGTAAATCACACCCAAAATTAGTTTTTCTCGGCCCTCGAGAAGCTGTAACCAAACAGATTCAGTGGCTGAAGCTTCTAATTTAATATCTTGTCTAACACAACAATTTAAATTGTCTCTGGCATACATCGCTACTCCACCACCTTTCCTGTTGACCCTGTCAGTGTGGAATAATTTATAGCCTTGTATGTGACATTCAGAGGGCATCTCTCTATCTTTCAGATTGAGCCAGGTCTCTGTTATAGCAATAATATCTATGTTTCCTGCACTTGCAATTAATCTTAGCTCATCTATCTTATTTCTTACACTCCTGCTATTAGTATAGTAAACCTTAAGGGAGCTAGGCCCTTGCTGCCCTCTGCTGTCCCCCTTTGTTTGCTGACCTGATCTATTGTCTTTATTTATAACTTCATGCTGAATGCCTTTTATACATTTACTGTTTCCAACCCAAGTGTTGCAACCTGCTTGTTTCCCACACACACCCATACCTCTATCTTCGCTCAGTTTAAAATCATAGGCATTTCACCAATGGCCTTCTCAATCGAGTCTGCAAGTGCTACCACCCCAGCCCCAGAGAGATGTACCCCATCCCTTGCATACATATCATGTTTGCCATAAAAGTTGTTCCAGTTGTCAATGAATGGGATTGCAAGTTCCTTGCAGTATCTGTCTAGCCAGCAATTTACACCAATTGCCCTAGACAACCATTCATTTCCTACTCCCCTTCTAGGCAAGATGCTACATATGATTGGGATCCCTCCCTTAGACTTAATGAAATCTATAGCTGACCTGTACTTATCTAGCAGCTCTTCTCTCCTACCCTTCCCAATATCATTTCCACCAGCACTGAGACAGATAATGGGCTTGCTCCCATTACCTGACATGATATTATCCAGCCTGTTGAACAGGAGGAGAATGAGGTAATCAGTCCCTCAACCTTGAGTCGATGTGTTCAGTCCATCAATCTTGAGTAGAATACGGCAGATGAGCGGAGAAGCAGCTTATAAACCGTATGGCAGGAGAGGTGTAGCAGTCATAGGTAGTGTCACAATTTGTCCAATGTGGAAGTAGGTTGTGCCCAAGAATTAGGCAAGCGAAGAATTCCTAAGTATTAAGATCCCAAGAAGTTGCAGTGTCTGACAGGTTTGTAGATGAATGGTTCGGAGAACCGACATGTTGATAAATTAGACACATGTGCAACTCTTGGGAATGTGATGAATGGTTTGAAAAACCGACAAGTTGAAGATTGAGACACTTATGCAGCATATGGGAATCTTTATTCAGGAAACGTTTCGCCACACAGTGGCTTCATCACTGATGAAGCCACTGTGTGGCGAAACGTTTCCTGAATAAAGATTCCCATATGCTGCATAAGTGTCTCAATCTTCAACTTGTCGGTTTTTCAAACCATTCATCACAACTGTCAGACACTGCAGCATTATGGGATCTTCTTACAAAGAATTCTTCAACGCTTGTTCAACCTTTGGACAAAGACCTACTTCGACTAGTGGATGGTACCACTATGATCCCGCCTCCGTCTGCTTCAAGTCACCTCACTACAGTATATAAGCCACGTCTACGGCCCTATGCTGTACATTCTACAAGATTGATGGACTGAACACATCGACTCCAGGCTGAGGGACTGATTACCTCATACTCCTCCTCTCCTTACGCCTTCCTCTTTGTATTGGACTGATGAAGCCACTGTGTGGCGAAACGTTTCCTGAATAAAGATTCCCATATGCTGCATAAGTGTCTCAATCTTCAACTCTTGGGAATCTTTATTGAGGAAACGTTTCGCCACACAGTGGCTTCATCAGTCCATACATAGGAGAAACTTGAAGAACAGGAGGAGAATGAGGTAATCAGTCCCTCAACCTTGAGTCGATGTGTTCAGTCCATCAATCTTGAGTAGAATACGGCAGATGAGCGGAGAAGCAGCTTATAAACCGTATGGCAGGAGAGGTGTAGCAGTCATAGGTAGTGTCACAATTTGTCCAATGTGGAAGTAGGTTGTGCCCAAGAATTAGTTTCTCCTATGTATGGACTGATGAAGCCACTGTGTGGCGAAACGTTTCCTCAATAAAGATTCCCAAGAGTTGCACATGTGTCTAATTTATCAACATGTCGGTTCTCCGAACCATTCATCTACAAACCTGTCAGACACTGCAACTTCTTGGGATCTTAATACTTAGGAATTCTTCGCTTGCCTAATTCTTGGGCACAACCTACTTCCACATTGGACAAATTGTGACACTACCTATGACTGCTACACCTCTCCTGCCATACGGTTTATAAGCTGCTTCTCCGCTCATCTGCCGTATTCTACTCAAGATTGATGGACTGAACACATCGACTCAAGGTTGAGGGACTGATTACCTCATTCTCCTCCTGTTCTTCAAATTTCTCCTATGTATGGACTGATGAAGCCACTGTGTGGCGAAACGTTTCCTCAATAAAGATTCCCAAGAGTTGCACATGTGTCTAATTTATCAACATGTCGGTTCTCCGAACCATTCATCTACAGTAGTAGTGGTAGTGACAAAAGCAATTAATTCGTACATGAGTAAAAGGATATAAAAGCTATTACTTGGGTAACATAAAAATAGGTTATACAAATATAAACTGGAATGAGGCAGGTTGTTTCAGTGTTCACTCTCTGTGCTTTGTGTAGTATAACAGGAGAGACTATGTGATGGCAGGGTTTACTGTTTTCAGGAGGATTCTTGCTAAGACTTCGGAGATGGTGAAGCTGCCGTTGTTTTGTTTAATTGTATTCGAAACAGCGATCAGTGCTGATTCAAGGCACTTGCGTGTGCGGAAATTAGTTTCTTTTATCACTAATTGGGCGTCTCTGAATTTCATAAGATGATTGGTGGAATTTCGGTGTTGTACACAGGCGTTGTTTAAGTTGTCGTTCCTACATGCGTATATGTGTTCATTGAGGCGGGTGTCGAGGTTTCTTGCTGTTTCACCTACGTAGATCTTGTCACAGCCTCCACAGGGTATAGTGTAAACTCCTGCATTGACTGGTTCGTGGTGCTTGGGTTTTGTTCTGGTTAGATCCTTTATTGAAGTGGTAGAAGCGATGGCGACTCTGAGTTTCTTGACGAGGAATGTACTTACATTCACCAAACATTCACTGAGTTACAATTTCCTTCTTTTTTCATCAAAGACTGCAAGAAAAGAGCTCTTCAGATCATCAATTCTCCACGCATCAACACCGCTCCCAACAAAGTTATAATTCTTCCCAACAGACAGGTTGCACTAAACGTCTCAAAAGTACTTTCACAAGCTAACACCAGAGTCGCCATCGCTTCTACCACTTCAATAAAGGATCTAACCAGGACAAAACCCAAGCACCACGAACCAGTCAATGCAGGAGTTTACTCTATACCCTGTGGAGGCTGTGACAAGATCTACGTAGGTGAAACAGCAAGAAACCTCGACACCCGCCTCAATGAACACATATACGCATGTAGGAACGACAACTTAAACAACGCCTGTGTACAACACCGAAATTCCACCAATCATCTTATGAAATTCAGAGACGCCCAATTAGTGATAAAAGAAACTAATTTCCGCACACGCAAGTGCCTTGAATCAGCACTGATCGCTGTTTCGAATACAATTAAACAAAACAACGGCAGCTTCACCATCTCCGAAGTCTTAGCAAGAATCCTCCTGAAAACATTAAACCCTGCCATCACATAGTCTCTCCTGTTATACTACACAAAGCACAGAGAGTGAACACTGAAACAACCTGCCTCATTCCAGTTTATATTTGTCCAACCTATTTTTAAGTTACCCAAGTAATAGCTTTTATATCCTTTTACTCATGTACGAATTAATTGCTTTTGTCACTACCACTACTACTACTACTACTACCACTAGTGAACATCGGAATGGTACCTCACTAGTATTCACCTCACTCTGAGCCTTTATATACCCTCTGTGTCCATGTATTGTTTGTAATGGCTTGATAAAGCTCCTGGAGAGCGAAACGTTGCCACAATAAATGTCACATTAGTTGCACTTGTGTCCTTTTACTTTACATATTGTCGGTAATTCTACCAACTTTATTACAATCTTTTGGACTTCTGTTACTTATACTTCTTGAGATAAATCCAAGTAATCTGTTGGCCTTGTTGCGCACACTGAGGCATTGCTGTCTTGGCTTTAGATTTCTGCTTACCATGACTCCCAAGTCTTTTTCACATTCTGTATGACCAAGCTCTACTTCACCTAGATTATAGCTTCGAGGGTTATTTTCATTACCAAGGGCAAGTACCTTACACTTATCCACATTGAACTTCATCTGCCATTTTTCAGACCAAGACATTAATTTGTCCAAATCGTCCTGGAGTTCATTGATATCCTCCTCAGAGTGAATTATACGGCCTATCTTTGTATCATCAGCAAACTTACTCATGTCCAGCACAACTGGCAGAAGAGCCAGTTGTGAATGAGGGGAAGACTCATGATGCCGTGGGTAGAATGACAGGGGTTTAAGCAGCTAGGATTGATGAGATAATGACAAAAAAATTGAAAGCAGGTGGGATAAAAGTTGCAGAGTGGTTGGTACTATTGTTCAATTAATGTATGAAAGAGGGGAAGGTAACTATATAATGGTAGAGTGTGTGCATAGTTCCATTATTTAAATGAAAGGTGGACAAAAGAGAGTGCAAAAATTATATAGGAATAAATCTACTTGGTATACCAGGTGAAGTATATAGAAGGGTCATTATTTAAAGAATTAAGAGTAAATAGGAGATCAAATGAACACAGAAGTTTTATACTGGCTAGAGGATGTGTAGACCAAATGCTTACATAAAACATATAAGTGAGCAACATTTAGAAAAAATTAAGTTTTCACTGTTTTTTATGGATTTAGAGCACATCGACACCATGCCCAGCTCTTCTAGGGCAGGGTAGGTGCCTGAGCCAGAGCTTGCAGCTCACAAGAGTGGCAATATAAACACAAATGCAGTATAATGTGATCCTTTATTGACTACGTTTCGCCCACACAGTGGGCTTTTTCAAATCACAAACAGTTTTGTTTGTAGTAACAAACAGTTCTGTTTGTGACTTGAAAAAGCCCACTGTGTGGGCGAAACGTAGTCAATAAAGGATCACATTATACTGCATTTGTGTTTATATTGCCATTGTGTCGGTATTTTATACCATTTATTTCCAGCTCATAAGACTGTCATTCCCATTTGCCACCTTGGGGTGGGGATGACAGACCAGAGAGGTCTAGCTTCTCCCTACGAGCCCTATGAGGGCGGGGAATGTGGCTAGGCCTGGGGACAATTGATCCCAACGATGAGGGGGTACTTGGTCCTCCTCCCATGGAATACACGGGTCTCAGACACTCCCTAGACAGGAAGCCAAGGCCGAGCTACCACTTGGAAAAGGCTCGGGCTGGGAGAATGCTGGCGAATCGACAAGAAGATGGATTTAGAAAAGACGTATGATTGGGTGCATATGGGAGGAATATGACAGATGTTGCAATAGTTGGTAAGTTACCAAATGCTGTAAAGAGTTTTTATGAGACTCAGGTTAGGGTGTGTAAAAGAGAATGACATTACTTTTCAGAAAAAGTAGGCCTTAGGGATGCATGATGTCACTATGGTTAATATATTTTTTAATAGGGTTGTAAAAGAAGTAAAGGCTCAAGTGTTGGAGAGAGGGGTGGTATTAAAATATTCAGAATCTAATTCAAAATGGGAGTTGGCACTGTTACTTTTACTGCTAATGCTATGCTTTTGGGCATTTTGAAGAGAAGTTCGAAGGTCAGAGGACGAGTTTGGGAGGGTGTGTAAGGAAATGAAGTTGAAAGTGAACATAGATAAGAGTAAGGTGATTAGGGCATCAAACGAGTGAGATAAAGATAAACTGGACATCAAATTGGAGGGATAGAGTACGGAGGAAGTGAATGTATTCAGATAACTTGGAGTGGATGTGTTGGTGGATGGGTTTGTGAAAGACGAGGGAAACCAAAGAATTGATGAAGGGAAAAGGGTGGGTGGTGCATTGAGGCATTTGTGGAGGACAAGAACGTTATCCATGGAGGCAAAGAGGGAAATGTGTGAGTGTATAGTAGTACCAACAGTGTGTGAAGCATGGGCTATAAATGTTGCAGCGAGGAGGCTTTAGACAGTGGAGATGTTGTGTCTGAGGCCAATGTGTGGTGTAAAAATTATGCAGAGAATTCTTAGTCTGGAGAATTGGAGGAGGTGCACGATGGGTTGTAGAAGTGGTTTGGTCATCTAGAGAGGATGGAGCAAAATAGGATGACTTGGAGGGTGTATAAATCTGTAGAAGGTGGAAAGTGCAATGCCAGCACTCTAAAGGAGCGGGGTTGGGATATGAGCTGTTTAGAGGTACATCCAAACTGTAGTATCAGCTCGCCTCTGGCAAGACAGTGAAAGTGTGAATGATGAAAGTGTGTCTTTTTTCATGTTACCTCTGGAGAGGGTGATATTTATGCCCTGAAGGAGATCAGAACTCAATATGTAGACTGGTAATGGAAAGGTTGGTTGTTTTGAGGGAGAACACTAGGATTTTGGTTTGGGGTGAGGACCACTTGTGAGGAATGTAGCTGTGCTGGCAAAAAAAAAAAAAAAAAAAAAAAAAAAAAAATGGGGACTTCAGGTGTGGGGAGGAAATGAAGTATGGTCTGTTTTATTTTGGGTGGGAGGAGCGTAAGAGAAAGAGAGAGAGAGGTTGCCGATAATTCATAAGCTTCATGAGGCTGACGGGTGGACTTGTGATGAAATACAGCAGGTGGAGAAGCAGCAGATTAAAGATAACATCGGCCTAACTGTTGGAGAGGTTCGTGTCTCTGGTGACAAATTTTCAGAGACTTAGAAAGTAGTCAAGGATGGTAAAATATGCCCAGTGAAATTGAACTATACAAGAGCAATGGTATAAGACAAGATCATTGGAGCAGAAGCCATACTTAATGGAAGTAATAAAAATAGCACCTCACGTACCTCAACTGGGACAGAACAACGAAAGAACTGCAATAACTAAGGAAGAGGGTGGAAATATTCCAGAGGCAGGAATGGGAGACTTAACATACATTGACATGGAAACTTAGCCTCTGGAGGACCACAAGGTATCGTGCAAGGGGTCCGAAAATTTGAAATTCGAACTGAACTCCCTATGGTGGATAGAGTAACTCAATACAAGGTCACCGATCCCATATAAATTGATTTCTGATGGTTAGTTTTCGAGCAATTGCTAATCTCCGAAGACCGAAAATATTCGGCTGGGCCCGACAAAGGGATTAAAAAATTTTATGTTGCAAACTTGCAATTGTTAATAAAACACACCAAAACAATTTTTTAAATTTAATATACAAACAGACAATATAAAAAACATAAATGGAACTTGAATCAAAACATTTTTTAATTGTTACAAAAATATAAAAAGGAAGCAAATCTCAACAATGACAAATTGCAAAGGGATGCAACTTTCAATCCCTATATTCCTGAGATTCATTTGGATGACCAATTATTCTATATTGCTAATTGATGGTATGGTAGTCGCTGAAGCAATTTCTATCACTCTTTATCCAGATTTACTTTGCATACAGAACACTGGAATGAGGATGTGACCAATTTCTTCGAGTGGCTGCAATAGTTGCAATCGTAATACCTTACTTTTTCTTCACTAATTTCTGTTTTTTGGCTGGCCTTTCTTCCTCCTCATCATCACTTGACACCTGTGCATCCGATGGCAAGTATTCATCACCACTATCCAGCAATTCTGGTTCATCTACCTCTGCTTCTGAGTCACTCTCTTCAGAAACGCAGACATACCTCGACCTGCTGGTGGACTGCTCCCCATAAAACAACTTCTCATTGATCTGGAAGGACAATAGAAACCTCCTGTATAGATCCAGACCACTACAGAGTTCATATATGCAATTGAAATTTTTTTATAAATATTTATTTGACTAGAATTGGACATTCCCGGAAACTCGGGCAAGACCGAAATAATTCAGTATAAAATGCTTGCACTTTTTTCAACTGCATGCTACACTCATATTATGCTTCACACGGACTTTAGGTATATATCAAAATATGCCTAAACTATTCATGTAAGCACTAAACACAACAATCAGTACTTACCGACATTGTAGAATGTATAATCCAAGAGTAGATTAGTAAGGGTGGAGGGAAAAATGCGTGTGTGGGCGGAGCCAAGCCACCAGTGTTTATATTTTGATCTCTCAACCAATGGGAAGGCGGCAGAAGCGAACTGTACTTAGCTGAAGAGACTCAGGGAAGGCTTGTGATTGGTTGGAACTAAAGAACGGGAAGCTGGCCGCGCGGGGCACGGAGTATGACACGCCCCCAAAACACGTAATTAATACCGAATTTTCCCGGCCAAGCACGATAAAGGGTTAAGTCTCCCATTCCTGCCTCTGGAATATTTGCACCCTCTTCCTTAGTTATTGCAGTTCTTTCGTTGTTCTGTCCCAGTTGAGGTACGTGAGGTGCTATTTTTATTACTTCCATTAAGTATGGCTTCTGCTCCAATGATCTTGTCTTATACCATTGCTCTTGTATAGTTCAATTTCACTGGGCATATTTTACCATCCTTGAATACTTTCTAAGTCTCTGAAAATTTGTCACCAGGGACACGAACCTCTCCAACAGTTAGGCCGATGTTATCTTTAATATGCTGCTTCTCCACCTGCTGTATTTCATCACAAGTCCACCCGTCAGCCTCATGAAGCTTATGAATTATCGGCAACCTCTCTCTCTCTTTCTCTTCCCACTTCCTGTCCCTCCATATTTCTGAATCTGATCTGAAAAAAATTATTTGTTGTTCCCTTTATCATCTCCTGCATCTCCGACTTGTTAGTATTTCTATGAAAGTCTTCTTTGTTACTTCTCTTTCTTTGCTTCACTCGCCAGCTGTTGCTATTCGTGCTCCCATCATATAACCAATTCATTAAGCCAATTCCTTTTTCAGTTTCTTCAAATCCTTTTTCAGGCTTTGTACTTTCGCCTCGACAGCTGCAGCCCGTCTCTCCTGTTCCATTCACTCTACAGTTACCTCCTCTTCCTTCTCTTCAATCGTTTTACAAAAGCCATTAAACTTTTTTCCCACTTTTCTCCCATCTTGTACCTGAGACCAGCTACCTAAGATTTCTTCTCAGGCTATTCCTCCTTGGCTCCATTTCATTCTAGCTCCAGGGATCCCATTTCTGCACTACATAGATTTTCTGGTTAGATATAGTAACTTCATCAGATTGTAGCATATTGGTAGAACTGCATACCATTTCTGTGAATGCTGATGAATGCAATGTGTGTGAGAAAGTGAGTGTGTGTGTACTCACCTAGTTGTACTCACCTAGTTGAGGTTGCGGGGGTCGAGTCCGAGCTCCTGGCCCCGCCTCTTCACTGATCGCTACTAGGTCACTCTCCCTGAGCCGTGAGCTTTATCATACCTCTGCTTAAAGCTATGTATGGATCCTGCCTCCACTACATCACTTCCCAAACTATTCCACTTACTGACTACTCTGTGGCTGAAGAAATACTTCCTAACATCCCTGTGATTCATCTGTGTCTTCAGCTTCCAACTGTGTCCCCTTGTTACTGTGTCCAATCTCTGGAACATCCTGTCTTTGTCCACCTTGTCAATTCCTCTCAGTATTTTGTATGTCGTTATCATGTCCCCCCTATCTCTCCTGTCCTCCAGTGTCGTCAGGTTGATTTCCCTTAACCTCTCCTCGTAGGACATACCTCTTAGCTCTGGGACTAGTCTTGTTGCAAACCTTTGCACTTTCTCTAGTTTCTTTACGTGCTTGGCTAGGTGTGGGTTCCAAACTGGTGCCGCATACTCCAATATGGGCCTAACGTACACGGTGTACAGGGTCCTGAATGATTCCTTATTAAGATGTCGGAATGCTGTTCTGAGGTTTGCTAGGCGCCCATATGCTGCAGCAGTTATTTGGTTGATGTGCGCTTCAGGAGATGTGCCTGGTGTTATACTCACCCCAAGATCTTTTTCCTTGAGTGAGGTTTGTAGTCTCTTACCCCCTAGACTGTACTCCGTCTGCGGCCTTCTTTGCCCTTCCCCAATCTTCATGACTTTGCACTTGGTGGGATTGAACTCCAGGAGCCAATTGCTGGACCAGGTCTGCAGCCTGTCCAGATTCCTTTGTAGTTCTGCCTGGTCTTCGATCGAGTGAATTCTTCTCATCAACTTCACGTCATCTGCAAACAGGGACACCTCAGAGTCTATTCCTTCCGTCATGTCGTTCACAAATACCAGAAACAGCACTGGTCCTAGGACTGACCCCTGCGGGACCCCGCTGGTCACAGGTGCCCACTCTGACACCTCGTCACGTACCATGACTCGCTGCTGTCTTCCTGACAAGTATTCCCTGATCCATTGTAGTGCCTTCCCTGTTATCCCTGCTTGGTCCTCCAGTTTTTGCACCAATCTCTTGTGTGGAACTGTGTCAAACGCCTTCTTGCAGTCCAAGAAAATGCAATCCACCCACCCCTCTCTCTCTTGTCTTACTGCTGTCACCATGTCATAGAACTCCAGTAGGTTTGTGACACAGGATTTCCCGTCCCTGAAACCATGTTGGCTGCTGTTGATGAGATCATTCCTTTCTAGGTGTTCCACCATTCTTCTGATAATCTTCTCCATGATTTTGCATACTATACATGTCAGTGACACTGGTCTGTAGTTTAATGCTTCATGTCTGTCTCCTTTTTTAAAGATTGGGACTACATTTGCTGTCTTCCATGCCTCAGGCAATCTCCCTGTTTCGATAGATGTATTGAATATTGTTGTTAGGGGTACACATAGCGCCTCTGCTCCCTCTCTCAATACCCATGGGGAGATGTTATCTGGCCCCATTGCCTTTGAGGTATCTAGCTCACTCAGAAGCCTCTTCACTTCTTCCTCGGTTGTGTGCACTGTGTCCAGCACTTGGTGGTGTGCCCCACCTCTCCGTCTTTCTGGAGTCCCTTCTGTCTCCTCTGTGAACACTTCTTTGAATCTCTTGTTGAGTTCTTCACATACTTCACGGTCATTTCTTGTTGTCTCTCCTCCTTCCTTCCTTAGCCTGATTACCTGGTCCTTGACTGTTGTTTTCCTCCTGATGTGGCTGTACAACAGTTTCGGGTCAGATTTGGCTTTCGCTTCTATGTCATTTTCATATTGTCTTTGGGCCTCCCTTCTTATCTGTGCATATTCGTTTCTGGCTCTACAACTGTTCTCCTTATTCTCCTGGGTCCTTTGCCTTCTATATTTCTTCCATTCCCTAGCACACTTGGTTTTTGCCTCCCTGCACCTTTGGGCTCATCCTGGCTTTTTCATTAATCCTGTTACTCTTGGGTACAAACCTCTCCTCAGCCTCCTTGCATTTTCTTGCTACATATTCCATCATCTCATTAACTGGCTTCCCTGCCAGTTCTCTGTCCCACTGAACCCCGTTCAGGTAGTTCCTCATTCCTGTGTAGTCCCCTTTCTTGTAGTTTGGCTTCATTCGTCCTGGCCTTCCTGCTTCTCCCTCCACTTGTAGCTCTACTGTGTATTCGAAGCTTAAAACCACATGGTCACTGGCCCCAAGGGGTCTTTCATATGTGATGTCCTCGATATCTGCACTACTCAAGGTGAATACTAAGTCCAGCCTTGCTGGTTCATCCTCTCCTCTCTCTCTTGTAGTGTCCCTTACGTGTTGGCACATGAAGTTTTCCAGTACCACCTCCATCATCTTAGCCCTCCATGTATCTTGGCCCCCAAGTGGGTCCAAGTTCTCCCAATCGATCTCCTTGTGGTTAAAGTCACCCATGATCAGGAGCTTTGCCCTGCATGCATGAGCTCTTCTGGCCACTCTACCCAGTGTGTCAACCATCGCTCTATTACTCTCGTCGTACTCTTGCCTTGGCCTTTTGCTGTTCTGTGGTGGGTTATACATCACTGCTATTACCACCTTGGGACCTCCAGAGTGAAGTGTTCCCGCTATGTAATCACTTTCTTCTCCGCTGTCTCCTCTCTCCAGCTCATCAAAATTCCAGCGATTTTTGATCAGCAACGCCACTCCTCCACCCCCCCTGTTCCCTCTGTCTTTCCTCAGGATTTGGTATCCCGTTGGAAAGATGGCATCTGTTATCATACCTGTAAGCTTGGTTTCTGTGAGAGCTATGATGTCCGGTGATGCTTCTTTGACTCTTTCATGCCACTCCTCCCACTTATTTGTTATTCCATCAGCGTTTGTGTACCATACCTTCAGTTTCCTTTCCAACACTGTGGTTTGGGGGGCCTGTGTATGTGTGTGTGTGTGTGTGTGTGTGTGTGTGTGTGTGTGTGTGTGTGTGTGTGTGTGTGTATGTGTGCGTGTGTACTCACCTAATTGTGGTAGCAGGGGGTCGATTCATGGCTCCTGGCTCTGCCTCTTGACTGGTCGCCACTAGGTTCATTCTCTCCCTGCTGCATGAGCTTTATCATATCTCTTCTTAAAGCTATGTGTAGATCCTGCCTCCAGACTGTTCCACTTCCTGACAGCTCCTTGACTGAAGAAATACTTCCTAATATCCCTGTGAACCATCTGAGTTGTCAACTTCCAACTGTAGCCCGTTGTTACTGTGTACCATCTCTTGAACATCATGTTCTTATCCAACCTGTCAATTCCTCTGAGAATTTTATATGTCGTTATCATGTACCCCCCCCTCCCCCAATCCATCCTGTCCTCCAGTGTCGTCAGGCCGGTTTCCCTCTCCATTTCTCTCTCCTCGAACGTTATTACTAGATAATAACATTCTTAATTCCACAAAGTGTCCAGGTTCTATAATGTCTAATCCTTCTCCGATGTTGGTCATAACTTGGGCAAAATCCCAAGGGATGTCTGTTGAGACTGTTGACCCATTACCTCTCAGCTCCAGGACTAGTCTTGTTGCAAACCTTTGCACTTTCCCTAATAGTTTGACGTGCTTAACCAGGTGTGGGTTCCAGAATGGTGCTGCATAGTCTGCATAGTGTACAGAGTCTTGAACGATTCCTTATTGAGGTGTTGAAATGCTATTTTTAGGTTTGCCAGGCACCCATATACTGCATCACTTATTTCGTTGATGTGCGCCTTCCTTGAGTGTAGTTTGCAATCTCTGTTCCCCTAGCCTGTACTCTCTCTGCGGTCTTCTTTGCCCTTCCCCAGTCTTCATGACTTTGCACTTGGTGGGGTTGAACTCCAGGAGCTAGTTGCTGGACCAGGCCTGCAGCCTGTCCAGATCCCTTTGTAGTCCTGCATGATTCACATCGTCTCCAAACAGGGACACTTCTGTATCTATCCTTTGCGTCATGTCATTTACATATACCAGAAACTGCACCGGTCCTAGGACTGACCCCTGAGGAACCCGCTCATCACAGTCGCCCACTCTAACACCTCGTCACGTACCATGACTCGTTGTTGCCTTCCTGTCAGTATTATCTGATACATTGCATAGCCTTTCCTGTTATACGTGTCTGATCCTAACTTCCGAACTAATCTCTTGTGTGGAACTGTGTCGAAAGCCTTTTTACAGTACTAGACAATGCAATTTACTCATCCCTCTCTTGTCTTACTTCTGTCACCTTTTAGTAAAACCCCAGTAGTTTTGTGACACAGGATTTCCCTTCCCTGAAACCATGCTGGTTGTCATGCATAAGTTCATTCTTTTCTAGGTGCTCCACTACTATTCTCCTGATACTCTTCTCCATTGCTTTTCATACCATATATGTCAGTGATACTGATCTGTAGTTTAATGGTGTCTGTCATCTGTCTTAAAAACTGGGACTACATTTGCTTTCTTGCACACCTCAGGTAGTCGCCCTGGTTCGACAGATGTGCTGAAGATTGTTGTTAATGGCACAAACAGTGCCTGTGCTCCCTCTTTCAAGACCCGTGGAGAGATGTTCAGTTCCACCTCCTTTGAGGTATCTAGTTCACTCAGCAGCTTCTTCACCCCCTTCTCGGTTGTGCGTATTGTATCCAGGACTTGTTGGTGTACCACACAATTCTGGCTTTCTGGAGTCATTTCTGCCTCTACTGAAAATACTTCCTTAAATCTCATGTAAAGCGAGCGCTTCACATATTTCTCGGTAGTTTCGTGTGATCTCCCGTCCTTCCTTCCTCACTCGGCTTACTTGGCTCTTGACTGTTGTTTTCCTCCTGGTGTGGCTCCACAACAGCGTCAGGTCAGACTTTGCTTTCGGTGCTGTGCCACTCATATTGCCGCTGGGCCTTTCTCCTTAACTCTGCATATATCTTTTTGGCTCATCGTTTCGTCTCCTCATTTTTCTAGTTTCTTTGTTTTTCAATACTCTAGCACACCTAGCTTTGGCCTACCTATGCGTTTGAGTGATTCAAGGGCTCGTTCTGGTCTTCCCATTGTTTCTGTTGCCCTTGTGTACTAACTTCTTCACTGCCTCCCTGAACTCTGTGGCCACATGACCCATCATTTCATTTACTGTCTTTCCCTAAGTAAATGTGTGTGTGAGCACTCACCTATTGTGGTGGCAGGGGTCAACTCACAGCGCCTGGTCCCGCCTCTTCACTGGCCGCTTCTAAGTCACTCTTCTTGCTCTATGAGCTTTATCATACCTCTTCTTAGAGCTATGTATGGATCCTGCCTTCACTACATCACTTACCAGACTATTCCACTTCCTGACAATTATGTGACTGAGGAAAATCATAACATCCTTGTAATTCATGTGAGTCTTCAACTTCCGACTTTGACACCTTGTTGCTGTGTCCCATCTCTGGAACATCCTGTCTGTCCATGTTGTCGATTCCTCTCAGTATATGTCATTATCTCTCCTGTAATCCAGTGTCGTCTAGTCGATTTCCCTCAACCTCTCCTCGTAGTATATACCCATTAGCTCCGGGACTAGTCTTGCTGCAAACCTTTGCACTTTCTCTAGTTTCCTTACGTGCTTGGCTAGGTGTTGATTCCAAACTGATGCTGCGTACTCCAATATAAGCCTAACGTACATGGTGTACAGGATCTTGAACGATTCCTTACTGAGATATCGGAATGCTGTTCTTAGGTTTGTTAGGTGTCTGTATGCTACAGCAGTTATTTGGTTGATGTGCACCTCAGGAGATATCTCTTGTATTATACTCACCCCAAGATCAGTTTCCTAGAATTAGAATTGTAGTCTCTGGCCCCATAGACTGTACTCCATTTGCGGTTTTCTTAGCCCTTCCTCAATCTTCATGACTTTGTGCTTAGTGGGGTTGAATTCCAGGAGCCATTTGGTGGACCAGGCCTACACCCTGTCCAGATCACTTTGTACTTCTGCCTGGTCCTCGTCCCACTGAATTCTTCTCAACTTCACATCATCTGCAAACATGGACACTTCTGAGTGTATTCCTTCCGTCAAGTCGTTCACATATACCAGAAAGAGCACCGGTCCTAGGACTGACCCCTGTGGAACTCCGCTCGTCACAGGCGCCCACTCTAACACCTCGTCACTTACCATGACTCGCTGTTGTCTTCCTGACGGGTATTCCCTGATCCATTGTACTGCCTTCCCTGTTATCCCTGCTTGGTCCTCCAGCTTTTGCACTACTCTCTTGTATGAAACTGCATCAAACACCTTCTTACAGTTCAAGATAAAGCAGTTTACCCTCCCTTCTCTCTCTTGTCTTACTGCTGTTACCCGGTCATAGAACTGCAGTAGGTTTGTAAGATAGAATTTTCCATTCCCGAAACCGTGCTGGCCGTCGCTGAAAAGCTCATTCCTTTATGTGTTCCACCACTCATCTCCTGATAATCTTCTCCATGACTTTACATACCATACTTTTCAGTGGCTCTGATCTGCAGTTTAATACTTCGTGTCTGTCTCCTTTAAAAATTGGGACTACATTTCCCGTCTTCCATTCTTCAAGTAGTCGCCCTGTTTCGATAGATGTGTTGAAGATTGCTGCTAGTGGTACACATAGCACTTCTGCTCCCTGTCTCAGGTTCAGTGGAGAGATGTTATCCGGCCCAATCACCTTTGATGTATCTAGCTCGCTTAGTATCTAGATACATCGGTTGTACGTATTGCGTCCAACAGTTGATCATGTACCCCACCTCTCTGTCTTTCTGGAGACCCTTCTGTCTCCTCTGTGAACACTTCTTTGAATCTCATGTTGAGCTCCTCACATAGTTTGCAGTCATTTCTTGTGATCTCTCCTCCTCCCTTCCTCAGCCTGATTACCTAGTCCTTGACAGTTTTCCTCCTGATCTGGCTGTACAACAGCTTCGGGTTAGATTTGGTTTTCGCAGCTATTTCATTTTCGCATTGTCGTTGGGCCTGCCTTCTTACCTGGGCATATTCATTTCAGGCTCTACAACTGCTCTCCTTATTCTCCTAGGTCCTTTGCCTTCAGTACTTCTTCCATTCTCTAGGACACTTGGTTTTGGCCTGTCTAAACCTCGGTGTGAATCAATAGCTCATCCTGGCTCTATCATTATTTCTGTTACCCTGTGGTACAAACCTCTCATCTTCCTTGCATATTGTCACATATTCCATCATCTCGTTTACTGACTTCCCTGCCATTTTTCTGTCCCACTGAACCTCGTGCAGGGAATTCTTCTTGCCTGTATAGCCCCCTCTCTTGTAGTTTCGCTTCATTCGTCCTGCCCTTCCTGCCTCCCTCTCCATTTGTAGCACTATGTATTTGAAGCTCAGAACTACGTGGTCACTGGCACCGAGGGGTCTTTCATATGTGATGTCCTCAATATTTGCATAACTCAAGGTGTATACTAGGTCCAGTCTTGCTGGTTCATCCTTTTCTCTCTGGTAGTGTCCCATATGTGTTGGTACATGAGGTTTTCCAATGCCACCTCCATCTTCTTAGCTCTCCACGTTTCAGGGCCCTTATGTAGCTTCAGGTTCTCCCAGTCGATTTCCTTGTGATTAAAGTTACCCATAATCAGCAGCTTTGCTCTGCTCGCATGAGCCCTTCTGGTCACTTCAGCCAGTGTGTCAACTATCGCTCTATTACTCTCATCATACTCTTGCCTTGCCTCTTGCTGTTCTGTGGTGGGTTATACATCACTGCAATTACTGCAATGGAACCTCCAGACTGAAGTGCACTTGCTATGCCGTCTCTTGCTTCGCCTCTGTCTCCTCTCTCCAGCTCATCAAAATCCCATCAGTTTTTGGTGAGCACTGCCACTCCTCCACCCCATCTGTTCCCTCTGTCTTTCCTCAGGATCTGAGATCCTTTGGAAAGATGACATCTGTTATCATTCCTGTGTGCTTGGTTTCTGTTAGAGTTATGATGTCCGGTTATTCTTCCTTGACTCTTTTGTGCCACTCCTCCAACTTATTCGTTATTCCATCAGTTGGGTGCCATATCTTCAGTTTCCTGTCCAGCACAGTGTTCTGAGGGGTCTGTGAGACTAGGATACCTGGCAGTGCACTGTGTGATTCTACAGTGTAGTGTGGGGTGTAGGCTGTAAGTGTGGATTGTGTTTATGTTGGGATAAAGTGTTTGTGGGGTTGTGGTTGTGGTTCTGTATTTGCTTGCGCTTGTTGCTCTGTCCTGCTCCAGTTGTCCTCTGCTCTGACTGTCCTTATCTCTCTTCCTAGCCCCTTTTGCTTCTGTGTCCTCTCCCTCAGCTGCTGCCGTTCTGGCCTTACTCCATCTCGGTCTAGGAAAACCCTCTTGTATGTTGATAGCTCCTTCAACCATGTTTTCTCTTGCAGGATCCTGTTCCACACCATTTCTATCTTGAAAATCAGTTTGACTGGCCGATTTCTCCCCCTCAAGTACCTCCCCAGTTCTCTGAAATCTTACTATCTCAGTCATGTCTTCCTCACCTATTTCTCTGATGTTTTCAATCTCTTGTTTTTCTTATGGCTGTCTTTCATTGTGTGTCATCCCTTCACTCTGTGTGTGTGTGCGTGTGTGTGTGTGTGTGTGTGTGTGTGTGTGTGTGTGTGTGTGTGTGTGTGTGTGTGTGTGTGTGTGTGTGTGTGTGTGTGTGTGTGTGTGAAGGTGTAAGATCCCTTCAGATCCTCAAGCATTTGAAGGTACCCCCCCTCCTCCTCCTGAAAACAAAAACCAGAAAAATAAATTATAACAAATAGAAACAACTTCATTAAATTTATGCATATCTTACAAAATATAAAACAATTAAATATGATCTCATCCTAACAAAAGAAAATGATGAAAAAATTAATTATATAAATCAAATGAAGGAAGCCTAATATGTACAGAATGTCTTTCTGAATCTGGTGTTGGTATGGCAATGTGCACAGGAATAACTGGAGTGGAACAGGAAGCTAGAGATAGCGTAGTGAGGTCACAGGTGGTCGTGACTTTTGTGAAGTTCAACTGTAGAAGGTAACAACGCCTATGAAGGTGCACAGCTAGCAGTTCAATTAATGGAGTTGGCTGCCGGCAGTGGTAGGCAACTAGAGATAGGCAACAAATGTGGAGGGAACGTAGAATGTTGTAGATACAGTAACTCTGTCCTGGGGGTATCGGAAAAGCAGAGTTCTTAAGACGTGGGTTTAGTGGAGAAATTTTCTCCAGGAGGGGGGTATCAGCCCCCTTCAGCCCCTTCAGCCCCTTTCAGCCCTCTCAGAAGGGGCAAGCGTCTTGTTTACTGATACAGTGAGTAATTGATCACAGATGCCGTACGAGTATGCGACGTGGTCAAGTTACCGATGCTCCTTGCAGAGTGTTGCAGAGTGTATTTTAATAAGAGACAGTACATCTCTTACTTTAGCAGGACAATTTAGGAAAATCCTGCTCCCACTTTGTTACCATAGTAAAGACAGTGGACATTGTTGCCTATGCTTAAGACAGCAAGAATCATACATTCTGCTTTGCTTCATCGAGGAAGTGGCAAGGAAGCAAAAGTACTAGGTCAGCTTTTTTTTATGCTAGGGGAGTGACGGCATGGGGTGCTGTGGCGTCTTCAGATTACTTTTGACTCTACTGAGAGTGACACTGACGCCAGGATAACCAACAAAGAACACTGACCTGTGCATTAGTGTGAACAAAGTATCTCATAAAACACAATAAACACTTAAGAGAAGTGTGATCAGCTTCTTCAGTGATAACATTGTGAACAATAAAGACAAATCTTGTGGAACATAGTGTACCAGTGTGCGTTTCCTAGACAATGGAAGACGTGGACATCCAAGGACACTTCAGCTTCTATCAAGTCACCGATACCTGTCGAAGATGTGAAGAACACCATAGCTCACGCTACAAGAGCAAGGTAGGTTACGAATTTCTTGTAGTACGGGGCACTGCGTGGTTCTTGTGTCGCAAGGAGTTTGTAATCAACCTATAGTCGGCAGTAAGGTGCGGACTTTTGAGTCCAAACAAGTCTGTCAGCCATCAGTGAATGAAATATGCTGACATAACACCCCCTAGGGGTAATTTATAATCTTACAAATTATAACTCTTTACAGCCCGTTGAGAGATGAGTCGACAGCTTCTAGACCTCGTCTGCAGGGGTGGCTGTGCAGGCGATGAGTTGTCTTTAAGTTAAGTTTTCACTGTTTAAACTTAGCTGATAACCCATTTCTCAACATAATTGGTCATGCTTGAACCGGATAAAGACCACACTGTGGTCCAAATATGTTGTACTACAGTGTACAAATAACCTACGAGCCAAGGTCCTTCGAAAAAAGCTGTAAAACTAGTGTTTTACAATATAAATCAGTATATATGAGTCCCTCCAGACTCAATCACAGAGAATGGGCAGCTAATAGAAAAGGGGCGCTCACCCAGCGTTCACCCAAAGAAAACGGGAGCTGGGTGACTCACCCAACAAGAAAACGGGGGATGGCACCCTGCAACCACTGCTCCAATCTCGAAAATTGCTGACTAAAGACAACAACCCAACTGATGTTCAGCTTGTCTGAGTGTATATACACATAGTGTTTATAATGTTTATAAACAGAAATTAAGAAACAAGATTGTGTTAAAGTTTGTTTCTTATAGATATACCTGTTATATTAAAGGAACTATATATAAAAGTGTAAGCTTTCAAATATATATTAACAGTGACATTTATATATGTGTAAGTAATGTTCACATGTGATTTACAGTTATACAATGACATTTATAGTGTATAGTGAATGAAGTGTATAACATCGTTATTTACGATTAATCATCGTGGTCAGGCTGACACAGCAAACTCAAGCCATAAACACCAGCCACATGTACTGTGTACCCTTCATGGTCATTGACCCTGAGGTTAAGCTTAGTGGGTCAGAAGTGTCTGACTCGATTATTGCTGACTTAAGCATACCAAAAACTCAGCTGTTTATAGCAGTACAGTGTTTTATAAACACTCAAAGTGTGGTGCTGGAATTTTCAGTATACCATTAAAATGGCTTGATTGGAAACTCAGTTTCAGTCTTTACAGACTAAGATTACACAAATAGAAAATCTAATTTCAGTCTGTATAGGATTAACTCAAGATACAAACATAGATTTTGATGATCTTGAGGTCAAATTTGAATTATTTACACGACGTCTGGAAATAATTAATTCAGACTATACACATTATGAAAATAAATTTCTTGAATCAGATCCATCTGAGGATGAAATTAAAAATGTTTTGGATACTTTTAGTAATCAACAATTAAGGTGGACAGGAGTACAGGCTGTCTGCCGCAAAACTCTGTCACAGAGACCTACTGTAACTAGTGGTCAAGCACCTGTTACACCTGTAACAACAACAAGTGTCCCATTACCAAGCTTACCTACATGGTCATTACCTATTTTCCAAGGTTATAATTACGAAGAATTCATTAGTGGTTTTCAATCCATTGTAAATTCACGAACTGGCATAGATGAGATTGCTAAGTTCAATTACCTTAAATGTCTTATGAAGGGAGAACCCTATGAACTGATTAAGTCATTTCCGGTGGTTAAAGGCAATTATCAAATAGCTTTACGTGTCTTAGCAGACAATTACTTCGATGCTGACAAGGCTACAGTTAGACATGCAGTCTTAATATCAAACTTGAAGCCACCCAAACATTGTTTTTCAGACTTACAGGCATTTAGAATGACATTAGACAATAGTCTCAGATCTCTAGGTGCTAAATATGACCTAAGGCAATGTGATTGGTTTATCCGTGGTATTGTACAGGATAAGTTGTCACCACAAACTATTGAACGATTAAATATTATGTTCAATAAACACTATTTCACTTGTGAAGAAATTAGCAATGGTTTACAAACAATAGTTTCATGCATGCAAGCAACGAGACAAGATGAAAAATCCACAAATCCATTGGATAACAAACCTTCAACTCAGTATAAAAAGAGTAAACCTACTCACACTAAACCACATAATGGGAAATCCCATATAGGCATTTATCAAGTTGTGAATACAACAGACAGTAAACGAACTGTCACACATAAACGTACTCCAAAATGTGTACTTTGTGATGGAACACATTGGGCACAGTATTGTACTCAATACACATCAATGGAGGCACGTAAACAACGTGTTCATCAGCTGAAAAGATGCATCAAGTGTTTAGGTGAACACAAGGGAGGAAAATGCTCACTGAAGAAGTGTTTTAAATGCAAGGGTATGCATCATACAGCATTATGCCCAAATACTTTTGCTGAACAGCAGAAGACTTCCACAGAATCCGGAAGTCAACATGCAACAGCATTAAATGTGAGACATAAGTTTAAAGCAACTGCTCTCCCGATAACTCGAGTTGAGTTATCTAATAAATCACACAACCAATGTGCTAACACTATTTGATCAAGGCTCACAAAGGTCCTTCATAAGAAGAACAGTGTTGCAGAAACTGAATAAACAACCCTATGCCAAAATACAGTTAGATGTAGGTGTTTTTTTCCACAATTCTGGTAAACAGACATATGACCTAGCCAGAATCACTGTTGGTCTAGGAAACAGGAAAAAGACAGTAAAAACTGTGGTAGTAGATGATTTGCCTAAGTCTGTGCAGATCCAGGGATTAAAAGAAACAGTTGCAGCACTGAAAGCAGCTAAGGTCAAGTTAGCCTGTCCTGACATACAGACGGACACTATTAATCCAATTGATTTAATCATTGGAAGTGATTATTATCACTGTTTTGTGCAAAATATAGTAAGTAAACATGATGTTCACTTGCTGAAAACAGCAGGAGGCCACATGATATGTGGTCCCATTCCCTCTCAAAGTGGGAAAGAAGCTGATATTGATTCAGTGGAAAATGTACTAGTTACGAGAATAACCGCTGATCATGTACCACAGCAAAAATTATAATTAATGGAAGAAACGAATGAACCAGTTGATAAGTTGTGGGATTTAGATGCGATAGGTATTGATGTAAATAAACCAAGCCCAAAAGAGTCTCAGACTTACAACCAATATTTGGACACTGTCAAATATAAAGATGGACAGTATTGGGTTAGGTTACCATGGAAATTAAATCCACCACATCAGCCTAGCAATTATCACATGGCTTTCGGACAGATGAAAGCACAAATACATGAGCTCAGGAAGAATCCAGAGCTACTGACTGTCTATGATATCATACAAGAACAGTTGGACAATAAATTCATTGAGGATGTTGAGAAATGGGTTAACAGCTAAGTTTAAACAGTGAAAACTTAACTTAAAAACTACTCATCGCCTGCATAGCCGCCCCTGCAGACGAGGTCTAGAAGCTGTCGACTCATCTCTCAACGGCTGCAAAGAGTTATAATTTGTAAGATTATAAATTACCCCTAGGGGGTGTTATGTCAGCATATTTCATTCACTGATGGCTGACAGACTTACTTGTTTGGACTCAAAAGTCCGCACCTTACTGCCGACTATAGGCTGATTACAAACTCCTTGCGACACAAGAACTGCGCAGTCCCCCGTACTACAAGAAATTCGTAACCTACCTTGCTCTTGTAGCGTGAGCTATGGTGTTCTTCACACCTTCGACAGGTATCGGTGACTTGATAGAAGCTGAAGTGTCCTTGGATGTCCACATCTTCCATTGTCTAGGAAACGCACACTGGTACACTATGTTCCACAAGATTTGTCTTTATTGTTCACAATGTTATCACTGAAGAAGCTGATCACACTTCTCTTAAGTGTTTATTGTGTTTTATGAGATACTTTGTTCACACTAACGCACGGATCAGTGTTCTTTGTTGGTTATCCTGGCGTCAGTGTCACTCTCAGTAGAGTCAAAGGTAATCTGAAGATGCCACAGCACCCCATGCCGTCACTCCCCTAGCACAAAAAAAAGCTGACCTAGTTCTTTTGCTTTCTTGCCACTTCCTCGATGAAGCAAAGCAGAATGTTTGAATCTTGCTGTCTTAAGCATAGACAACAATGTCCACTATCTTTACTATGGTAATAAAGTGGGAGCAGGATTTTCCTTAATTGTCCTGCTAAAGTAAGAGATGCACTGTCTCTTATTAAAATACACTCTGCAACACTGCAAGGAGCATCGGTAACTTGACCACGTCGCATACTCGTACGGCATCTGTGATCAATTACTCACTGTAGCAGTAAACAAGACGCTTGCCCCTTTTGAGAGGGCTGGGCCCCTCAGGGCTGAAAGGGGCTGAAGGGTCTGAAGGGGGCTGATACCCCCTCCTGGAGAAAATTTCTCCACACTGGGGGGCGGCAGAGGTTCGCTGCAGGTGAACTATTCATCACTTTACATTAATATGATTTTTTCTCACTCGCCACCACTGCTGCTTGTCTTTTCTGAACAGCTTTAGTCTGTGTGGTTTCTGGAGAATCACTAATTTTGTTTTAACACTGTAATTCTAACGGTACTAGTTTATTTATTGTTCGCTTATTCACTACACCTTTGCTCAAAACATCAACTGTCCTGATGATTCCATTTGCATCAGGATATATGGTCGCAATTTTTCCAAGTGGCCATTGGGACCTCGGACCATCATTGTCAATAATCACTATGTCACCAGGTCTTAAGGACTTATAATTTTCAGGAACACCAGCTCCATAGAAGTGTTCTCTCAGTGAGGTGAGATAGTCTTCTCGCCAAATTTTCTCCCAACGTTCAATCACTTTATTAAGGCGTTTGAATTTACGTCTGAGTTGCTCAGGTTCGAAATAAGTAGGATCCTCTATGATTTCTTTATCATTCATGGGAGGAACAGGTTCGAGCCTTCTGCCATGGAGTAAATGAGATGGACTTAACACTTCTAAATTGTCCAGATCATCGGTAATATAAGTTAGAGGTCTGTTGTTGACTCTATTTTCTATTTCAGTCACAACTGTACAGAATTCTTCTAAGTCTATTCTCTCACGATGAAGAGTCTTCCTTAAACAACGTTTTACAATGCCGATCATTCTTTCATAAAATCCGCCGTGCCATGGAGATTTAGGAGGTATGTATCTCCAACGACAACTGCGTTGATTCAGCGTCTGTTGTACTTCCGGTTGATCAAAGATCTTGCTTATATAAGCAGCACCAGCAACAGTTCGTTGCATTATCTGAAATCATCAGTCTGTGACATGCCCATCTGGCTGCAAACCTTCTGAATAATTTGATAAAGGTTTCAGCAGACATGTCAGTGGCTACTTCTAGATGTACTGCTCTAGTTGTACCACAAGTGAACAAACACATGTACACCTTGATAGGAACTTTGTCAACTGTTTTGGTTAAAATTATTGGTCCAGTGTAATCTACACCTGTCACCTCAAATGGAGTGATATGGCAAACTCTTTCAGAGGGATATGGAGGGGAACCTGGATATTGACATACTCGCATATCGTAGTGACGACAAGTAATACAGTCCCTTATTTGTTTTTTCACACTTTGTCGACCTTGAGGTATCCAGTAGGATTGTCGTATATGACAAAGTGTGTCAGCTACCCCATCATGTAACACGTTACTGTGGGCGTTTTGCACAATCAGTTTTGTTAGCCAATGATTCTTGGGGATCAATATTGGATGTATGGCTTCTTTAGGTAGTGAAGAATTATGAATTCTTCCTCGACATCTTATAATCTTTTCTGAGTCTAGATAAAGTCCTAAAGAATTAATCATGACAGGTTTCTTTGGGGATTTATCTTGTGTTTCCAGAAATTTATATTCTGTAGAGAAAACATCTTTCTGTATTAGTTTCACACAGTATTTAATGGGTTCAAGATATTCATAATCAGGTTTCATTCCTTTAATGAATTTATGGACAAGAGCTGTAACTCTTAAGAGTTTACCCAAGGATGAGTATTTAGATCCATCAATGACTATTTCTGTTGTGTCTGCAGTATTTACACAACTTATTTCTGCTGTGTTCAAGCAGACTGTTTCTTCTGGCATAATGTGAGCTTTTTGCTGAGGCCAGTTATTTCCATTAGAGAGCCAGTTCGGTCCGTGGAGCCATAATTTATTATCCGCAAATTTCTTGAGTGGGATACCACGTGACAACATGTCAGCTGGATTCTCTTGGGTAGAGACGTGAAGAAAGAGATAATCTCTCTGCATCTCTATGATTTCTTCTACTCTGTTCTGTACATAGACCAGCTTACTCTTATTATTTCTTAACCACTGGAGAACTGCTTCATTATCACACCAGATCACGGTTTTCTCAATAGTGAGATGATCAAGTACTTTGTTGAGATCGACAGCTAGTTTTGTACCTACATAGAGTGCTGTCAGTTCCAATTGTGGAACTGTTCTGACCTTCGAGGGTGCGACCCTGGCCTTTGAAGTAATTAGGGTACTTCCTTCAACATTACTCATGTAAGCTACAGCGCCATAACCTCTGGTTGACGCATCACAGAACACATGTAATGTGTAATTGTTTCCTTCTTGACCTATTTGTCTGGGAAATTTAATTTGATGAAGTTGCTTAAACTCCTTGGATATTTCATCCCTTGCTTGACTCATTTCTAGAGGCAAGTTCTCATCCCATCCAATTTTGAGCTTCCATGCATCTTGCATAAGCAATTTACCCTTTATGGTAATTGGTGAGACGAGTCCTAGAGGATCAAAACATTGTGATACCTCTGACAGTAAACTACGTTTAGTGAGTGTACTGCATGATTTATTGTTTATCTTTTTGAGACTCAAAGTATCTTCCTGTGTGTTCCAATTAAGTCCCAGCATATTGTTGCAATCAGGAATTTCAGCTTCAGGGAAATCTTTTTTGATAAGTTCCCTTAATTGCTCTGAATTAGTATTCCACATCCTTAGAGGCATATTTGCTTCCTTCATCTCCTTGTTAGCTTCTCTGTATAAGGATTTCAAATCCTCCTTCTTTAAGATTTCTTTGAAGGGACTTTCAGATTTCTTCAAATGTGTATTTAGAGTAGCTTCTAGTAAGAATGGATAGGATGTTGCACCAAATAATACTGATTTGAAATGATAAGTTTTCACAGGACTTTGAGGATCATGTGGGTTTTCAGGCCACAAGAATCGAGTATAATCTCTATCTATTTCTTGTAGTCCTACTCTTAAGAAAGCTTTGGAAATATCAGCCGTGTAGGCATATGGGTTTGTGCGAAATTTCATAAGCACGTCTCCAAGCTTCTCAGTTAGTGAGAGTCCGGTCATCAGTCATTAAGACTCGCTACATCTTTATTTGCACGTACGCTGCAATTATATACAACACGTAGTGGAGTGGTTTCAGAATCTTTTCTGACTCCATGGTGCGGGAGATAATGAGCGTCTGTCTTCAACTTATCTTCGACTATTTCCTCAATAAAGTTATTGTCCAACTGTTCTTGTATGATATTATCATAGACAGTCAGTAGCTCTGGATTCTTCCTGAGCTCATGTATTTGTGCTTTCATTTGTCCGAAAGCCATGAGATAATTGCTAGGCAGATGTGGTGGATTTAATTTCCATGGAAACCTAACCCAATACTGTCCATCTTTATATTTGACAGTGTCCAAATATTGGTTATAAGTCTGAGACTCTTGTGGGCTTGGTTTATTTACATCAATACCTATCGCATCTAAATCCCACAACTTATCAACTGGTTCATTCATTTCTTCCAGTAATGATAATTTTTGCTGTGGTACATGATCAGCGGTTCTCATAACTAGTACATTTTCCACTGAATCAATATCAGCTTCTTTCCCACTTTGAGAGGGAATGGGACCACATATCATGTGGCCTCCTGCTGTTTTCAACAAGTGAACATCATGTTTACTTACTATATTTTGCACAAAACAGTGATAATAATCACTTCCAATGATTAAATCAATTGGACTAATGGTGTCCGTCTGTATGTCAGGACAGGCTAACTTGACCTTAGCTGCTTTCAGTGCTGTAACTGTTTCTTTTAATCCCTGGATCTGCACAGACTTAGGCAAATCATCTACTACCACAGCTTCTACTGCCTTTTTCCTGTTTCCTAGACCAACAGTGATTCTGGCTAGGTCATATGTCTGTTTACCAGAATTGTGGAAAAAAATAGCTATATCTAACTGTATTTTGGCATAGGGTTGTTTATTCAGTTTCTGCAACACTGTTCTTCTTATGAAGGACCTTTGTGAGCCTTGATCAAATAGTGTTAGCACATTGGTTTTGTGTGATTTATTAGATAACTCAACTCGAGCTATCGGGAGAGCAGTTGCTTTAAACTTATCTCTCACATTTAATGCTGTTGCTTGTTGACTTCCTGATTCTGTGGAAGTCTGCTGCTGTTCAGCAAAAGTATTTGGGCATAATGCTGTATGATGCATACCCTTGCATTTAAAACACTTCTTCAGTGAGCATTTTCTCCCTTGTGTTCACCTAAACACTTGATGCACCTTTTCAGCTGATGAACACGTTGTTTACGTGCCTCCATTGATGTGTATTGACTACAATACTGTGCCCAGTGTGTTCCATCACAAAGTACACATTTTGGAGTATGTTTATGAGTGACAGTTCGTTTACTGTCTGTTGTATTCACAACTTGATAAATGCCTATATGGGATTTCCCATTATGTGGTTTAGTGGGAGTAGGTATACTCTTTTTACACTGAGTTGAAGGTTTATTATCCACTGGATTTGTGGATTTTTCATCTTGTCTCGTTGCGCTGGATGCATGAAACTATTGTTTGTAAACCATTGCTAATTTCTTCACAAGTGAAATAGTGTTTATTGAACATAATATTTAATCGTTCAATAGTTTGTGGTGACAACTTATCTTGTACAATACCACTGATAAACCAATCACACTGCCTTAGGTCATATTTAGCACCTAGAGATCTGAGACTATTGTCTAATGAGATTGTAAATGCCTGTAAGTCTGAAAAACAATGTTTGGGTGGCTTCAAACTTGATATTAAGACTGCATGTCTAACTCTAGCCTTGTCATCATCAAAGTAATTGTCTGCTAAGACACGTAAGGCTATTTGATAATTACCTTTAACCACCGGAAATGACTTAATCAGTTCATAGGGTTCTCCCTTCACAAGACATTTAAGATAATTAAACTTAGCAATCTCATCTATGTCAGTTCGTGAATTTACTATGGATTGAAAACCACTAATGAATTCTTTGTAAGTATGACCTTGGAAAATAGGTAATGACCATGTAGGTAAACTTGGTAATGGGACACTTGTTGTTGTTACAGGTGTAACAGGTGTTTGACCACTAGTTACAGTAGGTCTCTGTGACAGAGTTTTGTGGCAGATAGCCTATACTCCTGTCCACCTTAATTGTTGATTACTAAAAGTATCCAAAACATTTTGAATTTCATCCTCAGATGAATCTAATTCAAGAAATTTATTTTCATAATGTGTATAGTCTGAATTAATTATTTCCAGACGTCGTGTAAATAATTCAAATTTGACCTCAAGATCATCAAAATCTATGTTTGTATCTTGAGTTAATCCTATACAGACTGAAATTAGATTTTCTAATTGTGTAATCTTAGTCTGTAAAGACTGAAACTGAGTTTTCAAACTAGCCATTTTAATGGTATACTGAAAATTCTAGCACCACACTTAGAGTGTTTAAAAGTCACTGTACTGCTATAAACAAGCTTAACCTCAGGGTCAATGACCATGAAGGGTACAGAGTACATGTGGCTGGTGTTTATGGCTTGAGTTTGCTGTGTCAGCCTGACCACGATGATTAATCGCAAATAATATAACAGATAGATCTATAAGAAACAAACTTCAATGCAATCTTGTCTCTTAATTTCTGTCTATAAACATTATAAATACTGTGTATATACACTCAGACAAACCGAACATCAGTTGGGTTGTTGTTGTCTTTAGTCAGCGATTTTCGAGATTGGAGCAGTGGATGCAGTGTGCCATCCCCCGTTTTCTTGTTGGGTGAGTCACCCAGCTCCCTTTTTCTTTGGGTGAACGCTGGGTGAGCGCCCGTTTTCTTTTGGCTGCCCATTCTCTGTGATTGAGTCTGGAGGGACTCATTTATACTGGTTTATATTGTAAAACACTAGTTTTACAGATTTTTTCGAAGGATCTTGGCTCGTAGGTTATTTGTACACTGTAGTACAACGTATTTGGACCACAGTGTGGCCTTTATCCGGTTCGAGCACGACCAATTATGTTGAGAAATGGGTTATCAGCTAAGTCTAAACAGTGAAAACTTAACATAAAGACAACTCATCGCCTGCACAGCCACCCCTGCAGACGAGGTCTAGAAGCTGTCGACTCATCTTTCAACGGGCTGTAAAGAGTTATAATTTGTAAGATTATAAATTACCCCTAGGGGGTGTTATGTCCGCATATTTCATTCACTGATGGCTGAGAGACTTACTTGTTTGGACTCAAAAGTCCGCACCTTACTGCCGACTAAAGGCTGATTACAAACTCCTTGCGACACAAGAACTGCACAGTCCCCCGTACTACAAGAAATTCGTAACATACCTTGCTCTTGTAGCGTGAGCTATGGTGTTCTTCACATCTTCGACAGGTATCGGTGACTTGATAGAAGCTGAAGTGTCCTTGGATGTCAACGTCTTCCATTGTCTAGGAAATGCACACTGGTACACTATGTTCCACAAGATTTGTCTTTATTGTTCACAATGTTATCACTGAAGAAGCTGATCACACTTCTCTTAAGTGTTTATTGTGTTTTATGAGATACTTTGTTCACACTAACACACAGATCAGTGTTCTTTGTTGGTTATCCTGGCGTCAGTGTCACTCTCAGTAGAGTCAAAGGTAATCTGAAGATGCCAAAGCATCTTTTGCTTTCTTGCCACTTCCTCGATGAAGCAAAGCAGAATGTTTGAATCTTGCTGTCTTAAGCATAGACAACAATGTCCACTATCTTTACTATGGTAATAAAGTGGGAGCAGGATTTTCCTTAATTGTCCTGCTAAAGTAAGAAATGCACTGTCTCTTATTAAAATACACTCTGCAACACTGCAAGGAGCATCGGTCACTTGACCACATCGCATACTCGTATGGCATCTGTGATCAATTACTCACTGTAGCAGTAAACAAGACGCTTGCCCCTTCTGAGAGGGCTGGGCCCCTCAGGGCTGAAAGGGGCTGAAGGGGCTGAAGGGGCTGAAGGGGGCTGATACCCCCCTCCTGGAGAAAATTTCTCCACAGAGGAAATAGTCGAAGACAAGTTGAAGACAGAAGCTCATTATCTCCTGCACCATGGAGTCAGAAAAGATTCTGAAACCACTCCACTACGTATTGTATACAATTGCAGCGCACGTGCAAATAAAGATGTAGCAAGTCTTAATGACTGTCTGATGACCGGACCCTCACTAACTGAGAAGCTTGGAGACGTGCTTACGAAATTTCGCACAAACACATATGCCTACACGGCTGATATTTCCAAAGCTTTCTTAAGAGTAGGACTACAAGAAATTGATAGAGATTATACTCGATTCTTGTGGCCTGAAAATCCACATGATCCTCAAAGTACTGTGAAAACTTATCGTTTCAAATCAGTATTATTTGGTGCAACATCCTCTCCATTCTTACTAGAAACTACTCTAAATACACATTTGAAGAAATCTGAAAGTCCCTTCAAAGAAATCTTAAAGAAAAGTTTCTATGTGGACAATCTTCAAGGTACTGTGAATAAAGTGGAGGATTTGAAATCCTTATTCAGAGAAGCTAACAAGGAGATGAAAGAAGCAAATATGCCTCTAAGGATGTGGAATACTAATTCAATGCAATTAAGGGAACTTATCGAAGAAGATTTCACTGAAGCTGAAATTCCTGATTGCAACAATATGCTGGGACTTAATTGGAACACACAGGAAGATACTTTGAGTCTCAAAAAGATAAACAATAAATCATGCAGTACACTCACTAAACGTAGTTTACTGTCAGAGGTATCACAATGTTTTGATCCTCTAGGACTCGTCTCACCAATTACCATAACGGGTAAAATGCTTATGCAAGATGCATGGAAGCTCAAAATTGGATGGGATGAGAACTTGCCTCTAGAAATGAGTCAAGCAAGGGATGAAATATCCAAGGAGTTTAAGCAACTTCATCAAATTAAATTTCCCAGACAAATAGGTCAAGAGGGAAACAAGTACACATTACATGTGTTCTGTGATGCGTCTACCAGAGGTTATGGCGCTGTAGCTTACATGAGTAATGCTGAAGGAAGTACACTAATTACTTCAAAGGCCAGGGTAGCACCCTTGAAGGTCAGAACAGTACCACAATTGGAACTGACAGCACTCTATGTAGGTACAAAATTAGCTGTCTATCTCAACAAAGTACTTGATCATCTCACTATTGAGAAAACCGTGATCTGGAGTGATAATGAAGCAGTGCTCCAGTGGTTAAGAAATAATAAGAGTAAGCTGGTCCATGTACAGAATAGAGTACCAGAAATAAAAGAGATGCAGAGAGATTATCTCTTTCTCCACGTCTCTACCCAAGAGAATCCAGCTGACATGTTGTCAGGTGGTGTCCCACTCAAGAAATTTGTGGATAATAAATTATGGCTCCACGGACCGAACTGGCTCTCTAATGAAAATAACTGGCCTCAGCAAAAAGCTCACATTATGCCAGAAGAAACAGTCTGCTTGAACACAGCAGAAATAAGTTGTGTAAATACTGCAGACACAACAGAAATAGTCATTGATGGATCTAAATACTCATCTTTGGGTAAACTCTTAAGAGTTACAGCTCTTGTCTTTAAATTCATTAAAGGAATAAAACCTGATTATGAGTGTCTTGAACCCATTAAATACTGGGTGAAACTAATACAGAAAGATGTTTTCTCTACAGAATATAAATTTCTGGAAACACAAGATAAATCCCCAAAGAAGCCTGTCATGATTAATTCTTTAGGACTTTATCTCGACTCAGAAAAGATTATAAGATGTCGAGGAAGAATTCATAATTCTTCACTACCTAAAGAAGCCATACATCCAATATTGATCCCCAAGAATCATTGGCTAACAAAACTGATTGTGCAAAACGCCCACAGTAACGTGTTACATGGTGGGGTAGCTGACACACTTTGTCATATACGACAATCCTACTGGATACCTCAAGGTCGACAAAGTGTGAAAAAACAAATAAGGGACTGTATTACTTGTCGTCACTACGATATGCGAGTATGTCAGTATCCAGGTCCACCTCCATATCCCTCTGAAAGAGTTTGTCATGTCACTCCATTTGAGGTGACAGGTGTAGATTACACTGGACCAATAATTTTAACCAAAACAGTTGACAAAGTTCCCATCAAGGTGTACATCTGTTTGTTCACTTGTGCTACAACTAGAGCAGTACATCTAGAAGTAGCCACTGACATGTCTGCTGAAACCTTTATCAAATTATTCAGAAGGTTTGCAGCCACAAGGGCATGTCCCAGACTGATGATTTCAGATAATGCAACGAACTTTGTTGCTGGTGCTGCTTATATAAGCAAGATCTTTGATCAACCGGAAGTACAACAGAAGCTGAATCAACGCAGTTGTCTAGATGAATGGTTCAGAGAACCGACATGTGTCTAATTTATCAACGCAGTTGTCGTTGGAGATACATTCCTCCTAAATCTCCATGGCACGGTGGATTTTATGAAAGAATGATCGGCATTGTAAAACGTTGTTTAAGGAAGACTCTTCATCGTCAGAGAATAGACTTCGAAGAATTCTGTACAGTTGTGACTGAAATAGAAAATAGAGTCAACAACAGACCTCTAACTTATGTTACCGATGATCTGGACAATTTAGAAGTGTTAAGTCCATCTCATTTACTCCATGGCAGAAGGCTCGAACCTGTTCCTCCCATGAATGATAAAGAAATCATAGAGGATCCTACTTATTTCGAACCTGAGCAACTCAGACGTAAATTGAAACACCTGAATAAAGTGATTGAACGTTGGGAGAAAATTTGGCGAGAAGACTATCTCACCTCATTGAGAGAACATTTCTATGGAGCTGGTGTTCCTGAAAATCATAAGTCCTTAAGACCTGGTGACATAGTGATTATTGACAATGATGGTCCGAGGTCCCAATGGCCACTTGGAAAAATTGTGACCATATATCCTGATGCAAATGGAATCATCAGGACAGTTGATGTTTTGAGCAAAGGTGTAGTGAATAAGCGGACAATAAATAAACTAGTGCCGTTAGAATTACACAGTGTTGAAAACAAAATTAGTGATTCTCCAGAAACCACACAGACTAAAGCTGTTCAGAAAAGGCAAGCAGCAGTGGTGGCGAGTGAGAAAATTAAATTAATGTTAAGTGATGAATAGTTCACCTGCAGTGAACCTCTGCCGCCCCCCAGTGTGGAGAAATTTTCTCCAGGAGGGGGGTATCAGCCCCCTTCAGCCCCTTCAGCCCCTTTCAGCCCTGAGGGGCCCAGCCCTCTCAGAAGGGGCAAGCGTCTTGTTTACTGCTACAGTGAGTAATTGATCACAGATGCCGTACGAGTATGCGACGTGGTCAAGTGACCGCTGCTCCTTGCAGAGTGCTGCAGAGTGTATTTTAATAAGAGACAGTACATCTCTTACTTTAGCAGGACAATTAAGGAAAATCCTGCTCCCACTTTGTTACCATAGTAAAGACAGTGGACATTGTTGTCTATGCTTAAGACAGCAAGAATCAAACATTCTGCTTTGCTTCATCGAGGAAGTGGCAAGGAAGCAAAAGTACTAGGTCAGCTTTTTTTTGTGCTAGGGGAGTGACGGCATGGGGTGCTGTGGCGTCTTCAGATTACTTTTGACTCTACTGAGAGTGACACTGACGCCAGGATAACCAACAAAGAACACTGATCTGTGCATTAGTGTGAACAAAGTATCTCATAAAACACAATAAACACTTAAGAGAAGTGTGATCAGCTTCTTCAGTGATAACATTGTGAACAATAAAGACAAATCTTGTGGAACATAGTGTACCAGTGTGCGTTTCCTAGACAATGGAAGACGTGGACATCCAAGGACACTTCAGCTTCTATCAAGTCACCGATACCTGTCGAAGGTGTGAAGAACACCATAGCTCACGCTACAAGAGCAAGGTAGGTTACGAATTTCTTGTAGTACGGGGGACTGCGCGGTTCTTGTGTCGCAAGGAGTTTGTAATCAACCTATAGTCGGCAGTAAGGTGCGGACTTTTGAGTCCAAACAAGTAAGTCTGTCAGCCATCAGTGAATGAAATATGCTGACATAACACCCCCTAGGGGTAATTTATAATCTTACAAATTATAACTCTTTACAGCCCGTTGAGAGATGAGTCGACAGCTTCTAGACCTCGTCTGCAGGGGCGGCTGTGCAGGCGATGAGTTGTCTTTAAGTTAAGTTTTCACTGTTTAAACTTAGCTGATAACCCATTTCTCAACAGGTTTTGAAGAGTTTTGCAGAGTTCCCAAGAAGAGGTCTTTTATGAGATCGTTGACCTGCACAGAGGTAGTAGAACAGCAGAATTCTCGTAATGATGCAGTACAAGTGTAGACAAACACTTTCTGATTTATTATTCTAATCAAAAAATACTTTTCTGATCTATTATCAGATCGTGCTGCTCTTTTTGTCTCGCATGTCGGGTGACCTGAACCATAAAGCAAGGCTGAGACGAAAATAAATGTAAAATACGAACCGGGCAAGAGGTCATTCACATATCCTGGATGCCTTTAAAAGAAATAAGAGAGAGAGATTAGAGATGATGACTAAACATTACATTATTAATATAAAACTAATCAAGTCCGGACAAACAAATAAAAAGTTCTAACAAGAGTAGAACTCTTGTTCATATTAAGGGAAAATCCAAACATGAAATAACTAATCAAGAGTGGAACTCCACACGTAAATAGACTTGAGAGTTAAGTGACGCTCCTCCGTCAGCAAGGGTCACTTGTTGACTCTCATCCAGTGGAGGAGGAGGGGGAGGAGGAGGGGGAGGAGGAGGGGGAAGGGTAAAGGTTACTGCTCACATATCCCTTTCTGAAGAGTCATACTACCAGTCATGCTTCCTCCACCACTCATTCAGTCTTCCAGTTATTTAATGAACTTCTCCCTCACACTGTGTGTGTGTGTGTGTGTGTGTGTGTGTGTGTGTGTGTGTGTGTGTGTGTGTGTGTGTGTGTGTGTGTGTGTGTACTCACCTATTTGTACTCACCTATTTGTGGTTGCAGGGGTCGAGTCCTAGCTCCTGGCCCCGCCTCTTCACCGGTTGCTACTGGGCCCTCTCTCTCCCCGCTCCATGAGCTTTATCAAACCTCGTCTTAAAACTGTGTATGGTTCCTGCCTCCACTACGTCATTTTCTAGGCTATTCCACTGCCTTACAACTCTATGACTGAAGAAATACTTCCTACTATCTCTCTGACTCATTTGTGTCTTCAACTTCCAATTGTGGCCTCTTGTTTCTGTGTCCCCTCCCTGGAACATCCTGTCTTTGTCCACCTTGTCTATTCCATGCAGTATTTTATATGTCGTTATCATGTCTCCCCTGACCCTCCTGTCCCCTCCAGTGTCGTGGTTGCAGGGGTCGAGACTCAGCTCCTGGCCCCGCCTCTTCACTGATCGCTACTGGATCCTCTCTCTCTCTGCTTCCTGAGCTTTGTCATACCTCTTCTTAAAACTATGTATGGTTCCTGCCTCCACTACTTCACTTGCTAGGCTATTACACTTGCTGACAACTCTATGACTGAAGAAATACTTCCTAACGTCCCTGTGACTCGTCTGAGTCTTCAGCTTCCAGTTGTGACCCCTTGTCCCTGTGTCCCCTCTCTGGAACATCCTATCTCTGTCCACCTTGTCTATTCCCCGCAGTATCTTGTATGTCGTTATCATGTCTCCCCTGACCCTTCTGTCCTCCAGTGTCGTCAGTCCGATTTTCCTTAACCTTTCCTCGTACGACATTCCCTTGAGCTCTGGGACTAGCCTTGCTGCAAACCTTTGTACTTTCTCTAGCTTCTTGACGTGCTTGACCAGGTGTGGGTTCCAGACTGGTGCTGCATACTCCAGTATGGGCCTAACATACACAGTGTACAGTGTCTTGAACGATTTCATATTAAGGTATCGGAACGCTATTCTCAGGTTTGCCAGGCGCCCGTATGCTGCAGCAGTTATTTGGTTGATGTGTGCCTCCGGTGATGTGCTCGGTGTTATGGTCACCCCAAGGTCTTTCTCCCTGAGTGAGGTCTGTAGTCTTTGTCCACCTAGCCTATACTCTGTCTGCGGTCTTCTTTGCCCCTCCCCAATCTTCATGACTTTGCATTTGGCTGGATTGAATTCGAGAAGCCAGTTACTGGACCACATATCCAGCCTGTCCAGGTCTCTTTGCAGTCCTGCCTCATCCTCGTCCGATTTAATTCTTCTCATCAACTTCACGTCATCTGCGAACAGGGACACTTCAGAGTCTATTCCTTCCATCATGTCGTTCACATGCATCAGAAATAGCACTGGTCCTAGAACTGACCCCTGTGGGACCCCGCTCGTAACAGGCGCCCACTGTGATACCTCTTCACGTACCATGACTCGTTGCTGCCTCCCTGTCAGGTATTCCCTTATCCATTGCAGTGCCCTCCCTTTTACGTGAGCCTGATCCTCCAGCTTCTGCACTAATCTCTTGTGGGGAACTGTATCAAAGGCCTTCCTGCAGTCTAGGAAAACGCAATCTACCCACCCCTCTCTCTCGTGTCTTACTTCTGTTACCTTGTCATAAAACTCCAGGAGGTTTGTGATACAAGATTTGCCTTCCATGAACCCATGCTGGTTTTCATTTATAATCTTGTTCCTTTCCAGGTGTTCGACCACTCTCCTCCTGATAATCTTCTCCATGACTTTGCACACAATACATGTCAGAGACACAGGTCTGTAGTTTAGTGCCTCGTTTCTGTTTCCTTTCTTAAATATGGGGACTACATTAGCTGTCTTCCATTTCTCAGGTAGTTGCACAGTTTCAAGGGATGTGTTGTATGTGTGTGTGTGTGTGTGTGTGTGTGTGTGTGTGTGTGTGTGTGTGTGTGTGTGTGTGTGTGTGTGTGTGTGTGTCAGTGTGCGTATGTGTGTGTTTATGTGAGTGGTGTGTAAGTACTTTATTTTTCTTCATTCAAGTAAATCACATTATTTTCAGTACCTGCCATCGATCAGCCCCACAGCCTTAACAACAAAGTCGTTAGGGTCTCGGGGGAGCAATCAGCCGGGCTGAGGATCCTTCAGCGTTTGGGGGATCTCTCTCTCACTCTCTCTCTCTCTGGCTGTCTCTTTATCTATCTTTCAGTATGTCTATCTATCTGTCTCTCGTTCCTCTTATGCTCTTCTGCCCCAAAGCTTCAAACTACAGTATACACTGAGGCTGTGTGCAGGTCAAAACACAGTCACTGTGTTACAGGTCATTATTTAGTTACATTGTGACGCTGAGGGCTACCTCAGCGTCACAATCGAATTCGCAAAGTACATCTGTGTCATATGAGAGTACACATTGCTCATATGTCAGTTCAGTGTTCCATAGTTTAACACATTAGAACCTAATGCCCTATCAATACCATTGTTCAGTGCTCAATCACCCTGAGTGATACAGGTTATTGCACAATTATCCTCAGTGTTACATGTCGTTTTATAGTGTCCTTTAGTGTCCAAGAACACGACATCCCTCAGCATCAGAGGCCGGAATTCGGTTACCGTCAGTGTCACATCAGTTTAACAGTGAACCTCAGTCTTTATTTACTACAAGTACATGTACAAGTATACAGACCATAGCCGACATCAATGACATACTACTATATAGAAAGCCCCTTGTTATACTGAGCATTTCGGGCAAATTAGGCCAGTTTTGTCCCAGGATGCGACCCACACCAGTCGACTAACACCCAGGTACCCATTTTAAACTGATGGGTGAACAGGGACAGAGACAGCAGGTGTCTTATGGAAACACGTCCCTAATATTTTCCAGCCGTACCGGAGGAGATTCGAACCTCGGACCTTAGTGTGTGAGCTGAGTGCGCTAGCGACCCAGCTACGGGACACAATAATATCGAGAGAGTAACACGTCAGTAAACAAGGAAATGTTAAAAAGATTTTTGTAGTTATGCTAAGCAGCATCCTGAAGCAAAAAAAAAAAAATACAGATTTACAGCCAACAAATATTTCCTCTACAATATTTCACAACATGACAGAGTTAATCTTTTTGCATTCTCATCCATCTGTTTCATTGTTCTGTGCATCTGCAACCCAAAGTTCATAGACAAAGAAATGAAAAATATTCAGCCAAGTATATGTTGGCTCTTCCTTTGCATGAATAACCTCTTTCATATACCTCATCTATTTTAGAATTATAAAGTCAAAGTTATATTTAAAAACCTTAATTTAGTCAGAAAAATATTTAATTAAGATAGCTGATTCTACAAAATTCCTTATAAAAAATTCAAGAGAGTTATTCCTATTAAACTGGACAAAACTAGAACTAAGATAACGAAAATAGAGCTGGACAAGATTCTAATGATCTGTTTATTCATGTGGAAGATTTTAACCACACAATTTTCAAAGGTCGAGAAGGTTGTATCAAGCAGGTTCATGGTTGAGCAATATATAATCCACTAAATTTTCATAAAAAAAGTAATATTGTCAATATAAGTTCAGGGTTATATAATTTTGAATAATTTATAATGAATAAAATTTGTGGGGAATTTAGGCTATGCTAGAAACATTGCTCATAAAATATTACTTGACATCTGATCTAACCAACTCTTCACTACACTCCAGGGTCAGTGAGCTGTGTCGTGTGTGAGGTCATATGTCAGGTCATATATTAGGCTTATAAGTTTTCCGTTGTCCTATAAGTTTTACTCTTCCTTGATAATGTGAAAAATCAAAAAAGCACTTGGAATTTCATTTTTTTTTCACTGAGATTATTTTTTCATATTGTAAAATTTCCTATTTTCATGTTAAGTCTCGTTTACAATTATGTAATTAAAAGAGAATTTAGATATATATAATTTAGACATATTTATATTTTTAATAGACAACAGCTTTAAATTTTGTATACTAGCAGCAACAGTATTATTGTCCATATAATGAAAAGTTTTATAGAGTGATAGAGCTGCAATGGGGAATCCTTTAGGACCTATTTTGGCCAATGTTTTACTTGCTTATTTTGAGGTGGACTGCTTAAACAAGTGTCTGGCTGAATTTAACCCATTGTTATATCGACATTATTTTGATGAGAACTTTCTAATAATTAAATCAAGTGACAATGTATCATTTTTCTTCCAACATCTCAATTCTCTAATTATCATTATATTCAAATAAAGCAGAAGAGTGATGCAGTGGTGCGGGACAGAGTAGTGCCGGGTCTATGAGCACTTGGTAAGGGGATCAGAGGTAAGGAAGATCTCAAATATTGAATTTTCATCTTAAGTTGAGACAAATGGAACATTTCCTTTACTTCACATGTGTGGGAGTTATTAATATAGCAGTTTCAACACTTAAACATTTACTGGCTTAGCTACAAAAATATCATATCTTTAAACTATACCATGCGCGGGATTAGAACCCACGCTCAGAGAGCCAGAAAAGTTGCATTTGTGGTCACAGTGATGCCAATGCTAACCTTCCTATGGTGTATAAATATATCTAGTTGGACGAATCTTATTGTGGCTAGCTGGTCCAGTGGCTAACGCGACGGTCTGGAGTTTTGAGACTCTCTGATCGCGGGTTCTATCCCCGCCCGTGGTATGGTTTGTTTGCAATCGTGTCATTACGATTTCGTGAATCAAGTTATCTTATTTAACTACTTAAATAGATAAACAGCTGAACAAGTTATTACATCCTCCAGAACAAAAAATTGGTGTTAACAGATAAGTTCTCTATTTCCCAGTAACTTACAAAAACGTAGTTTTTATTTATAAAAAGGCTAACAGCTGTTACAAGAATTTTCTCCCAAGAAGAGAGTAACTTATATATTTAAGCTTAAATACACTAACCAACGTCTTTAAAGTTGAAAGAAGTTATATCTGTTGTATTATAGTCCTCTGAAGTCTACAAATATTACTGTCATAGTAACAATACAATGTAAACTGGTAACATTAAGCGTCACCTTAAGGTCATTATTTTTGAACACTGATAATGCCACACGTCAACAGTGAAATCACAGACCACACAACAGACATGAAATCAATCACTGTTGCCCAGTCGTTGTAAAACCACTCACCTGGCAACAGTAAAGTCACACAACAGACATGAAATCAATCACTGTTGTCCAGTCGTTGTAAAACCACTCACCTGGCAACAGTAAAGTCACACAACAGACATGAAATCAATCACTGTTGTCCAGTCGTTGTAAAACCACTCACCTGGCAACAGTAAAGTCAAACATCAATAGTGACAAACTTTCCATATGTAATAATGAACGGTCAGAGGCCTTAATTTGCGGCATTATTATATTTTCTTTCCATGCATTTTTTTTTTAATTTTTATTTATTAATATTAGGTAATCTGATGTTTAACAGAGGTTCAGATCCCATTCATACAGTAAATTTTCTTGAATTATGATAATGGAGTGAATTGTGTCGAAAACTTGTCGTGAAAAAAATAAATAATTTTTCAAGGATAGTCTTCATCTTCCCTATAATATATATATATATATATATATATATATATATATATATATATATATATATATATATATATATATATATATATATATATATATAAATATATACCGCAACCCAAGCTATCATTCTACTCCCCCTCGGTTGTTTTGCGTGAATATAAATGTCTTGACGAATAGGTAAAACTTGCAATTCTGGCTTAAAAAGTAACGCTTTTCTTGCCGAATAAGGCAAGTGAAAATTTGTGAATGCAATAATTTCGCAAAAATCATTCTAAAAGTAACGAATAAATATGTCATTGTATCTGTTTATTATTAAATTGTTGTAAACTTGTATAAAATACATTTAGTAGGATTAGGCTAAATTAAACTGCGCTTGTTGTAAAAATTTATTTAAGTTTCTTAAGGTTGTTTTGGTACAAAATCATTAATTTTTATATTAGCATAAAAGAAACAAATTATTTTTATATACGAGAAAATTTTAGAATGGACTTAAATTTAAACAAATTCTTGCTAATTGATCAGTTTTCCCTAAAACAGTTGATATCACAATATACAGAACAACCAGTGTGAAAAAATATTGAAATTCCCAGCGCTTCGGCGACTTCTCACATTATGAAGGAACTATAAAAATATAATATCAACAGGAATGCATATAAAGAGTCAAGACTACACCTCACAGTCACGTCACAACACCCGACTCTGCGATACTCTACCCAAGCATTATGATTTTTTATTTGTCTAATGAATCATTAAATTCTTCCCAAATTTTATTAATTATAAATGAATCCAATTTATTTAAACCAAAAACACATTCATATTATTTTCAAAACTGCTTTTTATGCAACATAATTCTATTATATTCCTGTGGAACATAGACTTGCTTGATACAACTTTCTCAGATTTTTGAAAATTAATTGGATGGTTAAAATCTCTCACATGAATAAATAGATCATTAGAATCTTGGCCAGTTGTAAGGCTATATTTATGCCATTTTAATCTTAGTTAAGACTTTTACAAGGAATCTTATAGACACATCCATCAGCATTTTGGGGGGAAGTTTTATCAATTTTTTTCCTGTATCAAGATTTTTAAATGCAACTTTGATATTAAAAGTCTTAAGAAGAAAATTCATATCAACCAAGTTTTTATGGTAAGAGAGAACCAAGATATTTTTTAGTTGAAAAAGGTTGGTTGTTCCTTTATGAATTGTTAAAAGTATTTCTAGCAATTTGAAAGATTGTATCCCTCCTTTGACTTACAATCATTTTTTGACAAAAAGTAAAAAATTGATTGTAAGTCAAAGGCAGGACCGTCTGCTAGAAGGGAAGATAAGGTAAGAGTAGTAGGGCGACTGTGTCGTTGGAGGTAAATCCTGCAAGCTCGCTGGTAAACCGGGCAATTGACAAGAAAGTGAAGAACCGAAATAGGGACCCAACAAACCTCACAGAGAGGAACAGGGTGTCGTTCCATGAGGGACCCATCGGTAAGGCGAGTATGGCCTATGCAGAGCAGGGAGAGCACAGTCTCCCGAGTACGGCAACTGTGGTAAGAAGATGGTCACAAACCTATAAGCAGTTTAATAGAGTGAAATTTGTTATGGTGTATGTCTGACCACCGTTGTTGCCAACGGCCTCGAAGACGGGCAGAGATGACGAAAATAATCTCTGAACGGAATAACTATAGGAAACCGGAAGATCATGCACCACTGACCGAGCAGCAGAATCCGCATGTTCATTGCCCTGTACATCAGCGTGTCCAGGGACCCAACAGAAAGCGACGTCTTTGTTTTTGCTAGACACACGGAGCAACCATAGTTGAATACGAAGGTGTAATGAATGAGGGGAATCAAATTGTTTAATGGCTTGTAAAGCGCTGAGGGAATCTGAAATAATCACAAACGTCGAAGAATACATGTATGTAATACAAAGAAGAGCTATGAAGATGACATACAACTCGGCAGTAAAAATACTAGCTGAGTCTAACAAATGACTTCGGACAACATAGTCAGGGAACACTGCCGCGAGCCAACACTGTCAGAAGATTTAGAATCATCCTTATAAACAGTGCCTGCATGAGCACGTGTCCGGAAGTCATCGAGAAAAAGAGAGCGAGAAACAGTCGTAGGGAGGAGAGCTTTGGTGCACGGCAGTAGGGAAGAACAGACACGAACTGTCGGAACTTCACAAGGGGGAAGGGAAAAGGTAGACGCTAAATGAACATACACATGGAGACACGACCAGAGTGAAGTGAGGAGAAAATGGTCGGAGTAAGCAGGGGTACCGAACAAACAATGGGCTTCTACTAACGTCTGAGACCAACCTATACGTTGAAGAAATGCCAAGGTCATGAGCGCGGACAAAGTAATGAAGACGATGAGCATTACGACGATCAGCCACGGAACGAACATTTACCTCTGCTTTCCAAAGGAGATGAACGAAAAACACCAAGGCATAAACGTAGACTCTGATGATGAAAGGAATCTAACTTAGAAAGAGTTGTAGGAGAAGCTACAGAATAGACTTGGTCGCCATAATCCAGCTTGGACAAGACTAGGGTGAAATGCAAATGGAGGAGAGTTCGGCGATCTGCTCCCCATGAACGATGCGCAAGAATTTTAAGGAGATTCAGCCGACTATGGCAAACTGCCTTCAAAGAGGAAATGTGAGGTTTCCATGTCGACCGTCGATCGAAGAGAAGGCCAGGAAACATGAGCCGTGTAAATACAATGAAATATCTGGGATAAGAGGACTTCTAGTGAAGGTAATAAAATGGGTTTTCGTACTAGAAAATTTTAAACCATGAGAAGTGGTCCAATGGGAAACTCGGCGAATCGCATCCTGAAGGGGGAGGCTGCTACCAGGCGACAGTCAGAGCCTGATTAAACTATAGCGAAGTCATCCACATAAAGTGACGACTAAATATGCTTGAACAAAGTATGAGGAAAACGAGGCACCAACACGAACACGAAAATGTCTGTCAGATAAACAGCAAGGAAGGTTGGTAAATTACTGCAGAGACCTAAGGCTTGAGCTAAAATGTTATACCTCCATGTCGTGTCATATGCCATCTCAAGATCAAATAAGACTGCTAGGACGGAGTGTTTGTTAGCAAAAACATTACGCTCATACGTATCTAAGTGGAGCAAGGGGTCCAAAGTTGAGTGGCCTTTGCGAAAGCCATATTGGCGAGGAGAAAGACTATTAAGAGTCTCCAAGAACCATATCAGATGTTTGTTCACCAATCGTACCATCACCTTGCAGACTACACTGGTCAGGGCAATGGGGCGATACTGTGAGGTATCAAGCCCCGAGATGCCTGGTTTGCAAAACGGTAGGACAATAGCAGAGTTCCATTGTTGAGGGAGAACCCCTCGTGCCTGGATAAGATTGAAAAGACGTAAAAGGACTGTAAGGGTCGTAGAATGCAGATGTTGTAGCATACTGATATGAAAATCATCAGGTTCAGATGCTGATGACTGGCAAGCAGAAAGCATGGACTCTAGCTCTAGGAGAGTGAAAGGTATGTTATATGGCTCCATTCCATGAGAGGAGAAATCCAAGGGCAATTGCTACTTGGTAGACATAAATGAAACAAATGAGGCACAAAGGTGAAGCTCTTGGGAGACACGGACAAGATAGTTCCAGACTTCCGTGGCAACTTCAAGAGGATCCCCAACCCACAAAACGGGAGCTGGGACTGGAGTGAACTCACCACAAATTTCCGTACCTTCTTCCAAACTGCACACACAGGGAAAGACGAGGTAATGGTAGACACATAGTCTTGCCAACAACTGGGTTTAGCATCGCGTATGACATGGCAAGCAACTGCCCTTGCCTGCTTAAAATCCAAAAGACGACCTGTGGTCCAATTATATCAATAACAGCCTCATGCAGCACGTTTCAAACGCACTGCACAGGCACACGCCAGAGACCACCAAGGCACGCATGTCTGAGAATGCCTGAGGTTTGAGAAATAGAACGTGATGCCCCAGTCAAAACTAAAGTCGAAAACTAGTGCACCAGTTCATCAATAGAGGACGAAAAAGGGTCCCCACAGAAGGTGGTAAGATGAGAGTATAAGTCCCAATTCGCTCCTGCAAATTGCCAACGAGAGCTATGAGGCTGGCGGGAATACGTAGTAGAAGTAAGAAAAATAGGAAAGTGATCACTGTTGTGTAAATCCGGGACAAGAGACCAAGCGTAATCAAGTACAGTTGACGAAGAACTAATAGAAAGATCAATGCAAGAGAGAGACTGAGTGTGAGAGTCAAAATGGGTACAAGCACCTGTATTTAAAACATGAAGAGAATGAGAAGCGAGAAGAGTCTCCAACTGATCACCTGAGTCACAGTGGGATCCTCCCCACAGATGATGGTGATCATCTAACAAGATGGGTGGCAGTAGAGATCAAAAATGCAATATCCAAGATACAGAATGCAAGGGAGGGGGAAAGTAAACTGCATACCATCAGTGTAAATAAATATAAGCGGCAATATAATGCAGCAGACAATGAGCAAAATCTTTAAAAATTTGTTGATACCAACGCGCACAAGAAGCTCGCTCTCATTACATGATTCATCAGAAAAGGGATCAAAAGAATGTAACAGCGCACAGCCCGAAATGGGACAAATAACAGCTGAACAAATTTTGGGCTCTTGTAACCCGACACATATTGGTGATAAATGAAAAAGCAACACTTGAGAGCTCTCCTCGATTACCCCTGAGGCCACGAATATCCCACTGAAAATAACACGTTATTTGCAAAGACAGGTATGTCAACAATAAGAAGCGATAAAATCTATGGGTATTAGGGTCAGTGAAGTCAACGTGTGGGGAGAACAGTAAACATGTAATCAAGGAGGAATCAGAATGCTCTGAAGGAACAGATTGTTGCAAAGGTCGTGAAGCAGAAGGGGTAGAAGGAGGCGCGTCGGTATCCATCAAGGGTTTCGTCTCTGCAATATATAGTTGGAGGTAGCGTAGAGTATCTCAGTGAATAAGAAAGATGCCGATACCATGATTTCAGAAACAGATTTCAGACCGAAGAGGTCTGAGAGGGGGAGGGAGTGTGAACCTGGAGAGACGCACTGGCAGGGCCAGAAGAATCCAGCAGTGGAACAGGAGAGGAAGGAGGTTGGAAGGTAACTAGGGAAGAAGACTGGGGGGGAAACAGAAGAGGGGACTACACGAAGGGGGTGAACCTCCACCTTCGTGTGAGAGTTAGCAAGGGGGTGAGAACTAGACACCGAGGTAGAAGATAGATTCAACTTCACAGGTAATAGGCGAGAAGGTGTAGGCTTGCGAGGTCTTGTAGGCTGAGAAACTAGTGAGCGAGATACAGAAGTAGAAGTAAAAAAAGGTACGGAAGTAGGAGCTTCATAGGGTAAAAACCATGAAAGAATTAGAAATGTGGGTGACCCCGGAAGACATGATAGCAGAGGAGCTGGTAAGCAGGAGGATCGTCAAGGTTGGAGGTCTCTGAGCTACTCGAGAATAAGGAACACGAGGAATATTTCCCTGAAGGCGGAGCTGAGAGACAGCCATAGCGTAAGGCCTTCACTCTCTTTAACACAGCAGATGTCTCATTCATTACGATAAACTTGACAACGGCGTGTAAAAGAAGGATAAGATTCATTGCAATTGAGAGCAAATGGGGGAGCACTTCAAGATGATAAAACAGACACAAGTGCAACACTTGGGTATCTTTAAAAATAACCAAGTGTTGCACATGTGTCTATTTTATCAACTTGTCGGTTCTCTGAACCATTTATTTACAAGACTACAAGATGTATTAGCATGATCTGCAGCACCACAGACCGGACAATCCCCCGCAGATCTGCAGTATTTAGTGGGGTGTCTGAATCACCAGCAATTACGACACTGTTGAGGAGTAGTGACTATTCTACTGACCTCTAGGCGATGGCCTGCAATATAAACGGAGGACAGGAGTTCATGGCAGACGAAGGTTAATTAAGGGGGCGATGTTACTGGGAAAGCACCCTCTGCCCACTAGCAGGAAGGACATATATTTCCACTTTGAGAACAGGAAGGTCCTGAAGGGGGTAATTGCTCTAAAATATCATCGCCGCAAGAGAGAAAATCACTCTGCATAATGGTATGCTGTAAAACCACCGTACCACTGCAAGAACTGAGAGTAGTGTGATTATGAACTGTGATTGCAATGTTATCTATGGAAGTTACATGGAAAGATCATGAGCTTGTTCTGAATTTTTAACTGTAACGATGCACATACCGCTTCAAAGAGTGGTATGTGTGTATGATCAGAAAGATAATCAATTGGAGATGTCGGATGTAGGGAAAAGAATTTAGTCCACTGCATACTTGTAAACATGGTGAACAAAGGAATTTGGGAGTCTCGTAGGTCGTTTTTGGGTAGACATCGAAGAACCGTCATCAGTAGGTGGTCTGGAATGTTTAGTAGTAGTATCAAGGGTGGTCCGACCTGAGGGAGGAGGGCGATACAAAAGGCATACAAAAGCCAGATGAATTAACATAAATGAGTGGCGCTTCTTTCTTGTTATTTTAAAGAAAGATGGAAAGAAAAAAAAGAGAGACAGCGGAGGGATAGTCAATAGAAGGCATGGAAGGGCCGTAAGTTGCTCCACTCATCAGAGAGGTCCCCGAGCCCATTAGAAGTGCAAATGCAGTGTGGAACCAATGCCATACCATACTCTACCCTACATGTCAGTAAACCAGCGGTCTGGGATAGCAACCTCACATCTACCGAGCCACCACAGCTGACAAAAGGGTGATCGGAAACCCGCCACAAAGCATACCTCCTTCGGCTGTCACCTCCCAGAACCGACAGGCAGCCTCTGGAGATACACCCATCATCCGCAGGACACCCCGTCCACTTCTCGGAAATCCAGGAAGGAAACAGGGCACCTCCAGACAATTCAGATTCCATGGCAAACTACACCACTCTCAAGGGGTCCTACAGAGAGGGATGAACCCCAGCACACTTCCCCTTACCTAGAAACCGTAATGCCAGAGGGGAGGACCCCAGAGACTACAAATGGGATGAGCAAAGGGGAGGGTAAAACAGAGAGGAAAGTGGAAAAAAGGGGGAGATAGGGAAGATGGGATAGGGAAGGGGGATTGGAAGGTACTTAGATTCGGTCTAAGAAAGGAGACCAAAGGGTTTAATTCCTTAGACCAAGAGCCTCTTTGCCGTGTCAAGGAGCTCCATCCCCCCTTGAAGAGGTTAGGCATTTTATCATTAGCCATTTCATAATTTTTTCAGATTTCTTTGTCTATGAATTCTGGACTACAATTAAGCAAAGCTCTCAAAAACATTGATGAAAATACCAACAATTTAACTTTATTTTGATGTGAAGAATAATAGTGAACATAGGAATGGCTATTTGACGGTTTTCTGTAAATTTTATATTTAAAAACATTGTTACCCTTGATAATTAAAACATCTAGGAAAGGCAATGAGTTTTCTTCGAACTCAACAATAAAATGTATAGAATGAGCTATACTATTTACTTTAACAAGGAAATGTTTTATATCTATATTTTCAGGCATATGACACAAAATATCAACATATCTATAAAACTTAGCTCTATTAGCAAGGATTGTGTTAAGCAATCTTGTTTCAAAAAATTCCTTGTATAAATTACTAACACCGGTGAGAGAGGATTTCCCATTGCCATACCAAACATTTGAGTGTAAAACTCGAGATTAATCACAAATTTTGCATCAACAATACAAAGTTTAATACGTTTAATGATAGTAGGAACTGGCAATGGTTAATCATAATTAACAAGTCCTTTAGATAAGAAACTTAAGTCATTAACTGGAACTTTTGTAAACAAGGAAGTAGCTTCAAAATTACCCATATTAAAGTCATTTAAGTCAGTCAAGATACTTAATTTATAGACAAAATTGTAATGTTAATGTTAAGAACATTAACATTACATTGTAATGTTAATGTTAATAACGTTAACATTACAATTTTTTTCAAGAATTGAGCACAAAATATCCACAAACCATTTAGATAATTTGCATAAGAACATAGGAGCATAAGAAAGAAGGAACACTACAGCAGGCCTATTGACCCATGCGAAGCAGGCCCATGTTTCCCCCGGCTTAGCCCAATGACCCACCTAGACAGGTCACTTCCACTTTTAAGGAAGGAGCACGGCTCAGACCTAGTAGCACAAGCTAGTCAGGTCCAGCTCACACCCAGCCACACCCACTCATGTATTTATCTAACCTATTTTTAAAACTACACAACATTTTAGCCTCTATAACTGTACTCGGGAGTATGTTACACTCATCCACAACTTTATTACCAAACCAGCGCTTTACTATATCCTTCCTGAATCTGAATTTTTCCAACTTGAAACCATTGCTGCAAGTCCTGTATTGGCTGGAAATTTTCAGCACTCTATTTACATCCCCTTTATTTATTCCTGTTTTCCCATTTATACACCTCGATCATATCTCCCCCTAATTCTACGCCTTTCGAGAGAGTGCAGATTCAGGGTCCTCAGTCGATCCTCATAGGGAAGATTTCTGATATTTGGGATCAACTTCGACATCCTCCTCTGTACGTTTTCCAGTGCATTTATATCCATTCTGTAATACGGTGACCAGAACTGTGCATCATAGTCTAAATGAGGCCTTACCAAAGATATATAGAGTTGAAGAACAACTTGAGGACTTCTGTTATTTATACTTCTAGATATGAAGCCAAGGATTCTGTTAGCTTTATTGCGAGCACTAATGCACTGCTAACCAGAACTCCTAAATCCTTTTCGCAATCAGTAGTATTAAGATCTACATTGTTTAGTTTATATGTGGCATGGTTATTTTCCTGTCCAACATTAAGAACTTTGTTATTTTTTTTATTTTTTATTATCACACCGGCCGATTCCCACCAAGGCAGGGTGGCCCGAAAAAGAAAAACTTTCACCATCATTCACTCCATCACTGTCTTGCCAGAAGGGTGCTTTACACTACAGTTTTTAAACTGCAACATTAACACCCCTCCTTCAGAGTGCAGGCACTGTACTTCCCATCTCCAGGACTCAAGTCCGGCCTGCCGGTTTCCCTGAATCCCTTCATAAATGTTACTTTGCTCACACTCCAACAGCACGTCAAGTATTAAAAACCATTTGTCTCCATTCACTCCTATCAAACACGCTCACGCATGCCTGCTGGAAGTCCAAGCCCCTCGCACACAAAACCTCCTTTACCCCCTCCCTCCAACCCTTCCTAGGCCGACCCCTACCCCGCCTTCCTTCCACTACAGACTGATACACTCTTGAAGTCATTCTGTTTCGCTCCATTCTCTCTACATGTCCGAACCACCTCAACAACCCTTCCTCAGCCCTCTGGACAACAGTTTTGGTAATCCCGCACCTCCTCCTAACTTCCAAACTACGAATTCTCTGCATTATATTCACACCACACATTGCCCTCAGACATGACATCTCCACTGCCCCCAGCCTTCTCCTCGCTGCAACATTCATCACCCACGCTTCACACCCATATAAGAGCGTTGGTAAAACTATACTCTCATACATTCCCCTCTTTGCCTCCAAGGACAAAGTTCTTTGTTTCCACAGACTCCTAAGTGCACCACTCACTCTTTTTCCCTCATCAATTCTATGATTCACCTCATCTTTCATAGACCCATCCGCTGACACGTCCACTCCCAAATATCTGAATACGTTCACCTCCTCCATACTCTCTCCCTCCAATCTGATATTCAATCTTTCATCACCTAATCTTTTTGTTATCCTCATAACCTTACTCTTTCCTGTATTCACCTTTAATTTTCTTCTTTTGCACACCCTACCAAATTCATCCACCAATCTCTGCAACTTCTCTTCAGAATCTCCCAAGAGCACAGTGTCATCAGCAAAGAGCAGCTGTGACAACTCCCACTTTGTGTGTGATTCTTTATCTTTTAACTCCACGCCTCTTGCCAAAACCCTCGCATTTACTTCTCTTACAACCCCATCTATAAATATATTAAACAACCACGGTGACATCACACATCCTTGTCTAAGGCCTACTTTTACTGGGAAAAAATTTCCCTCTTTCCTACATACTCTAACTTGAGCCTCACTATCCTCGTAAAAACTCTTCACTGCTTTCAGTAACCTACCTCCTACACCATACACTTGCAACATCTGCCACATTGCCCCCCTATCCACCCTGTCATACGCCTTTTCCAAATCCATAAATGCCACAAAGACCTCTTTAGCCTTATCTAAATACTGTTCACTTATATGTTTCACTGTAAACACCTGGTCCACACACCCCCTACCTTTCCTAAAGCCTCCTTGTTCATCTGCTATCCTATTCTCCGTCTTACTCTTAATTCTTTCAATTATAACTCTACCATACACTTTACCAGGTACACTCAACAGACTTATCCCCCTATAATTTTTGCACTCTCTTTTATCCCCTTTGCCTTTATACAAAGGAACTATGCATGCTCTCTGCCAATCCCTAGGTACCTTACCCTCTTCCATACATTTATTAAATAATTGCACCAACCACTCCAAAACTATATCCCCACCTGCTTTTAACATTTCTATCTTTATCCCATCAATCCCGGCTGCCTTACCCCCTTTCATTTTACCTACTGCCTCACGAACTTCCCCCACACTCACAACTGGCTCTTCCTCACTCCTACAAGATGTTATTCCTCCTTGCCCTATACACGAAATCACAGCTTCCCTATCTTCATCAACATTTAACAATTCCTCAAAATATTCCTTCCATCTTCCCAATACCTCTAACTCTCCATTTAATAACTCTCCTCTCCTATTTTTAACTGACAAATCCATTTGTTCTCTAGGCTTTCTTAACTTGTTAATCTCACTCCAAAACTTTTTCTTATTTTCAACAAAATTTGTTGATAACATCTCACCCACTCTCTCATTTGCTCTCTTTTTACATTGCTTCACCACTCTCTTAACTTCTCTCTTTTTCTCCATAAGAACTTTGTATTTGTCTATATTAAACTGCATCTGCCACTTCTCCGACCATTGCATCAATCTATTCAAATTATCCTGGAGTGCTCTAGTGTCCTCATTAGAACGAATTGGCCAGCCTATTTCGGTGTCATCAACAAATTTGCTTATGTCGCTATTTATTCCCTCATCTATGTCGTTTATGTAAATTGTGAACAACAACGGGCCGAACACTGACCCCTGTGGAACACCGCTTGTGACGTGCCCCATTCTGATTTCTCCCGATTTATGCAAACTCTTTACTACCCATTTGTCAGCCAAGCCTCTACCCAGGAAAAATATCTCCTCCTATTCCGTGTGCTTTAAGTTTCCTCAATAGCCTCTGATGTGGAACTCTATCGAAAGCCTTACTGAAGTCCAAATACACAATATCATATTCATTAACATGATCTACCTCCTCAAACAACTTAGTGAGAAAAGTTAGTAAATTCGAAAGACAGGAACTCTCCTCTGTAAAACCGTGTTGAGATTCATTAATCAATTTTTTTTTTTATTTTATTTTATTTAAAACAACATAATACATTAAATAGATAAAAGAACACAGTATCAGTTCTTACACAAAATTACAAATTTCATTGTCTAAATGAACACAGACGATTAACGTTGTGTTGTCACAAACTGTCCCTCATCCCCTATACATTATATCCCATGATACTATGTTAAGTAAGATTACACAAGATGACATAATATTCATCATTATTATTATTATAGCCAAAGATGACCCCAAAACTACAATCTGCATTATTTTTTCCACTTTGTTATTTATATATCCTTCATACAGAATCCTTACAAATGACATAACTGATTCTGTAACACTGTTAATTTTATATTTCCATACACTTGTCACGATTACCGTTAATTTTGATAGATCTGATCCTGACAGAAAATTTTTTACTAATCTTCCCCCTTCACCCCGAAGCAAAGAAACTAATATCACCAACAGATTGGGATATATATAAACTTTTACTAGAGTACATCAAATGTTACATTGCTATTTTGACAATGGAGTGTATCACCACCCCTAAAGAATGTACATTATTATATTTCCCTAATAATAAAAAAAAAAAAAAAAAAAAAAAAAAAAAAAAAAAAAAAAAAAAAAAAAATAAAAAAAAAAAAAAAAAAAAAAAAAAAAAAAAAACAGAAATTTACTATACATGAGAGTTGTTTAATAACCACTAACTTGTTTATCTGATATATTATGAACTCAGCCATAAAGATAAATTAACCCTAGTCACCAGTTTACTGTACATTGTATCATGTTTTCCTCATAATAACTTCAAACACAGCGAGCCTTCTTATCGTTGAGAAAATTACATTCATACACCACACACTACATTTACACACATGCACCTCCATACCCAGAGCCATTCACACTTGAACACCCAGGTGTTCTTGTGCCATCCCTGCACCAACACTTGAACACCCAGTGTTCTTGATCCCTGCACCATAACAACCATAACACAAAAGTTAAAAAACAAGCTAAGTGAATACAAATTTAAATATTATCTATAAAACTGTGTACACAGAAACAACACAACACTTGTTATTCGTAATTGTTTGTGGCATATATACAAACTTTTACCATCATCCATCAGATGATACATTACTAATTTGACACAGGAGTGTCTCACCACTCCAAAAAAAAAAAAAAAACACAAATTACTGTACATGAAAGTTTAAGAACCACGAAATCGTTCATCTGATATATTATGATCTAAGCCAGAAAGTTAAATTAACCCTGAACACCATTTTACCTAACATATCTTGATTTCCTCATAATAACGCCACACACCGGGAGCTTTCCTATCTTATAATACATTACTTTTAACACAAACACTACATTCACACACATTCACCTCCATACCCAAATCAATTCACACGTGCACACAGTTTTACGTGTTCCATTCCTACAACAGCAACCGGAATCAGACTAGTTACCACCCAACCATAAACCGTTACACTACATACCATCCACCCTTGTCATTCGCTAAAACCATTCCCATACACGCCACCACCACTGAAAACCCTTGAACACCCGACTACCAAAGAATACCAGTCCCCTACATGGTTATCACTGTACCAATTGCTGGAGACGACTGACTGTAATCTCTCTGTAGTTCTCTGGAAAACAAGCTCCCCACTGACTTCCATAAATAAGTTTGTTCCTACGAGCAGTCCTGTATATACGCGCTGCAATTGCCTTAATTCGAATCCTACCCCCAGCATCTCTCATTCCCCATTAAATATACAGAAAATCCACTACCACATACATAATCGCCCTTTTTACCTCCCGTGATACCCCTTTTACCTCTAATGTTAAAGCTCGCAGGGTCTCTACATTACCCCCACCTAGCAGACGAAAAACCCTCGCCAACCACATCCGTACCTCCCTCAATTCTTCACAAAAATAAACCGCATGAAATGCCGTTTCCAGCTCACCACACTGACTGCAGGACGGTTCCCTCACCAAACCCATTAAACTCAAGACTGCTTTTGAAGCTAGGATACCCATCATGAATCTGTATACCAACTCACGTACCCTAGGCATTAACCTGAGCCTCCTGAAGTCTTCCCATATCGTCCCCCAATCATACAATGGATAGACCGATACGCCCTGCAGGATTTCCTTCCTCCCACTCAATGATACCAAACGCCCCACTTTAAGTCGCTCAACATCTTTAACCAATAATAAAACCCTCAGCATATCCTCACATTCAATTAACTCTTTACCTCCCCACCATCTCCGCACATCCCCCATCACCTTCCCCACTCTTACCCCTCCTTCCCCTCCAGCCCTAACGAATGACTGTTTTACATATATCGCTTTCACCCTCGGCCCCAGTGCTAAAAGACCCACACCCCCTCTGCGTACATTCGACATCACCACTTCCTTGCTCAGCCATGCTCTCCCAAAACCCCAAACATAACGTAGAGCACGTCTCTGTATTTCTTGTACGTCCTGTGTTCTCAAAGGATACACTTCCGCTATACCCCAAACCTTGCTGTAAACCAGCGAATTAACTATTACCGCCCTCTGCTGTAATGTGACATCTCCCGCCCGTAAACCCTTTAATCTACTCACTACTTTCTCCACTACCCTCTCTGAATTTACCTGCCTAGCCTCCTGCGCATTCGCCATGTATAAAACTCCACAAATCTTCAAATTATCCACCACTGCCCACCCAAACTCCAACCCCAAGCCCCCCCCACCCAAGCACCCACCTCCAGTAAACACGATTTCGCCCTATTTACTCTTATTCCCGACACCTCCCCAAAAATCCCCAACACCCTCCCCACCATACGCAATTCCTCCACCCCTTCTATCAGGATAGTGGTATCATCCACATACCCCACAATGCCTGAGCGCCCTTCCCTCTCCAAATTTAAAGCTCCCACCCCCTCAACGAGCCCATAGAACGGATGTTGCATGCACGCAAACAGAATTTGTGAAAGAGGGCACCCCTGCCGTAATCCCCTCTCCATTTTAACCAGCCTTCCCAATCTGCCATTAACTTGGACCCGTACCATAGCCGCTGAGTAAAGCGTATCAACCCACCTCGCCACTCCCAGTCCAAACCCCAGACGCAACAAACAAGCCCTCAAAAATTTTCTATTCACACAGTCATATGCATTCTCCCAATCAATACCCAAAAGTCCTCCCCCCTCGCAACCCTCCAAAAAGTCCCTTATGCGCCCATGCCCAACTCTCATACTTCGTCCCGGTATACCCATCTGTCCCCTATGTACAACCGCACCAATTACCTTCTTCATCCTATTACCTAATATCTGCAAAAATCTTGTAGTCAGAACACATTAGTGAGATAGCTCTATACGCACTTAAAACACTCCCCACTTGCTTTTTCCGAACCAACACCACCACTCCAATACTTTGTGTCTGACTTAGCTTGCCCTCCCGCAGCATACAATTCATGACCTCCACCAGACAAGTCTTAATATGCTCCCAATGAACTCTGTAAAAATCATTTGAAATCCCATCGATGCCCGGCGCTTTTCCAGTACTCATGTTAAACACTGCCTCCTCAACTTCTCCCACACTAATCGCTCCTCCCATCTCCATCCCCTCCACTTCTTTCTGCCCTAACCCACACCCCCCCCTCCAACACTTCCTCAAAAGCATCGCCCTCCCCCCCCCTTTCTCCATTTCTCTCGAAACCAGAAATCAGTATAATTACTCATGCCTTCTGTAGTAGTAAGCACCTGTCCCTTATGATATCCACCCATATCCTCACTCACCTCTAATTGCAAAATAGTTGACTCCTTCTGCCTTACCCTAAAACGTCTTAAAACACTTCCCGAAGGTTTATCCCCCCACAATACAGCCTCCAATCCTGCCCTCACACGCACAGCATCAAATCTGTCATTGTGTATCTCCGCCAGTCTACCTCTAAGTTGCTCCACGGTCCCATACTGCTTCCCCACTTCCTCCTCATAACACTCGTTCAGCTGACATTCCAAATAATTCTGTAACCCATACCTCCACCTGGCCTCTTCCCGTCCCCTATTTTTAAAGAATCCAGCAATACCCGGCTTAGCTCGCTTCTCCCACCATTCCAAGACACACGACCCCACATCCCTTGATCCCCAAAAAGAGTGCCACCAATCCCCAAAAGCCTCATTCACCCCCTCCCCCTTCACAAGTCTCGCATTTAATTTCCAATAACCAGTGTGTATCCTAACCATACCCTCCCAATCAAGATCCGCAATAACCGCCCTGTGGTCCGAAAACCCCACATCGAAGGTCCTAACTCCCAGAACTCTTATTGCCTCCGTAGCATAGAGCCTATCCAGACGTGCAGCATAACCCCTTCGTACAAATGTATACTCAATCCTCCAACCACCCCTCCCCACTACATCTAAAACTCCCACATCCCCCAACACATTGCGTAAAAACCCCAACACACACCCCGCCCCCCTCGGTTCCACATCACCCTGTCGTATGACACAATTCCAATCTCCACCTATCACAGTAACTAAAGGCAATCCCCTCAAATAAAAAAGCAAAACATCCCTCACGAAAGTTACCTTAACTGCTGCATTTCCATCCGCCGGCATGTATACTCCTAAAACAAACCCTTGTCTCACCCCACTCTCCCTCTACCCGCACCACCCTTCCACCCCCACCCTCCTCCCACCCCAACACATGCAAGGGACTGGTTTCCTTCACAGCCACATCAACCCCCCCTTTTAACCTCACCTATCCACTCACATATAACTTATAACCCTTCAAGCGCAACTCACATCCAAACTTGTAATTATGCTCCTGTATGAAACATATATCCACATCAAATCTCCTTAAAAACCATTCCATCCACACTCTCTTAATCTCAGCTCTCAGGCCGTTAACATTAATGGTGACCACCTTGAATTATTACAATAAAGGCGGCTTTCCCCGCCGCTTTTGAAGGTTGCTTGAAAGACGTGGTTGTTGACTATAGCCACGTTTGTCACTTGGTCTATCCAGACCTCCGTTTCCCCCCTTTTCCTTCGACCCTTGCAGCACCACAGAACCGGTGCCACCATTCCCCGGTAGCTCTAGCCTAGTCTTCCAAGGTTTCTTTCCAGATCTCTGCCCTGGCGTTAAGACATCTTCCATATCAGACGTCCCAGCTGCTCGCTTACGTGTGCCACCTCCACACGTTGCCTCAGCATCCATGTCCTCCTGGTGCACCTCAACCTCTGCCGTGTGTTGCTTACTCTCGTTGCACAAGGTGTTCTCACACTTTTGTGCAGCTGCTACCCCCTCCAATACCCTCCCGTCCTTCTCCCCTTCCTGATTGTCTTCCACCTCCCCCAAGAAGTCTTTCAAGACCTCGTCCAACAGACCATCCTGTTGTAAGTCACTTCTGTCAACAGTCTCATCCGTAGATGGTCGCTCAGACACAGTTCCCACAGGTAACGTGTCGCACGCTCCCATCTCCGACTTCGCTTTGTCTACTTCTTCACTCCAACTTCCAGATGCCTGTCTTGCAGCTTCACCTGTCGCAGGTGCCAAGGAGAGCAGCTGTCGTTCCACAGTTGTTGGCACCTGTTCCCTCCGTCCCTGCCTTTGATGACATTGGGCCGCCATATGGTCATAAGACCCGCACAGCCTACATGTCCGACGCTGTCCTGCATAATATACATAAACCTGTGTTCTGAACTCTTCCATCAGAACGTACGATGGTATAGGTTGTCTCAATGTCATCTTCAATGTGAAAGACCCCTCTGGCAGCCCCATATAAGGCCCATCCTTCCACACTCCCAACTGTGCCGAATGGATCTTGCCATACCTACAGAATACCTCCACAACATCATATTCCAAGGCCTCAAAGGGGACATTTCTCACCTTTACCCACGTTACATAGCTTGATACGTCATGTAGGCACACCTCCACTGCAGAATTAACGGTCATCCTCTTTTCTTGAAACGCGTCGACTATGCTGGCGTAAAACCCAGCACTCTTGAACTTGATGAAGATCCTGTACACTCCATTCACTGCTACACCATACAACTCTTCGTTCGGTATGCCATACACATCGCGGATAATACTTGGCAGCAGCACCTGCATTGTAGAACTACTCAGGGCACCACGTACCAGCACCACACAGACAGTATTCACCCTGCGTCCATGTCTGTCCGCCATTTTGATTGCTCAAAACAGGTAAACTGCGCAGAAAATCAACTGAATCGGGAGCGCCTGCACAGCACGTCCACTCGGCCCGGAAGCGAAGAGGACAATGCCAATCAATTTATGCCTATCAAGATGGCTGCGAATTGCTTCAGCAATTATTGGTTCCATAAATTTTCCCACTATGGAGGTAAGGCTTATTGGTCTATAGTTTGAAACCAAGGACCTGTCATCTGTATTGTAAATAGATATTACATTTGCCATTTTCCACTTATCAGGCACTATGCCAGTTTGTAGTGATAAGTTGAAATGATTAGCCAAAGGTATGCTAAGTTTCTCTTTACATTCCTTTAACACCCTTGCAAACAGTTCATCAGGGCCTGGGGATTTGTTAGGTTTTAATTTCTCTGTTTGTCTGAGGACGATGTCACTAGTTAGCGAAATCGTGAGTTACTTTTAAATGAGCCTATCTTGTTCCTAATCTTACTTCTGTATATCTGAAAGAACCCTTTTGGATTAGTCTTCGAATCCCTTGCGACCTTAGCCTCATAATCACTTTTTGCTTTTCTTATTCCTGTTTTTTTTATTTCTCTCTTTAATTGAATATATTGATTTGTTAACTGCCCCTCCGCTCTTTTGATACACCTATACATGCCTCTCTCTTTGTGAGGGAAAAGTTCAAAAGATAGGAGTAGCGAGGGAATATATAGTAACAATAGTTTCATTGCCGGCTACTTGTTAAGGTAGGGTAAGTCAAGCTTCAGCTATTCCCGCCTTTTTTCACCCACCCCTAAAGTGATAGTTTGTTTGCCGGCTGCTTGTTAACGTAGGGTCAGTCTAGCTCTCACTATCCCTTCCCCTCCCTCTTCGCCCCCCCCCCCCCCGAAAGGTGACGTGTGGGGCTCTGGTCAAACAGTAAATCACTCGACTCAAGCTCCCAACACTACTGTAAGTACATGCCTGCCTTGTATTCTAGTGGATTTATTGGTTGAAAGCTTCACTTTGGACCAATAATAAACTTAGTCTTTTCAGCCTTGCTCTAAGTTGACTGTTGTAATAATCACCATGTCTTTTAGATTTTGTACTTATCATGGAGAGTGATTATTTAAGCAGTGGGTAACCTGTCTATCTTTTCAGCTTGGATGACAGAGGGTCATCTGTCAATCAACGAGAAAAACTAAAGGAGACGGACTAACGTCCTGGAGACGTCTCATATTGGATTTACTTGCCTGTGCACTTGTATGAAGAATCAGGACATAACCCCTCATCATTACAGCGGTCAAGAACCTGATCTCCTGTCATCGGGAAAGATTACTTACAGCCACTAGAACGAGCCAGTGGGTTGTCACCAACAACTGCGACACCCCCCCCCCCCACATCATCAGCAACGGCTTCTATTGCAACAATACGCAGTGTCACCAACACCAGACACCCAAGTTTTTAGCGTTGAATTCAGATATCATTTATATTTTTAATTTTTCATTTTCTTTCATGTAGGATCAGTATTTCATATTTAAGTGTTTTATATTTCATATTTCCTAAATAATAAAGTGTTTATATTTGTCAGTTTTTGTTCTTTTTCTATTCATTAATTTTCCTGAGGAGGAGCCAGCCTGAGTAATACTGACTGAAGTTGTTACAGGGCTGAGTAAGCCTTCGCAAGTGGCGACCTTGCCAGGATCAACTCTACTGAATCAAGATTCAACTCCATATCGAATCTACCATTGGAACTTCATCGCCGCATACCACAGACGGTTACCACCAGCCATGAGTAATCATTCTCTATGGTAGGACTACAGTACAGGTATTTAAAAGATTTGGTGATTGTTATAGTCTCAATTTATTGTAAGTCAAGTCAGGCAGGATATAGTATTTAATTCTGCCACCTAATTTAGTGTGAGCTTGAAACACTTTGGAGGATTAGACTCTAGGGACCCGAGATTTTCCAGTGACAATTTGTTTCATTGAGCTCTTTATTATATCAAGGGAACTGTCGTAGGACACTCTTGATTTGTTGGTGAGAAGATTGGACGGTCAAGTGACCCCATTCTACTTACTGTTTGCTCGGAGCCGGCATAGAACCCTTCGTTTTAATTAATACATATTGTTTAATTGAAACAGGGATCGAGCCCTCTGGTTTATTTACAGTTTGAGCGGAGCAGGAATTGAACCCTCCGTTTTCTTTAATACCCGTTTCATTTTCCCCTGGTGGTTTAAGTTATTCTTGCAAATATGGAGGAATACCAGTTTTGGATGAATGCTGGAAGTAAGTTAGGAATAACAGGGAAAAATTTAGAATCTTTCATAAGTGTTAAGATCCAGGAAAGACTTGAAAGAGAGGGAATAGAAAGAGAAAGAGAAGACAAAAAGGAGCGTGATAGACTTGATCGTGAGGAGAGAGCTAAAGTACGTGATGAACAAGTTAAATTAAGGGAACTTGAGGAAAGAGCAAAGGATAGAGAAGTTGAGGAAAGAGCTAGAGAACATGAGTTGAGAGAGAAAAGGATCGCGAGCTCGAACAAGCTCGCCTTGAATTAGAGAATAAAAATTTAACTTTCTCACAACAGCAATTAGATGAAGGAGTAATGGAACAACGTGCAGCTAGTGCACATATTCCAACACCTAATTTACCTCCCTTCACAGAGGGGGAAGACATAACTTCATACATTATCAGGTTTGAAAATACCGCTACCCTCTGTGAATGGCCTGCTGACACCTGGGCTACCAGGTTAGGAATGTTATTTTCTGGTACCGCTTTGAATATCTATGCAACTTTGTTGCAGGATATCATGTGTAATTATAACCTACTGAAGAAGGCAATCCTTAAAGCATATCAAAAAACCGCTAATTCTTACAGGAAAGATTTCAGGTATGCCACCTTACAGCCTGGCCAGAACTTTCAGCAGCTTCAGGTAACACTCTTTCGTTTGTTCGACTTTTGGATAGAGAGTTCAGGAATTGATCACAGTTATGAATCTCTTAGAGACTTCATGGTTGCTGACCAGTTCCTGACAGCTCTTCCCCATCAGATACGAACATTCATCAGAGAACGTAACCTGATTAAAGCTGAGGAAGTTGCTGAGGCTGCTGACCTGTATGCTGAGGCTCACAATTCCTATAAAGACCTAAAGGGATCGAACCCTAAGGGCAAGGGTTCATCAGATTTTAAGAAATCAAAGCCTCTAGTGGAAAGTAAAATGACTTCTTTTATTCCTGTTTGTCATTTGTGTGGTGTTAAGGGACATAAACGTCCAGATTGTCCTTCTAAGAAGGTCCAAAAAGTTGGAAGATGTTTTTAAGACTGTAATGACCAAGCACCCTTCTGTTCAGGAACAGTTAATGGACTTAATGTATCTACCATTTTACGAGACACTGGATGCACATGTATAGTCATTTCTGATAAGCTGTTCCCTAATCTTAAAGAAACTCATTCCTCTGCTATACTTTCAGACTACTTGGGCTGTACGGACACTTTTCCTACCATCCGTTGTTACATTAAGTCTAAATGGTTCACAGGTTGGTCTGAAGCCGTACTAGATCCCATCACTTCTTGCTCCGTACTAATAGGTAATGTAAAAGGTGCCATTCTTCCTTCTGAGGTTGACCTTTCAGCACCAAAGATGGACATAAGTGTTTCAGATCCTCCTCCTATAGAGTCAGAGAAGCCCTTCGAAAGTTCAGATGAGACAATGTCTCGTGAGATTCATGTGGGATTAAAAACCAGTGATGCTACTCTCGAAAGCAAGGAAGTAGGATCACCGGTTCACTTGTTAGATGAAAGTGAAGATATCACCTCCGATACCATAAATGTCTTGACATTAGGCTCAGACAAAAGCCCAGGCTTCTCCTACTGTCCATCCTTTGATTTTCCCTAACTTTAAGCCTTTAGATATATCGAATGACTCCTTTGTCAATTTACAACGTAATAACCCTTCTCTTCAGAATTGCCATAATGCCGCTAAACAAAATCAAGTTATCCAAAGGAAAAACTTTTCATATAAATTTGAATATATAAAAGGTATCTTGTACAAGTCAGTATTCAAATTAAATTCAGATGAGATAGACTATTCCATCTTAGTTGTTCCAAGTCAATGCAGAGAGACTGTTCTTAAAATGGCTTATGACCTGCCAGTGGCCGGACATTTCTCGCATCGTAAAACCTTAAATAAAATTAGGGAAACCTATTTTTGGCCATAAATGTCCTCAGATGTCACTACCTATTGTAGATCGTGTAAAGTTTGCCAACTGTCATCCTCCCGAGGTACCAGGCGAGTACCTATGGTCAAAATGCCTATCTTTATGGTACCGTTTGAAAGAGTAGCTATTGACATCGTTGGTCCTTTATCTCCACTTTCATCTGGGGGACATAGATAAAACTTAACATTAGTTGATTATGCTTCAAGTTTCCCTGAAGCCGTTCCCTTAAAGACCATAACTACTACAGAGGTGGCTGAAGCCCTTTTGTCCATCTTCTCCAGAGTGGGCATCCCTAGAGAAATTTTGTCTGACCGTGGGACACAATTCACATCTTACTTAATACAACATCTCTACCAACTTCTGGGAGTGAAGCCTCTCTTCACCACACCCTATCATCCCAGCTGTAATGGGAGGATTGAGCGCCTGCATTCGATTCTCAAGTCCATTTTAAAGAAACTTTGCTCCCTTAAACCTAAGAAGTGGCATCGTTACCTACCCTGTGCTTTGTTTGCCATGAGGGAAGTTCCCAGTGACTCTTTGGGGTTTTCACCTTTTGAACTTCTCTATGGTAGAAGGCCAGAGGCCCATTGTCCATCCTTCATGACTTATGGACTAATGAGGACGTAAAGGCCGAGGTTCAGTCTTCTTATCAGTTTCTCCTTGACCTTAGATCCAAACTTGAGGAGACCTCTAACATAGTTTCGAAAAACCTAAGCTTGTCAATGGACCAGTACAAAACCTATTTTGATTCCAAAAGTCAGAGGAGAAGTTTTAAAATAGGGGATGAAGTTCTGGTACTTTTGCCTTGCAAGTCAAATAAATTATTAGTAGCATGGAAAGGTCCATATAAAGTATTAAAAATTTGTGGGAAAGTTGACTCCCTCATAGAAGTCAAGGGGAAACCAAAGCTTTATCATATCAACATCCTTAAGAAATATTACCGAAGAAATTCGGTTGACTGCCTTAATAACTTTGACTTAGTTTTTCCACACGAACTTGATACGACAACTGAAGAATGTAAGGTGTATTTAATTGACACCTCTAACTTAGACTATGATGAAGAACTACATGACTTGGTGACTCTTGACCACTCGGGCACAACCAACATTAATATTAATGAATCTTTGGATGACCATAAGAGACATGAACTACTTCAATGTGTGAGTAACTTTTCAGACGTCTTTACTGATATTCCAGGTGTTACCTCCACGGTAGTCCATAAGATTGACTTAGTGACTGACAATCCTATCAAACGGAAATTATACCCAGTTCCAGTTCACCTTAGGGATGCATTTGACCGAGAGGTAGACAAATTATTAAAACTAAAGATCATTGAACCTTCAGTATCTGCATATTGCTCACCAGCAGTCATGGTTAAGGAGGAGGATAATTCATATAGACTTACTATTGACTTCAGAGGCCTTAATGCTATAACTAGGTGGGATGTTGAGCCTATGCCCTTAATAGAAAGCGATCTACACAAATTTTATGACTCTTCCTTCTTTTCAGAGATTGATATTGCGCAGGCATATCAAGTAATGTTAGATCCTTCTTCTAAGCACATATCCAAACATCAGTTTTGTGTAGGTTACGCTCGCATGGCCTCACTGCCAAGCCGAAGAAATGCTTCCTTGGGTATAAGAAGATTAGATATCTTGGACTGATACTTTCTAATAACACACTGCAGCCTCTCCCCAGTAAGATCAAAGCTTTATTAGAATTTAAATTCCCCAAAACCAAGAAGCTCATGCGTAGTTTTCTTGGTTCTGTAAATTTTTATGCACGGTTTATCCCGAACCTTACTGATCTTACAGGCATCTTATCCGACTTCCTTAAAAAGTCTTGAACTTTCCGACGTAGCTCGGGAAAAGTTTAATGAGATTAAAAGCATCTTTTTGAAAGACCCTATACTTAAGATTCCAGATAATAAAAAATTTTGCTTAAGAACTGATGCCTCCAATACTGGCTTAGGTGTGGTGTTACTACAATACAATGATGGTACTCCCTTCCCTGTATGCTTCCTAAGCCAGAAACTCCTTCCCGCAGAAACGAGATACTCCACCATAGAAAAGGAATGTTTAGCCCTTGTGTGGGGTATCTCCAAACTTAAATTTTATTTGCTGGAAAAAGAATTCATTTTAGAAACAGATGACAAACCTTTGATATACCTAGAAACTTTTAAGGGAACCAACAGTCGCCTCTTGAGGTGGACATTGGCACTCCAGGCTTTTAAGTTCCATATTGTGTATATCAATGGTTCATCCAATTATTTCTCTTACTGGTTAAGTCGTGACAGTCAGTAGAAGATTTCTTGCCTTACGCGACTTCCACATGTTAGAACTTTTTCCTCGCCTATTCTTCTTATACTCCTTGACTATAAGTCTTGGTATGGGGGAGTGTGAGGGAAAAGTTCAATAGATAGGAGTAGCGAGGGAATATATAATAACAATAGTTTCATTGCCGGCTACTTGTTAAGGTAGGGTAAGTCAAGCTCCCACTATTCCCACCTTTTTTCCCCCACCCCTAAAGTGATAGTTTGTTTGCTGGCTACTTGTTAACGTAGGGTCAGTCTAGCTCCCACTATCCCTTCCCCTCCCCCCGCAAAGGTGACGTGTGGGGCTCTGGTCAAACAGTAAATCACTCTGCTCACAGCTCCCAACACTACTGTAAGTACATGCCTGCCTTGTATTCTAGTGGATTTATTGGTTGAAAGCTTTACTTTGGACCAATAATAAACTTAGTCTTTTCAGCCTTGCTCTAAGTTGACTGTTGTAATAATCACCATGTCTTTTAGATTTTGTACTTATCATGGAGAGTGATTATTTAAGTAGTGGGTAACCTGTCTATCTTTTCAGCTTGGATGACAGAGAGGGGTCACCTGTCAATCAACGAGAAAAACTGAAGGAGACGGACTAACGTCCTGGAGACGTCCCATATTGGATTTACTTGTCTGTGCACTTTTATAAAGAATCAGGACAAAACCCCTCATCATTGCAGCGGTCAAGAACTTGATCTCCTGTCATCGGGAAAGATTACTTACGGCCACTAGAACGAGCCAGTGGGTTGTCGCCAACTGCAACCCCCCCCCCCCACATCATCAGCAACTGCTTCTATTGCAACAATACGCAGTGTCACCAACACCAGGCACCGAAGTTTTTAGCGTTGAATTCAGATATCATTTATATTTTTAATTTTTCATTTTCTTTCATGTAGGATCAGTATTTCTTATATAAGTGTTTTATATTTCATATTTCCTAAATAATAAAGTGTTTATATTTGTCAGTTTTTGTTCTTTTTCTATTCATTAATTTTCCTGAGGAGGAGCCAGCCTGAGTAATACTGACTGAAGTTGTTACAGGGCTTAGTAAGCCTTCACACTCTTGACCAATGAGATGTTTTAATCTATTGTTCATCCATATGGGATCATTTTTGTTAGATCTAATTTCCCTACTCGGAACAAAAGTTGTCTGGGCAGCTAGAACTATGCTTTAAAAAACGTCATACTGGCAACCAAGATCACCTACCTGACCCATAGTCAGGACATCCCAATTTAACCCACCCAGGTAATTTCTCAGTCCCATGAAATCACCCAGGCGAAAGTTTGGCACAGATTTGATTGCAGTTATCTTGGCAATTCCATGATATATTGAAATTAAGTGATTTGTGATCAGTTTCCCCAAGCTCATCATTAACCTCAAGATTATTAATTAGTGATTCTTTGTTGGCAAGAACCAAGTCAAGCAGATTGTGTTCCTCTAGTTGGTTCTGTCACAGCCTGTTCTAAAAAGCAATCCTGAAGCGTATCAAGAAAGTCACTAGACTCAAGATTTCCTGTCATATTGTTCCAATCAATTTGTCTAATGTTAAAATCTCCCATTAACACAACATATCTAGATGCCTTATGAATTTCGTCCCATAACAGCTTACTGCACTCCCTATCAGGGTTTGGGGGCCTATAAATCACCCAAAATTTGTCACGACCCTCGCGAAACTGTAGCCAAACAGATTTTTTGTCAGATGTTTCTAATCTTATATCATGTCTAAGACAACAATTTAAATTATCTCTGACAAACATCGCCACTCCACCACCCTTCCTGTTGACCTTACCAGTGTGGCTCAAGAAATCGTAATGACACGATTGCAAACAAACCATACCCCCGGCCGGGATTGAACCCGCGGTCATAGAGTCTCAAAACACCAGCCCGTCGCGTTAGCCACTAGACCAGCTAGCCACAATAAGATTCATCCAACTAGGTATATTTCTACACCATAGGAAGGTTAGCACAGGCACCACTGTGACCACAAATGCAAGTTTTTACAGACGAATCTCCAGCTAGCGTGGCCGTGACGAACTCTAGCTCAAGTCCCTTCACTGCCGTCAACATGACTCAAGAAATCGTAATGTATGGTGTAAAAATATACCTAGTTGGATGAATCTTATTGTGGCTAGCTGGTCTAGTGGCTAACGCGACGGGCTGGAGTTTTGAGAGACTATGACCGCGGGTTCAATCCCGGCCGGGAGTATGGTTTACCAGTGTGGAATAGTTTATAACCCTGTATGTTGAATTTGGAAGGCATTTCTCTATCTTTCAGGTTGAATCAGGTCTCTGTAATACTAATATCTATATTACCTGCACTTGCAAGTGATCTTAGCTCATCTATCTTATTTCTTAGACTCCTACTATTTGTATAGTAAACCTTAAGGGAGCTAGTCACTCGTTGCCCTCTACTATCTCTCTTTGTTGATCAATTGATTTGCCATTACTAGCAACTTTATTTTGAATATTGTCTTTTAAACATATCCCTACAGTATCCCGGTAATATCTACTGTTTTCAACCCTAATTGTTTCCCACAAACACCCATACATCTATAATCTATCAATTTAAAGTCCTAGACAAAGTCATCAATTACCCCCTCAATCGAATTGGCTAATGCAACCACTCCAGCCCAAGAGAGATGAACCCCATCCCTTGCATACATATCACGTTTGCCATAGAATTTATCCCAGTTAACAATGAATGGGATTGCAAGTTCCTTGCAGTACCTGTCTAGCCAGCAATTTATACCAATTGCCCTAGACATCCATTCATTGCCCACTCCCTTTCTAGGCAAGCTGCTACATATGACTGATCCTATGGAGCTAAAAATTGGTCTAACTGGATTACCTGGTTTATGCGTTTTTATTAATCTATACATATAGGGTAAAGATGGATTAGTGATACTCCCTTATATATATATGGTTTGATTAAAATCCAGTGAGACATTAGTTTTACAGAATTGGCGACCTATGCTTTGTCAAAATTATTGGTAAAAATATTATCTCCATTACTTGTCAACATTTCGGAAGCTCACATTAAAAACAATGTTGATCTCATTGACAAAATACAAAATGTTAACATGTCTAATGATTTTATATTAGTAAGTTTCGACATCACAGTTTAATTCACCCGTGAACACATCCCTGATTTGTTAGCTTATCTAGACGAACAATTAGATGAATTCCTCTTGTCATTTAACAAAACTGTTAATGGGTTGATTAAGTTGAGTGTGGTTGATTGCAAATTTGAATTTGAAGGAAAATATTCTCAAAGGTAGGGAATGGCTATGGAAAATCCATTGTCTCGCCTGTTAAGAAATTTGTATATGGAGTTTTTTGAGACTAAGCCGTTGAAAGATGTCCTGCCCTGTGAAGCTAAGTGGTTCAGATATGTGGATGATGTCGTGTGTTTTTGCCAAATTATTTGGACCTCAATATATTTTTACCGAGATTTAACTCTCTTGTCCCCTCTATTAAATTCACTGTCTAGAAAGAAGTGGACTTTAAACTTCAATTTTCAGATGTTCTGATTCACAGGGTTAATAGAATGTTCAAGTTTACAGTTTAGAGTAAAAAAAAAGTGCCTTTTTGAGAGATTACAGAGAGTGTAGCTCTGAGTTTGTGGATGAGGAAATTTGAAAAAAAATCGATACTGCTACCAAACTTTGTTGCCCTAAGGTGTTTGTAGAGACTTTGTTGGCAGCTGGGAAAACGTATCGTAGGACTGAACGTAGAATAACCCCCTCATAAAAAGAATGTTTTTTCTTACCATACACTGACAATTTATTAGTCCTACCGAATGCCCTGAAGAGACTCAATATACAAGTTGTGTTTAAGAATTCACAGATTTAAGAGGAAGTTGGTCAAGAATTCCCCGGAACATTATGTAGGTTGTGTGTACAGGATTTTTTGCCAAGGCTGAAACTTATACTATGTGGGACAGACTGACAAGCCTCTGAAGGTTATTATTACATAACATCAGTATTCAGTAAGGACTGCTCAAGAATCAAACGTAATATTCAACTACACGCGAGTTTGCAATAATTTGGTTAAGTAGTCTGTCTGCAGCAAAGATCATTGTTCCATGTATTTCATGGATAGAAAGAAATATATTTGAGTCTGCAATTATTGAACACGATATTATTATAATCAAAAAGAAGCGCTAAGCCACAAGGGCTATACAGCATTGAACACGATAAATATTTGTTATATAATGGTAGTTGTGGGTTATTCAAGCACGATTCGTTTATAACTGAGATTATCATACACAATCTAAAACTGGATTCTTATATGAATGCTCTGGACTGTCTTCGGTGCCAGGGTTCCACTTCAAGGAATTAAGGTTTTTCGTTTCTCTCTCCTTTTGAGGCTCTACCGTTAATCAACCTTTTACGTGAGCTAGTCGCTGATCCATTTTCCTTAAGTGTGTAGAATTTCCCTAAGACAATTGCAAGACATTTATATTCAGATTGGTAAGTCCTTTATTTTGCCCTGAAGTTCGACTGATAATTATTTTGATAACTGTTATCAATAGGCCTGAGCTTGCTACCATCTGCAGCTCATAAGCCTGCCATCCCCATGAGCCCCTTTGAGGCGGGGTAGATGGCAGACCAGAGGCCTAACTTCTCCCTACGAGCCCCGTGAGGGCGGGGAATGTGGGGACACTTGGTCCCAAAGATGAGGAGGTACTGTACCTCCTCCCATGGGAGACTTAAGTCTCAAGACACTCCCCAGATAGGGAGCCAAGGCCGGGTCACCACTACTTGGAAAAGACCCGGGCCGGGAGAATACCGGCGAATAAAAAAAAAAAAAAAAAAAAAAAAGTTATCAATGTCAATTTTGCTAGTTAACCACTACAATACCTTTGCTTGTGGCCTGACTATCTTCTTTTCCTCTAATACTCAATCTGTCTGGCACTAGGAACTCATGTACCTGGGGCTCTGTGTGTTTCCTGCCCCTCCTCCCTCAGTTTTAGCAAGCGTCCCACGGAACGAATCTGCTGAGAATTCTAATTAATTTTTGCAACTTTGCAAGCTCCTCGTGATGTGATTGCAACATGAAAGGCCTAGATCTATTATTTAACTGATCCTGTGGTTGCATACACTAATATAACTCTATCCACACGTTGTATGTTAATATTTGTTTGGTTTATATTATTATAATCGTGGAAGAGCGCTAAACCCGTAGGAATATATAGCGCATCTGGGGGAGGGGGGATGGAAGTTATTCAGGCACAATTCAGGGAACCGAATCACAGATCCAATTCCCTAGATCAAGAGCCCCTCACCAGCATCAAGGAACCTCCCTTGAGGGGTGTTTGGTTTATAAATGCTTGGAAAACAAGGCTTTGACTTCAATATTTTTATATTATTGAATAAATTAGTACCACATATGCCACAACAATTAATTTCAGTAAAAATACTCTTTTTTTTTTTTTTTTTTTTTTTTTGAGACATCCTAACGTAGCATTTCGGGTTATTGAATTGTTGCAATTTGCTTTATGTTATTCTACTAATTTTTATTTCTCAGAATGTCCGAGTAAAATGACCGATATTTTTTTGGTCAATATGAAAATAGAAAAAATCTGTTCACAATAACAACTTTAAGAGTATCAGGCTTTGAGTAGAATGAATTTTAAAGCGATTTTTTTATGTAAAAAAAAATAGAAAAACCAATTACGAGGAAAATATGGATTTAGGTATTATTATTATTACAATCAAGGGAGAAGCGCTAAACCCGGAGGATTATACAGCGCCTGGGGGGGGGGATGTGGAAGGCATTCAGGCTTAATTTGGGGAACTGGAGCTCAGATCCAATTCCCTAAATCAAGAGCCCCTCACCAACATCAAGGAACCTTCCTTGAGGGGTGGATTTAGGTCTAAGTGTGGTTTCTTATAGGTCAGCATGTAACCAGGATTAGTACACAAAGAGTCGACAAGATCGAAATAACAAGAAAATAGAGCGTAACGTAAATCCGAAGAGTTTACTAACGAGGTTTGTGAGTGTTGAGATGGATGGGACGTCTTCTAGAGTCACCTCAGGTCTCACAAAAGATGCTGGAGAATATTGTGTTACCAGGTCTCTCACTGGTGTGTTTGTGTATCCCACCTTGTTGATGCTTTTCTGGACACATTTACAAGCGAGTTTTTTTTTATATTGGACGTGAATGAGCGTCTGACTGCCAAATGTCTTTATAAATAATATTCGGAGCTGCATAAAAATGTCTTATTTTGGTTTGAATAAAATATAAGGTATTGAAAAAATGCTTATCATCGTATGAAAAAATATATAAAGCTCAATCATAAATATTGATTAACATACTGGAAAGGGAGATTTGAACAGCTGTAACAAAAATGTATTTTTTTTTGCCATAAAATAAAAATTATAATATTAAATGAGGAAAGAGAGAAAATAATAAGAACCTTAACCATCACCCAGTAATTATTTCACACTCCAGAAATAAATAAAAAAAAACTCATGACAGTAATTAGCAACTTGTGATAATCATTTACTACGGCAAGGTGCACACAAACACTTGACAACTGTACCTTAACCTAACTAGGTTTGTTGTTTGTGCTTCTCTTACATAACAGCAGCTGCTGGAACTAACTAGGTTTGTTGTTTGTGCTTCTCTTACATAACAGAAGCTGCTGGAACTAACTAGGTTTGTTTGTGCTTCTCTTACATAACAGCTGCTGGAACTAACTAGGTTTGTTGTTTGTGTTTCTCTTACATAACAGCAGCTGCTGGAACTAACTAGGTTTGTTGTTTGTGCTTCTCTTACATAACAGCAGCTGCTGGAACTAACTAGGTTTGTTGTTTGTGCTTCTCTTACATAACAGCAGCTGCTGGAACTAACTAGGTTTGTTGTTTGTGTTTCTCTTACATAGCAGCAGCTGCTGAAACTAACTAGGTTTGTTGTTTGTGTTTCTCTTACATAACAGCAGCTGCTGGAACTAACTAGGTTTGTTGTTTGTGCTTCTCTTACATAACAGCAGCTGCAGGAACTAACTAGGTTTGTTGTTTGTGTTTCTCTTACATAGCAGCAGCTCCTGAAACTAACTAGGTTTGTTGTTTGTGTTTCTCTTACATAACAGCAGCTGCAGGAACTAACTAGGTTTGTTGTTTGTGTTTCTCTTACATAGCAGCAGCTGCTGAAACTAACTAGGTTTGTTGTTTGTGTTTCTCTTACATAACAGCAGCTGCTGGAACTAGGTTTGTTGTTTGTGTTTCTCTTACATAACAGCAGCTGCTGGAACTAACTAGGTTTGTTTGTGTTTCTCTTACATAACAGCAGCTGCTGGAACTAACTAGGTTTGTTGTTTGTGCTTCTCTTACATAACAGCAGCTGCTGGAACTAACTAGGTTTGTTGTTTGTGCTTCTCTTACATAACAGCAGCTGCTGGAACTAACTAGGTTTGTTGTTTGTGTTTCTCTTACATAACAGCAGCTGCTGGAACTAACTAGGTTTGTTGTTTGTGTTTCTCTTACATAACAGCAGCTGCTGGAACTAACTAGGTTTGTTGTTTGTGTTTCTCTTACATAACAGCAGCTGCTGGAACTAACTAGGTTTGTTGTTTGTGCTTCTCTTACATAACAGCAGCTGCTGGAACTAACTAGGTTTGTTGTTTGTGCTTCTCTTACATAACAGCAGCTGCTGGAACTAACTAGGTTTGTTGTTTGTGCTTCTCTTACATAACAGCAGCTGCTGGAACTAACTAGGTTTGTTGTTTGTGCTTCTCTTACATAACAGCAGCTGCTGGAACTAACTAGGTTTGTTGTTTGTGCTTCTCTTACAAAATAGCAGCTGCTGGAACTAACTAGGTTTGTTGTTTGTGTTTCTCTTACATAACAGCAGCTGCTGGAACTAACTAGGTTTGTTGTTTGTGCTGGAACTAACTAGGTTTGTTTGTGCTTCTCTTACATAACAGCAGCTACTGGAACTAACTAGGTTTGTTTGTGCTTCTCTTACATAACAGCAGCTGCTGGAACTAACTAGGTTTGTTGTTTGTGCTTCTCTTACATAACAGCAGCTGCTGGAACTAACTAGGTTTGTTGTTTGTACTTCTCTTACATAACAGCAGCTGCTGGAACTAACTAGGTTTGTTGTTTGTGCTTCTCTTACATAACAGCAGCTGCTGGAACTAACTAGGTTTGTTGTTTGTGCTTCTCTTACATAACAGCAGCTGCTGGAACTAACTAGGTTTGTTGTTTGTGCTTCTCTTACATAACAGCAGCTGCTGGAACTAACTAGGTTTGTTGTTTGTGCTTCTCTTACATAACAGCAGCTGCTGGAACTAACTAGGTTTGTTGTTTGTGCTTCTCTTACATAATAGCAGCTGCTGGAACTAACTAGATTTGTTGTTTGTGCTTCTCTTACATAATAGCAGCTGCTGGAACTAACTAGGTTTGTGTTTCTCTTACATAACAGCAGCTGCTGGAACTAACTAGGTTTGTTGTTTGTGCTTCTCTTACATAACAGCAGCTGCTGGAACTAACTAGGTTTGTTGTTTGTGTTTCTCTTACATAACAGCAGCTGCTGGAACTAACTAGGTTTGTTGTTTGTGTTTCTCTTACATAACAGCAGCTGCTGGAACTAACTAGGTTTGTTGTTTGTGTTTCTCTTACATAACAGCAGCTGCTGGAACTAACTAGGTTTGTTGTTTGTGTTTCTCTTACATAACAGCAGCTGCTGGAACTAACTAGGTTTGTTGTTTGTGTTTCTCTTACATAACAGCAGCTGCTGGAACTAACTAGGTTTGTTGTTTGTGTTTCTCTTACATAACAGCAGCTGCTGGAACTAACTAGGTTTGTTGTTTGTGCTTCGCTTACATAACAGCAGCTGCTGGAACTAACTAGGTTTGTTGTTTGTTCTCTTACTTCTCTTACATAACAGCAGCTGCTGGGTTTGTTGTTTGTGCTTCTCTTAACTAACTAGGTTTGTTGTTTGTGTTTCTCTTACATAACAGCAGCTGCTGGAACTAACTAGGTTTGTTTGTGCTTCTCTTACATAACAGCAGCTGCTGGAACTAACTAGGTTTGTTGTTTGTGCTTCTCTTACATAACAGCAGCTGCTGGAACTAACTAGGTTTGTTGTTTGTGCTTCTCTTACATAACAGCAGCTGCTGGAACTAACTAGGTTTGTTGTTTGTGTTTCTCTTACATAACAGCAGCTGCTGGAACTAACTAGGTTTGTTGTTTGTGTTCTCTTACATAACAGCAGCTGCTGGAACTAACTAGGTTTGTTGGTGTTTCTCTTACATAACAGCAGCTGCTTGGAACTTCTCTTACATAACAGCAGCTGCTGGAACTAACTAGGTTTGTTGTTTGTGCTTCTCTTACATAACAACAGCTGCTGGAACTAACTAGGTTTGTTGTTTGTGCTTCTCTTACATAACAGCAGTTGCTGGAACTAACTAGGTTTGTTGTTTGTACTTCTCTTACATAACAGCAGCTGCTGGAACTAACTAGGTTTGTTGTTTGTGCTTCTCTTACATAACAGCAGTTGCTGGAACTAACTAGGTTTGTTGTTTGTACTTCTCTTACATAACAGCAGTTGCTGGAACTAACTAGGTTTGTTGTTTGTACTTCTCTTACATAAAAGCAGCTGCTGGAACTAACTAGGTTTGTTGTTTGTGCTTCTCTTACATAACAGCAGCTGCTGGAACTAACTAGGTTTGTTGTTTGTGCTTCTCTTACATAACAGCAGCTGCTGGAACTAACTAGGTTTGTTGTTTGTGCTTCTCTTACATAACAACAACTGCTGGAACTAACTAGGTTTGTTGTTTGTGCTTCTCTTACATAACAGCAGCTGCTGGAACTAACTAGGTTTGTTGTTTGTGCTTCTCTTACATAACAGCTGCTGGAACTAACTAGGTTTGTTGTTTGTGCTTCTCTTACATAACAGCAGCTGCTGGAACTAACTAGGTTTGTTGTTTGTGCTTCTCTTACATAACAGCTGCTGGAACTAACTAGGTTTGTTGTTTGTGCTTCTCTTACATAACAACAGCTACTGGAACTAACTAGGTTTGTTTGTGTTTCTCTTACATAACAACAGCTACTGGAACTAACTAGGTTTGTTGTTTGTACTTCTCTTACATAACAGCTACTGGAACTAACTAGGTTTGTTGTTTGTGCTTCTCTTACATAACAGCAGCTGCTGGAACTAACTAGGTTTATTGTTTGTAATTCTCTTACATAACAACAGCTGCTGGAACTAACTAGGTTTATTGTTTGTAATTCTCTTACATAACAGCTACTGGAACTAACTAGGTAAGTTGTTTGTACTTCTCTTACATAACAGCAGCTGCTGGAACTAACTAGGTTTGTTTGTACTTCTCTTACATAACAGCAGCTGCTGGAACTAACTAGGTTTGTTTGTACTTCTCTTACATAACAGCAGCTGCTGGAACTAACTAGGTTTGTTTGTACTTCTCTTACATAACAGCAGCTACTGGAACTAACTAGGTTTGTTGTTTGTGCTTCTCTTACATAACAGCAGCTACTGGAACTAACTAGGTTTGTTGTTTGTGCTTCTTTTACATAACAGCAGCTACTGGAACTAACTAGGTTTGTTGTTTGTACTTCTCTTACATAACAGCAGCTGCTGGAACTAACTAGGTTTGTTGTTTGTGCTTCTCTTACATAACAGCAGCTGCTGGAACTAACTAGGTTTGTTGTTTGTACTTCTCTTACATAACAGCAGCTACTGGAACTAACTAGGTTTGTTGTTTGTGCTTCTCTTACATAACAGCAGCTACTGGAACTAACTAGGTTTGTTGTTTGTGCTTCTCTTACATAACAGCAGCTACTGGAACTAACTAGGTTTGTTGTTTGTGCTTCTCTTACATAACAGAAGCTGCTGGAACTAACTAGGTCTGTTGTTTGTGCTTCTCTTACATAACAGCAGCTACTGGAACTAACTAGGTTTGTTGTTTGTACTTCTCTTACATAACAGCAGCTGCTGGAACTAACTAGGTTTGTTGTTTGTACTTCTCTTACATAACAGCAGCTGCTGGAACTAACTAGGTTTGTTGTTTGTACTTCTCTTACATAACAGCAGCTGCTGGAACTAACTAGGTTTGTTGTTTGTGCTTCTCTTACATAACAGCAGTTGCTGGAACTAACTAGGTTTGTTGTTTGTACTTCTCTTACATAACAGCAGCTGCTGGAACTAACTAGGTTTGTTGTTTGTACTTCTCTTACATAACAGCAGCTGCTGGAACTAACTAGGTTTGTTGTTTGTACTTCTCTTACATAACAGCAGCTGCTGGAACTAACTAGGTTTGTTTGTACTTCTCTTACATAACAGCAGCTGCTGGAACTAACTAGGTTTGTTGTTTGTACTTCTCTTACATAACAGCAGCTGCTGGAACTAACTAGGTTTGTTGTTTGTGCTTCTCTTACATAACAGCAGCTACTGGAGTCTCCGTTGGAAGAGTTACTCAAAAATAACTGTTCCAGAGTAAATATAACATCGTTGGATGTGAAATGAATTGGGAAGTCATCCGTTGAATTTTTTACTGTTTATATAGATGTTTTAAACAAAAGTGCTTAATAGAATATTTCTAGAATATGCAAATGGGTCATATTATATATAAATATTTCTTGTCTGTTATCACTGTCTCTGTGACTTAATGATATTCTTCAGTGACATATTATCTGTGTATCCTATATTAAATTCATAATTATAAATAGCAATATTTTTTTTTAAATTGAAGGGTACTTGTAGGCATAGAAAAAAAGATAACGGAAATTCACATAACCATTATTGCCTTCTGAAATATGCATTATTCAAATTATCTAAGGAAGACAAATAATTCTGTTTACCTGGAGTTTACCTGGAGAGAGTTCCGGGGGTCAACGCCCCCGCGGCCCGGTCTGTGACCAGGCCTCCTAGTGATGGCTTTTCCGAAGAAAACTTTTAATCATAAGATAAAAATCAAAGTTTTTTTTACCAACCAATCAAAACCAGGTAATGTTGTCTCAGCAATCAGTATGCAAGATAAAAAAAAAAGGTCGCTAATCAGCAAAAGAAGTCATGGTGTAGTGAAAATTTTTTCTTTCTCTTGAAACCGATATATACACAGTATTATTATTGTGAAATTAAGGAAGATACAATAGTGAACGAAGAAAATAATCGGTAATTATGATTAAATCTATTACGTTAAAACGTCGCAAGAGAGTATATAGTGTTCCAGGAAAGTTGTGTGTAGAGTGAGAGGGTTAGAGTGGGAGGTCGGAGAATGAAAGGGTGAAGAATGAGAGGGGAAAGAGTGGAGAATGAGAGGGGAAAGAGTGAGAGTGTGAAGAATGAGAGGGGAAAGAGTGAGAGTCTGGGCCGTGAGAGAATGAATAGTGAGATGGGTAAAGGAGAATGAAAAGAAAGTCAGAAGTGCGATATAATGAAGTGAGAAGGTAAGAATGAGCAGGAGAAATTTAAGAACGTGGAGAGGCGAAGTAGGGTAGAGAGAGAGAAGGTGGAGAGAAGTCGGTAAGGAGTGAGAGGATGGTGAGTGTGACAGTGAAGTAAGAAATGATAAGCGAGTGAAGAGTGAGAAAAAGGAGTAAAAACTGAGAAGGGAGTGAGAGAGCTGGGAAACTGAGAGGGTTCGTAATGAGTTGGTGTAAAATAACTGGTTGAATAGTGAGAGTTGCTGTAGAGTGAAAGAGTTGAGAATGAGTAGGTGTAGAGTGTTAAGAGAGAGTAGGTGTTTAGTGAAAGTTGAGAGTGAGTAGCTGCAAAATAAGATGGTGAAGAGAAGATAGTGTGTGGATAATAATGAAAATGGTCAAGAAAGTTGAGAGTGAGTAGCTGCAAAATAAGATGGTGAAGAGAAGATAGTGTGTGGATAATAATGAAAATGGTCAAGAGTAAGAGGGTTGAGAGAGGGTAGAGAATGAGAGGGTAGAGAATGAGAGGGTAGAGAATGAGAGGGTAGAGAATGAGAGGGTAGAGAATGAGAGGGTAGAGAATGACAGGGTAGAGAATGAGAGGGTAGAGAATGAGAGGGTAGAGAATGAGAGGGTAGAGAATGAGAGGGTAGAGAATGAGAGGGTAGAGAATGAGAGGGTAGAGAATGAGAGGGTAGAGAATGAGAGGGTAGAGAATGAGAGGGTAGAGAATGAGAGGGTAGAGAATGAGAGAGGGAGAGGGTAGAGAATGAGAGGGTAGAGAAGGGTAAAGAATGAGAGGGTAGAGAATGAGAGGGTAGAGAATGAGAGGGTAGAGAATGAGAGGGTAGAGAATGAGAGGGTAGAGAATGAGAGGGTAGAGAATGAGAGGGTAGAGAATGAGAGGGTAGAGAATGAGAGGGTAGAATGAGAGGGTAAAGAGAGAGAATGTAGAGAATGAGAGGGTAGAGAATGAGAGGGTAGAGAATGAGAGGGTAGAGAATGAGAGGGTAGAGAATGAGAGGGTAGAGAATGAGAGGGTAGAGAATGAGAGGGTAGAGAATGAGAGGGTAGAGAATGAGAGGGTAGGAACTGAAAGGACGATGAGAGAGTTGGAGGAGACAGATGGTAGAAATAAATGGAGTAAGTTTGGATGGAAAGCGTAAGTATGGAGAGTTACGGGAAATAATTAGAGGGAGCAGAGAGAAGGAATGAAACTGAGAGAATGAGAATATGGAAATTTGAAAGGGTGGGGGAGTAAATGAGTGGAGAATGAGAGGGCAGAAACTGACATATTAAAGAATGAAAAGGTAAAACGAGAGAAGCGTGCTTTTAAGAAAGAGAAGACGAGAGGGGATAATATAACACTGGAGAGTGAAGAGTGGAAAGTGACAGGGTAAAAAGTGAGATTGTGTAGAGTGAAAAGCTGGAGAAAATGTCGAGGTCTTGAAACTTAGGAGTGAGTCATTGGAGAGAGAGAGAGAGAAACAGAGACAGACAGATCGAGAGAGAGAGAGAAGAGCAGACAGATCTTCACATCATCCCACAGTCCCATGCATATGCAGATGACTGTACTCTGACAGTTACTTATCCAAGAGAGGAAATGCCAGCTGCTTTAAGTTACATCAGTCACCAGCTTACAGCTGTATGAGCCTGGGAAAAATGATAGCAGTTTACATTTCCTGCTGAGAAAACACAAATGATGGTGATCTCTAAGCAAAATGATGGTAATACTGGAGCAGTGGTGAGAATGGATGGGAGTGTGTTGGTACCCGGGGACGAAGTTGATATCCTTGGGGTGAAATTTGACTCACGAGAATCACGTTGTAAATCTTGTAAACAAAGAGGCCAGGAAGCTTACAACACTTAGACGTATCTTGCATCTGCTTGACAAAAGAGATGGCAAGATTCTGTACATTTCAGTATGATCCACTTATGCAATATATGGTAATCTTTATTAAGGAAACGTTTCGCCACACAGTGCCTTCATCAGTTCAATACAAAGCAGAAAGGTGTAAGGAGAGGAGTAGTTTGAGGTAATCAGTTCTTCAGCCTGGAATCGATGTGTTCAGTCCATCACTCTTTCAGACAGTACGTAAGTGTCTCAATCTTCAACTTGTCGGTTTTCAAAACCATTTATCACATGATCCACTTTCTTGGATTGCCTGCGCTCCTCCACTGCGACTTAACAGAAAAGAGAACAGAGCAAGGCAGCTCATCTCTCACGGGGACCCAGCCTGACAGATCTGTTATTTCTGAAAAGCCTTTTACACCGGAGGGATGTGGGTGGCCTTAATGTTAAGTACATGTCCAACACTGTCAAAGTACAGCGATAAGTGAGCTTTTAAAAAGCAAGATGGGTAGTGTCTGGAACATGTTCGTTCTGCACAACGACATCAACGAAATAAATTCAGTTGACCAAATGAAATTGCTGGCCCACAGATGGCTCCAACTTTATCTTATTCCCTATTTGCATATCTCCTAACACAATTTTGTTTTTTAAATGAGCTGATGTAGGTAACAGCTCTTAGTATATAAAGTTAGGGACCCTAAACCTAATATTGTCAAACGCTGAGAGGAGAGAGAGAGAGAGAGAGAGAGAGAGAGAGAGAGAGAGAGAGAGAGAGAGAGAGAGAGAGAGAGAGAGAGAGAGAGAGAGAGAGAGAGAGAGAGGCTATCAAATGAGCTCGTGTAGGTATATAACAGCTCTTAGCTTGTAGATAAAGTTAAGGGCCCTTAACCTAACCTTGTAAACCCTGTGTAACAAATAAGAAAGAGAGAGAGACAAGTGTAGTGAGCGAGGGAGGGCTGGCAGACCTAACTTAGCGCCATCACCTGTAGCCTTTACTAAGAATATTTAATATTAACAGTTTCGCCGCTATGTAATATCATTGGGGTGTTACGTTAAAACGTGTCTGTGCATCTGTAGCATAGTATTTCCTGTTTTTTCACTAACGACCACCTGCCCATTAAACCTCACTCTTACCCAACCCACCACAGCTACACTATTACCATATCTTACGACTCTCGCACATAAATTTACTGTGATCTTGCAAACTCTTTTCTATTGTGATGACTTCGCGTCTTGAAATAGCAAGATTAACGTCACTATCCGGTTATTGTCCCCACAACCTATTGCAGTGTCTTTGATATACAAGAATGGAAAAATAAACACAAATGCAATGTAATAAGGATCCTTTACTGACAACATTTCGCCCACACAGTAGGCTTTATCAAGTCACAAACAGATCTACCCGGGTGAATTGTATATGAGTATTTATAGGGTGGAGAGTCAAGTGGAGAATGCTGGGTAGGTTGGATCTAAGACGGACCTGTAAGGGTCGGTGTCAGACCTGTAAGAGTCCGTGTATGTAGTTATTTGGGATAACGATGAAGAAGTTTCTTGGCAATGGGGTTCAGTTATGTTATAGAAGCAGAGGCGTCGCTAGGGTTGGTGTCACCTGGGGCGGAATCTTTGGTGTCACCACCATGAAATCCAAGGCGGGGGGATAGGGGTAGTAAACTCCAGTGACATCACTGCTGCATGACCAATTACATCACTGCTGCATGACCAGTTACATCACTGATGCATGACCAGTTACATCACTGCTGCATGACCAGTTACATCACTGCTGCATGACCAGTTACATCACTGCTGCATGACCAGTTACATCACTGATGCATGACCAGTTACATCACTGCTGCATGACCAGTTACATCACTGCTGCATGACCAGTTACATCACTGCTGCATGACCAGTTACATCACTGCTGCATGACCAGTTACATCACTGCTGCATGACCAGTTACATCACTGCTGCATGACCAGTGACTAATGTTTAGCAATGAGAACGTTTAAAGGCCATAAACCGAACTTTATTAATGATAAATAATGGTAGTAATATTGAGGAAACATAAACTCAAATACCACTTTAAGTGCAGCAACAGATCCTACATTTATTCACCTTCAACAATGAAAAGAAAAAAGAAAAAGAAACAAAAACACTAGTTCCGATTTAACCTTGAGTACAGGTAACATCTTAAAGAATCTGATATTTCTTTGCCTTCAATCCTGCAAAATCATCTATCACATCATCAAAATCAATGATTTTTCCTATATAGGCCTATTTGTACTCTGTAATCCTTTAATAGGCTATATAGAAACGAAGGAATTTTTCTCGTAGGTTGCTGCAGCATGGTTTTGGTCATTAGTGTTACATTCTTTAGAGGCTCTTATGGTGTCACCCGGTCAAGAAAGGCACATCTTAAATATCTGGAACCCACGTACTCCAATTACTGCTCCACAGATTGCATGGGAAAAAAAAACCTTTCGTTGTAGCCAGGTGGAACAGCTCAGGAGCTTGAAAGATAGTCAAAACCTGTGACATGTTCTAGAAACGAGCCTGGAGCCTCAACAGGAAGGTTTAGAGGTGCCTAAGGGATCCCACTCAACAGGAAGGTTTAGAGGTGCCTCAGGGATCCCACTCAACAGGAAGGTTTAGAGGTGCCTCAGGGATCCCACTCAACAGGAAGGTTTAGAGGTGCCTCAGGGATCCCACTCAACAGGAAGGTTTAGAGGTGCCTCAGGGATCCCACTCAACAGGAAGGTTTAGAGGTGCCTCAGGGATCCCACTCGAATAATGAAGACTGCTATACTGGGCTTAGTTTTAAATTTGCAGTTAGAATAATCCATCAAAAGGATTCACTTAATAAGCTTCTAGAACCATTAGCTATTATTCACACTATCGTAGATAAACAGAACAGGCCTACAACCAGGGAAATATACTGCTCGGCTGATGTGGATACTATCGACAAGGCTTAGAGTACTCACACTGAGATTAAACCAGCAACAATTACCTGGTGGAAATCTGTCAGAACAGCCCAAGACTGTTCAATTGCCTCCCAGCATACATAAGGGAGATTACCAATAGACCCCTGACTGTCTTCAAGAAGGCACTGGACAGGCACCTAAAGTTAGTACCTGACCAACCTGGCTGTGGTTCGTACGTCAGCTTGCGTGCGGCCAGCAGTAACAGCCTGGTTGATCAGACCCTGATCCAACATCGGAAAGGTGGGTGGGGTGGCACAGTACGTCTGAGATCACTTGAACTGCTGCATAAAAACTGGTATAAAGTCTGAAACAACACATACTGAGTGTCTGGGTAGAATTTTCAGGGGCATGAAAAAATTATTTTAAGAGTGATATACCGACCCCCCGAACTTGGATAGAGATCAAGGGAGACTACTGTGGGAGGAAATTGTTTAGGCCACAAGGCACGATAACGTAGTAATTCTAGGAGACTTTATTCAGATTGGAATTCCTTGACAGGGAATTCAGAATCTAGCAAATTCTTAGAGGTAGTTCAGGATTATTTTTTTAAAATAGTTTGTTACAGAACCTACAAGGGGTAATAACCTGCTTGACTTGGTTCTGGTAAACAAGGAAACCCTTGTTCATAATTTAGAAATTACAGAGGAACTTGTTGCAAGTATGATAGTATGGATAACTCAGTAACTGTCCCAAATTTTTACTTAGATTACAGTGGACTTAAAGAACACCTACAAAGAATTCTTCAACGCTTGTTCAACCTTTGGACTAAGACCTACTTCGACTAGTGGATGGTACCACTATGATCCCGCCTCCGTCTGCTTCAAGTCACCTCACTACAGTATATAAGCCACGTCTACGGCCCTATGCTGTACATTCTACAAGATTGATGGACTGAACACATCGACTCCAGGCTGAGGGACTGATTACCTCATACTCCTCCTCTCCTTACGCCTTCCTCTTTGTATTGGACTGATGAAGCCACTGTGTGGCGAAACGTTTCCTGAATAAAGATTCCCATATGCTGCATAAGTGTCTCAATCTTCACCTTGTCGGTTTTGCAAACCATTCATCACAACACCTACCATCTGTGGACTGGGATAACGAAGACACCTATCAGTACGATAGCTTTTTAAAACTGTACATGCTGCCAAAAGAATGTTTATTGCATAAAAAGAAAAGATCGAATAGAAATGATCCGAAATTGATGAATAATAGGTTCAAAAATATTTTTGGGCAGAAGGAATTTAAGGCACATCGAAAGAGGAGATGCTAACCTTATTGGCCAAAGCTGATATTATCAGAAGTCACCTTAATAAGATAATTTCATTAGTGAGTCTCAGCACGGACTCGCTGAAGGTTGTTCCTGCCTGGCAAATTTACTAACATCTTTCAAGCATTTGACGCAGTAAACAACGATAAGTTGAAGAATTGAGACACTTATGCAACACATGGGAATCTTTATTGAAGAAACGTTTCGCCACACAGTGGCTTCATCAGTCCAATACAAAGTAGAAATGGGTAAGGCGAGGAGAAGTTCGAGGTAATCAGTCCCTCAACCTGGAATCGATGTGTTCAGTTCATCACTTGTAGGAAATGCAGCATAGGGTCAGAGAGGTGGCTTATATATTGCAGGTTGAGGGACTGATTACCTCAAACTTCTGTGTGGCGAAACGTTTCTTCAGTGAAGATTCCCATGTGTTGCATAAGTGTCTTAATTCTTCAACTTGTCGGTTTTCTAAACCATTCATCACACAAACAACGATAAAGAATGTGATGTAGTTATCTGGATTTCGGTAAAGCCTTCCATAGAGTACCTCACAAAAGCCTATTAAGAAAACTCGCAACTCATGGTATAGGAGGTAAAGTTCTCACATGGATTGAGGGATGGCTGACCAATAGGAGGCAGAATGTTTTCATTAATAGGGTCAAGTCAGAACGGAGACCTTCACTAGTGGTTCCACAAGGATCAGTTTTGGGTACATTGTTGTTCATAATTTCCATTACCTTGATGAAGGAATAATAGGAAGCATGAGTCAATTCGCTGATGACAAAAATAGGCCAAATAATCGATTCTAAGGAGAACAGTAATGAACTCCAGGAGGATACAGACAAATTAATGTCATGGCCTGAAAAGTGGCAGATGCACTTCAGTGTGGACAAGCGTAAAGTTTAAATCCTTAGGAAAGAAAATAACTCTCATAGTTATAAACTAGATGATGTAGAGCTGAATTATGCATAATGTGAAAAAGACTTGGGAGTCATGTAAGCAAAAATCTGACGCTAAGACAATAGTACCTAAGTATGCACAATAAGGCTAACAGATTACTTGGATTTATGTCAAGAATTATAAATAACAGAAGTCCAAGCATTATTTTACAGCTCTATTAATCAATTAAGAACATAAAGAAGGAACACTGCAACGGGCCTACTGACCCATGCGGAGCAGGTCCATGTCCCCCCCACAGGTCCAACTCACACCCACCCACACCCACTCATGTATTTATCCAACCTATTTTTAAAACTACACAACGTTTTAGCCTGAATAACTGTACTCGGGAGTTTGTTCCACTCATCCACAACTCTATTACCAAACCAGTGCTTTCCTATATCCTTTCTGAATCTGAATTTTTCCAAATTGAAACCATTGCTGCAAGTCCTGTCTTCGCTGGAAATTTTCAGCACGCTATTTACATCCCCTTTATTTATTCCTGTTTTCCATTTATACACCTCGATCATATCCCCCCTAATTCTACACCTTTCGAGAGAGTGCAGATTCAGGGCCCTCAGTCTATCCTCATAGGGAAGATTTCTGATACATTGGATCATCTTTGTCATCCTCCTCTGTACGTTTTCCAGAGCATTTATATCCATTTTGTAATACGGTGACCAGAACTGAGCAGCATAGTCTAAATGAGGCCTAACCAAGGATATATAGTGTTGAAGAACAACCTGAGGACTTCTATTATTTATATTTCTAGATATGAAGCCAAGAATTCTGTTAGCTTTATTGCGAACACTAAGGCACTGTTGCCTTGGTTTTAAATTACTGCTAACCAGAACTCCTAAATCCTTTTCGCAATCAGTAGCATTAAGATCTACATCATTTAGTTTATATGTGGATTTCAGATACATTGGATCATCTTTGTCATCCTCCTCTGTACGTTTTCCAGAGCATTTAAATCCATTTTGTAATACGGTGACCAGAACTGAGCAGCATAGTCTAAATGAGGCCTAACCAAGGATATATAGTGTTGAAGAACAACCTGAGGACTTCTATTATTTATATTTCTAGATATGAAGCCAAGAATTCTGCTAGCTTTATTGCGAACACTAAGGCACTGTTGCCTTGGTTTTAAATTACTGCTAACCAGAACTCCTAAATCCTTTTCGCAATCAGTAGCATTAAGATCTACATCATTTAGTTTATATGTGGCATGGTTATTTACCTGTCCAACATTTAGAACTTTGCATTTGTCAATATTAAACTGCACCTGCCACTTCTCCGACCATTTAATCAGTCCATTCAAATCATCCTGGAGTGCTCTAGTGTCCTCATTAGAATGAATTGGACGGCCTATTTTGGTGTCATCAGCAAATTTGCTTATGTCGCTATTTATTCCCTCATCTATGTCGTTTATGTAAATTGTGAACAACAACTGGCCCAACAGTGACCTCTGAGGAACACCGCTTGTGACGTGCCCCCATTCTGATTTCTCCCCATTTATGCAAACTCTCTGCTGTCTATTTGTCAGCCATGCCTCTACCCAGGAAAAAAATTCTCCTCCTATAGCCTCTGGTGTGGAGCTCTATCGAATGGCTTACTGAAGTCCATATACACAATATCATATTCATTACCATGATCTACCTCCTCAAACACCTTAGTGAAAAAAGTTTGTAAATTCGTAAGACAGGAACGCCTCTTTGTAAAACCGTGTTGAGATTCATTAATCAATCTGTGCCTGTCAAGATGGCTACGAATTGCTTCGGCAATTATTGATTCCATAAATTTTCCCACCATGGAGGTAAGGCTTATTGGTCTATAGTTCGAAGCCAAGGACCTGTCACCTGCCGTAAAAAGATTAGCCAAAGGTATGCTAAGTTCCTCTTTACATTCCTTTAACACCCTTGCAAGCAGTTCATCAGGGCCTGGGGATTTGTTAGGTTTTAGTTTCTCTATTTGTCTCAGGACCATGTCACTAGTTACCGCAATCGTACATAGTTTATCATCATCCTGTTCTACGTAATCTATTATTTCAAGAATATCGCTAGTATTTTCCTGGGTGAAAACTGAGATGAAGTAGGTATTTAGATTTTCACTCATATCCTTATCACTGTCAGTGATCTGACCAGAGTTACTTTTAAGTGGGCCAGTCTTGTCCCTAATCTTACTTCTGTATACCTGAATCCTTTAGGGTTAATCTTTGAATCCCTTGCGACCTTAGCCTCATAATCCCTTTTTACTTTTCTTATTCCTTTCTTTATTTCTCTTTTTAATATATTGATTTCTTAACTGCCCATCCCCTCTTTTGATACGCCTATATATGCCTCTCTTTTGACCAATGAGATGTTTTAATCTATTGTTCATCCATTTGGGATCATTTTTGTTAGATCTAATTTCCCTACTTGGAACTTTATTTTGAATATTGTCTTTTAAACATATCCCTGAGGTATCCCGGTAATAACTGCTGTTTTTAACCCTAATGCTGCAGCCTGATTGTTTCCCACAAACACTCATACCTCTATAATCTATGAGTTTAAATTCCTAGACAAGTCATCGATTACCTTCTCAATTGAATTGGCTAATGTAACCACTCCATCCCAAGAGAGATGAACCCCATCCCTTGCATACATATCACGTTTGTTAAAGAATAGGTCCCAGTTATCAGTGAATCGGATTGCAAGTTCCTTGCAGCACCTGTCTAGCCAGCAATTTATACCAATTGCCCTAGACATCCATTCATTGCCCACTCCCTTTCTAGGCAAGATGCCACATATGACTGGGATCCCTCCCTTAGACCTAACACTTCTATGGCTGACCTGTACTTATCCAGCAGCTCCTCTCTCATGCCCTTCCCACTGTCATTACCCTTAGCACTAAGACAGATAATGGGCTTGTTCCCATTACCTGCCATAATATTATCCAACCTGCTGACTATGTCACTAACACAAGCTCCAGGAAGACACACTCTGTCTGACCTTTCTGTCTCTGTTACAAAATGCACGGTCCATATATCTTATGTGAGATTCGCCTACTATTAAAATATTCTTACCTTGATTAGCAGGGGAATCAGTGGCACCTTCAACCTCACTAACCACTGATGTACACTCGTCTTGGAGAACAGAGAATCGATTTCGTACCTTCACATCTTCTCTATTAACTCTCATCTTCCTTCTTCCTGAACTGTGAACCATTTGCCACTTAGAGCGGCTGCCACTATCACTGCTGGCGACCATTCCTTCCTTAGCAGCTAAATCCTTCTCACACTCGCTCCCAAACTTATCTATGCGAAACTTCATCCTCCTATTTTCCTCCTGAAGAAGTAGAATCTCCTTCTTCAACACTTGAACCTGAGATTCTAAAACACTACAACAAGCCATGGTGCTTGGTAACAGCCCACGCTAACTCCCAAGAGCTTAGGCAGGTAGGACCACAGGTGACCACTGACCTCAGCATACTGGGACCACTGACCTATTATTCAGATTATGCGGCTCAGGTTTGTTCGCCATATTACAGAATAAATGCCCTGGAAAACATATAGAAAGGGATGACAAAAATAATCAACCGTACAAGG